>NC_088312.1:11119578-11427078 GCF_910592395.1 Lineus longissimus
TCAGTGTGAAACTAGTTTTAGTTGGGACTTGCAATTTTCCCAGAAACAACAACTACAGTAGAACCTCTCTATTTTGAAGGGACACCCTCGGGACTGACAAGAGCTGTCCTTTTTAGAGAGGTGTCCTGATTAGAGAGGTCAAATTGAATGCAAACAACCAATTTGGGACCAAAGCTACATGTAGGGTCCTTACTCGAGAGATTGTCCTTAATAGAGAATTATGATATTAATGAAAATCTACATACATGTATGTATTTTGCAACAAGAACATAAAATCGACCCTGCTATTGGACAACTGGGAAAACAGCGGAATAAGTAAAATGCTACATATTTGGGACACAAAAAACAATATTTGGGTGGAGGAGAATACTATCATAGATGAAATGGTCGTGGACCATGTGCTCACGTGTGTGTTCGAATAGGTTTTGCTTACCGCGCTGTTAAGGACATTGTTATATGTTAAAGCAATGTGTATTATTTTTTGGTTGGAGGGACAGTTGTCGACACCAGTTAAGTCCACAAGATCCAATTAAAAGTGTGATTGGTAGGACTGGAGATCAGGCAGAGGGGGTCAGGGGAGATGAAGGCAGACTTCCAAAGGTCATGTAGGCCTTGGAATAGACTTGAATTTTCTCATGCCACTTGGCAACATTTCAAGGCACCCTTTAATACAAAATGTACCCTTGCTGAAGAACCTGCCATTAAAAGTTTATAATGAAATGGCCAGGGGCCATTGTGCTCACTGTAGACACACAAAATGGCCGCCTAATTAAACGACACCAAATAAATAAAGACAAAGTAAGATACAAGTCAGGAGATAAAAAAGAAAAAGATAAAAAAAGAAAAATATTTTTGGCAGTCCCTGACCGGGATTTGAACTCACGACCTTTGGATTGCCACAATACGAAAAAAACACATAACGTGCAATTCTGGCCATATTTGAATTACGATCTGACCAAAACTTAGCGTACAAATAGTGGCTTTTTAAATGCATCATTACAGAAAATAAGAACGTTTTACAATGAACAACGACAAAACGTACCAAGAAACGGTAAAAAAATTTTTAACTTTGACCTCTGTGAACTTGAAAAGTAGGTCAAATCGAAAACCCGTATGATATGTGATGTATCCTTGCCAAGAGTACCTGCGATAAAATTTTCATCAAAAACAAATCAGTAATGAGTGAGATATCACACGAGTTTAGGCCCCTAGTGGCCAAGTCAGTTACCAGACCGGACCGAAATTCAGTAACAAAGGTCATCTGACCTAGGGGGTCATTTGCTCGAAGTTTGAAGTTAGACCAAAATGGAATGGCGCTGCGCCATGCCCCGTTTTCCTGCCGCCATATGCCTTTTTAGAAGCTAAATTTTGCGCCCAGCCCCTTCCAAATCAACGCCCTGCCCTGTTAAGACCAATGAAATTTGCGCCCTGCCCCCTCAACAGACACCACCTTGCCGCAAATTCCCACGTGCCAAGCCCCGCTGAAATACCGGCATTTTCGCGCCAATCTCTAGTAGCCAGCCACATCGTCAATCATACATTAATTCATCCTCGTTGCTGCAGCAAACATCGTAACACAACAACCCATACAAAGGCAAGGGACGATCATTCCTCCGCACGAGGTTGATTTAGTTTCTTGATTCGCCGCAGTTTCATTTTATTGCATTAATCTATAGATCTGAGTGGCGCTGCAATCGATCATATCTGTCACCGGAAAAGACTGCGGGCGGAACGGGAGAAATTAACCGCCCTGCACCATCATAGCCTGGAAACGATGTTTCAAAGGTAATTTACATCAATTTTAGAATGCCCTCTTGCAAACACGCCTAGTTTAAACAACCAATATCGTAGTTGAGTTGTGTATTTCGATCTGACAGCGCGATGCCAGTGCACATGTTTGGAGTTTGATTGTTGACAGTCACGGTGGCGAGGCATTAAAAAGAGCGGGAATAACAGAGACGCACGTGGTCGGGAGATTGTCCCGTCTTTTCGCGGGATTCTGTCGATGTCGGAGAGATGGTTTCATGGGAAACTTCTGGAGTTTACTAGTTGCATAGAATGTTCTTACTTGATTATTATTTGATTATTCAGTTGGAAAGTTGATTTTTTTCATCAAAGAGTAATACAGTACACTAACATGACTTTGGTTACAATATATAAATTCTGGTCACTTCACATTACTACCACGTGTCTAAAGCTATTAACAGTTATAGTGCGTGATTAAAGCTGGGACTTACAGTTTACATGCAACATTACAACTTATTAATTGGACTCCCTTAGAAGGTTCAAGACCCCCGACTGCCACTGCCCTCACAGCATGCCCATTTTCAGAGTTGGTCCTTAAACATGCCCTTTTTGTAATCTTGAACTGCCACTGCTCTCAACAGCATGCACCATGCCCCTTTTCAGAGTTGGTCCTAAAAACCATGCCCTTTTGAAATCCTGGCAGAAGCACTATGCTAGGGGTCCCTGCCATGAAGATTTGATGGAACAAGAGGCCCAAGGGCCTGGCGCTCAGCTGAGTTAATATCATTAATATCTTCCCGGTGTTTAGTTCATTATGCATGAAAATGGCATGCTCCATGGTATTTGATATCCTTTTGCGTTCACTACGGTACCAATGTTTTTGGTTGACATAATTATGCCACTGTTCATTCCTCAATCCTGACCATAATTCGGGTGAAATCATTGTATGAAAATATTTACCGAAACATGAAGTTTATGCCATGAATGAGGATACTCATTGTCATAGCCTCGTTTACAAGTACGAAGTATTTTCCCGCGAATATTCAAAACTGCTTGGCTCCTTGCCAGTTAAATAACATGTGACTATACACAAAATAGAAAACTTTGATGGATATTGTAAATCATTTTTTGATCTATCAGGGGAAACAAGCTGATGATGATCAAATAAATCATTCATGAGAAATCGTTTTGTTGCTGAAGCTTGCATGACGAAGTTAATGCTAAACCTTTTCTTGTGCTCTACTGCGCCACCGTAGTTTTCTATTTAGACCAGCGATGACGTTATTTCTGGTGATTCCCTACGTTGTCCAATGAGCGCTTTTTAAAATGTGCCATTTGGTATTGTACAGTATGCAATGTCTTTTTTCAGCGCTGCCAGCGCCAGTTGCCGAAGAGAATGCCGTAGCTCCCTCAATTTCCAATCAATTTTTATGGGAGTGACATTATTGTATTGCTTAGAATGTCTACTTTTTACTCATGAAAGAATCGTAGAACTAAAACATAATAGGTTAACAGAATCATGCCGATTCACTGCACATACTGTGGGAATTCTCCACTTCAAAATACATCAGCGATGCACTTCCGATATCGTTTTCACAGAAATGTCGGCAAATATTCAAGAACTAATTTCTGAATTTAGTCCCTAAAGACCTTATGACTACCACTGAAACGAACTAGTGATAATATCGCCTACCAGACTACTTTTTAAGCAGAAAATTGGGTACTTGAGTGTCATTGACATTGAGCTCCAAGATAATTGCACATAGCGTAAACAACATGCCGCCATTTTGTCTCCGCTTCGGTATTTCGTACGCCGCTTATAATGCACCTTCTCAATTAAAACCAACATAATAAGGCCTTACATCGTTGATTGAATAGGAACACCACACAAAACACAATAAAGTGGGGGTACAATCGATTACGAAGCTGAAGTGAACAGTGATTTATTCCTGGAGCTACTGCGTTTGTTGTGTAGCTGCCATGTTTTGAGAACTGGCAAATAGGAGACTTCATTGATGGCTGACGTCATCGGGCGGGAATTTGAATCGGCAGAAATAATTAAAAGGCAGGTAGCGCCCTCTCCTGTTAAAACTTTGAACTTTTTCTCAATAAAATAGATTTTCAAGAATTTTATCTTAATATTAGAGCATATTTCGACTAATTCTACTGCTCCTAGGCCGATATAGGCCAGTTTCCTTCATGCACTCTCGCTCGCAGGAAGTAGGTCGAATGGCGACAAATTTTGTTTTGAAAGTAGAGTTTGACCTGAAGTATCCAGAAATGCAAAATTGAAGTCTCTAGGTCTTACGGTTACAAAATGTGCACCATGGGTTTAACGGACGGATGGATGGATGGATGGATGGATGGATGGATGGATGGATGGATGGATGGATGGATGGATGGATGGACAGACGGACGCCACTGAACAACTTATTTGACAAGCTCGGCTGACTTAGTCAGCTGAGCTAAAAATGTCCCTAGTAAGAGAGAGAGAAATTGCACTTCCTCCTTTTTCAGTTTTGGTCCCCTGGTGGCCAACTCAATACTTAGATCGAGCTAAAATTCGGCGTCAAAGGTTATCTGATGTAGGGGGTAATATGTACAAAGTTTCAAGTTCATAGTTCTGGCGGTTGAGAAACGTGCGATAGTTACACTCAAAACGGCCAATTTACGTCATTTGACCTCTGCGACCTCGAAAAGTAGGTCAAATTAAAAACCTGTATGATATGTGATGTATCCTTGCTAAGAGTACCTACATGTACTACCACAAAAGTTTTTTCACTAATAAGCGAGATACATGTATCAATCTTTTTAGATATCCACATTTGGCCCCCAAGTTGAGAATCAGATCGGATTGAAATTCAGTGTCACAGGAAATACATGTAATATGACCTAGGGGGTCATGTGTACAAAGTTTAAAGTTCATAGCTTTAGCGGTTAAGAAACATGCCACTGTTAGGATACGACAACGACTACAGATGACGGACGACGGACACTGCAGTATCGTACACACTCCCCAACGGTGAGCCAAAAACATGTGCAAGTTATTAAATACTGTGTTAATACTGTTGGTTTACTGGTCCCCTGTTCATCAGAGTCAGACTGGTGGCAATCGGGCAGGTAAAGCAATAATAATTACAATTCTTGAGCTTTCAGATTTGGCCCCCAGGTGGCCAAGTTGAGAATCAGATTGGACTGAAATGTGTTGTCTGAGGTTATCTGACATATACTAGTATGGCAATCTATACCCAGATTCCAGAACTTAGGTTCATAGCCTCAGTCACTATAAAATGAAACGGCCAGGGGCCATTGTGCTCACCGTATACATCATTTAGTAGGCAGGATCATGCTTAGTTTAGAGGTGAATATGGTGAACACAATCAGGCATGAAGACTTTTTTAGATGTGTATTGATGTCAAGTAATAAGACAGGGCAGTATATATAAGTTTATGATCCAACCAATAATTGTCTATGACATCAATAAGATCAATATCGTGTGATTGCTAAGAGTCCCTGCAATCAAAAATTCATCGAAAAAAGTCATTAATAAGCGAGATATTGCACGTCCTACTTTTTCAGTTTTGACCCCCTAGTGGCCAAATCAAGAATCATATCAGGCCAAAATTCGGTGTCAGAGATTATCTGTGGTAGGGGGTTACATGTACCAACTTTCAAGTTCATAGCTTTAGCAGTTAAGAAACGTGCCATAGTTACACTCGAACGGTCAATTTACGCCATTTGACCTCTGTGACCTAGAAAAGGAGGTCAAATCCAAAAATCATAGGAAATGTGATGTATCCTTGCTAGGAGTCCCTGCCATAAAATTTTATCGAAAAGAATTCACTCAAATAAGCAAGATATTGCACTTCTTCCTTTTCCCGTTATGGCCCCCTGGTGGCCGAATAAAGAATCAGATCAGACCAAAATTCGACATCAGACGTTATCTGATGTAGGGGGTTATATGCATCAACTTTCAAGTTCATAGCTTTACTGGTTAAGAAACGTGCCATAGTTTACACTCTTACAGCCAATTTACGCCATATGACCTCTGTGACCTTGAAAAGTAGGTCAAATTGAAAACCCGTATAACATGCGATGTATTCTTCCTAACAGTACCTACCATAAGAATTTTATTGAAAACAAGTCACTTATAAGCGAGATATCACACTTTTTAGATTTCCACTTTTGGCCCCCTGGTGGCAAAGTTAGGAATCAGATCGAACCAAAATTCAGCACCAGAGGCAATGTGATATAGGGGGTTATATGTACCAAGTTTCAAGTTCAGAGCTTTAGTTTTTAAGAAACGTGCCATAGTTTACACTCTAATGGCCAATTTACGCCATATGACCTCTGCGACCTTGAAAACAAGGTCAAATTAAAAACCCGTATAATATAAAATGTATATTTGCTATGAGTACCTACAACAAAAGTTTTATCGAAAACAAGTCACTAATAAGCGAGATATCACACTTTTTAGATATCGACATTTGGCCCCCTGGTGGCCAAACAGAGAATCAGATCGGACCGAAAATCAGTGTCAAGGGTCAGCTGACCTAGGGCATTCTGTGTACAAAGTTTCAAGTTCATAGCCCTAGCAGTTAAGAAACGTGCCACTGTTAGGATACGACGACGACGACGACGACGACGACGACGACGACGACGACGACGACGACGACGACGACGACGACGACGACGGACACAGCGCTATCATATAGACTCCCCTTACGGTGAGCCAAAAATGAGCCAAAGAAATTACATCGAAAAAAAAATTCACTAAGAAGAGAGACTAAGTCATTGTCATTGCACTTTCTACTTTTCAGTCTTGGCCACCTGCTGGTACAAAGAAATTTGATGATGGTGTCAAGTCCACCATTCTCAGTTTTAAGCGGCTGATCTCAGAAAAGGTCAATTCAGTAATCAAACAGCTCCATTTTCACATCTACTAGTGATCTACATACCTCGCCGACTGTGATAACCAGAAATCCATTTTCTTCATATATCTTTCCAAATTGAACATCTGGCGATGATGTCACTTGAGTTCCCAACACATTCATTTTTCGAGTTTTCACATAACCAGGACTGAAGAAAGGAAAGATGTCAATTAAATGGCATTGGCCAGCATTGTCATCGACAACTGATTGTGGTCTGTAATGTAGTAAGTAACAACCCTTTTATTGCTCAAATAATGCTCAAATTGATGTTTTACTTCCGGTGGTACATTTGATCAATACGGTAGAGCTACCTCCAGAAGCTGGTAGTCTATACTATCATTTTTGAGGGCGTTTAAAACAGTTTAGTCAGGCGGTGGAGGTCACTGGACAAATCCTGAACTTTTTAAGAAATATCCTTTTTCTGAAATAAAATTTGAAATTACAAAAATTAAACGACCAGGGGCCATTGTGCTCACCGTAAGTATATTTAGTAAAGAATTAATTCATGCTAGTAACAGAAAGTGCTACAGCATGTAGCCCAATGGAAGTTTAATGAGGTAAGGCCAAAAAACACATGTGCAAGTAATACTGTATGGTGGGTTAGCTGGTCCCATGTTCATCAGACTGGTGGCCATTGGGCAAGTAAAGCAATAATCACAACTCTTAAACCTTTCAGATTTGGCCCCCAAGGTGGCTAAGTTGAGAATCAGATTGGACTGGAATGCATTATCTGAGGTTATCTGACCCATTTGGCCATATACCCAGTTTCAGGTTCATAGCTACGTACGGAAGTTGCACTCTAACACTAACAGCCAATTTTTGCCATTTGATCTCTGTGACCTTGAAAAGTAGGTCAAAAGAATGGTCCAGGGACCATGTGCTCACCTCAGTTAATGTTAGTGCATGTCATTTGCAGTGGATGCACATGTCACATGGATATTGGTTGACATCTAATCAACAGTATAGGGAGTAACAGGGTTTCGTTGAATTTTCAAGATAGCAGCAAGGCGGCCATATTTGTCATCAGATTGCATCGAAAATTTAGGATGACGCACAAAGATACATAATCACATGAAATTTGGTTGCAATCCAATTATCAGTTTTAGAGTCATAGGACTTTGAATGATTTTCAAGATGGCCGCCTGGCAGCCATATTAGGTGACAGATTTGACTAAAATTCTGGGATAATGTAAAGGGTACATAGATAAATAAACATGTGAAATTTGGTTGAAATCCCATCATCGGTTTCAGAGTAATATGACTTTGTTTAATTTTCAAGATGGCCGCCTGGCGGCCATATTTTATGTCAAAGCACGCCAAATTTTAGGTGTAGATTAGAGGGTCACTAGATACATGTCCACACAAATTTAGAAGCCTATAGCTCAAATAGAAACGAAACGTGCCACCTTACGGTGATTTAATGAAGTTTGACCTCTGTGACCTTGAAATGTAAGTCAATTCAAAAACCCGGTGGATATATGATGTACCCTTGATGGAAGTACCGACAATATTTTTTTTCAAAATTTTCCGACCAGTATTAAGGGAAATATTGTATATTTTAACTTTTAGCATTCAGCCCCCTGGTGGCTGAACCGTGAATCGCATCGGACCGAATCTTGGTCTCCAAGGTGTCATTACATAAAGGTACATGTGTATAAAGTTTAAACTCAATAGCTCTAACAGTTACGAAACGTGCCCTGCTAACGGACGACGGACGACGACAACAACGACGACGGACGCCACGGTATAGGATAAGCTCACCTCTTTTGAGAGGTGAGCTAATAAATGAAATGTCCTTGGGACATTGTGCTCACCTGGGGTCGATTTATTCCTAGATATTATGACAGATTTGTAGTTTGGTAGTTGACATGAATTAATGTGATGCCTGCAGCTGATCGCATGAGTGAGAGTGGACATATGCTATTATTTATTACTATTAACAGAGATTTCATAGGATTTTACAAACTTGACCTACTTATCACTGAAAAGTTGGTCACATTGACCTACTTTTTTGGTCAACATGTAGAGATGCTCAATAAGTGTCAACATACCAAATTAAAAGAGTCTACAAGAAGTGATGACCAAACGTGCCACCTGCGGTGAAATTACAGAGTTTGACCTCTGTAACATTGAAAAGTACGTCATGTAGTCTCTTCAGAGGCATCCACAGAAAAAAATTCAAGATCCTAGCTATCAGCATTCATGAGATATTGACAACATAAGGTTTTCAAAGATGGCCGCCTGGAGCCAAGAAAGTAGGTCAAATGGCGATGATTTTCGGTATGTCAGGTCATGCTGTCATAAGACATCCACACACCAAGTTTCAACCTCCTAGACTCAATTGTGAGCAAACGTGCCACCTGCGGTGAAATTATAGAGTTTGACCTCTGTGACCTTGAAAAGTAGGTCAAATCAAAAACCCGGGTATTGATAGAAAAAGGTTTGTGGGATCTTGTCAGCGCACTGAATTAAAAGTGGATATTGAGTGATAGAAAACCCATTTGTGACCATATTGGAGCGCCCCCTGTAGGATGCGCTTGCAAGATCCAGCCATGAATGATAGAGAAAGTTAGACACATTTACCTATGCAACCTCCACATACCAATATAAGCATGGGATCTTGTTAGCGCAGCGAAAAAATGCATATCGAAAATCAAAAAATGACTTCTTTACCATTTTCACCATTTTTGGGGTTGAACTTCAGTGACCTCTAGCACCTAAACGAGAAGGAGTTTGGGGCTGGGACTTTGGATTTTTTCTAGTCCCATCAGGTACATCAACTGACCAGAGAAGGAGAAAAATTCCAGTCGGTGTGTATCACACGTTAATAGAAAGTGTCTGATTCTTAGAAATAATGGCTCTTAATAAGCAAGATCACACTTTTTAATCCACCTTCGGCCCCCTGGTGGCCAAGTTGAGAATCAGATCGGACCAATATTCAACGCTAATTTAGAGGTTATCTGATATAGGGGGTTATGTGTACCAAGTTTCAAGTTCATAGCTTTGGCGGTAAGAAAATGTGCCATAGTTACAATAAAACGGCCAATTTACGCCATTTGACCTCTGCAACCTTGAAAAGTAGGTCAAATTAAAAACCTGTGTGATATATGATGTATCATTGTTATGGGTACCTACCACAAAAGTTTAATCGAAAACAAGTCATTAATAAGCGAGATATCACACTTTTAAGATATCCACATTCGGCCCCCTGGTGGCCAAGTTGAGAATCAGTTCGGACCGAAATTCAACGCCAGAGATTATCTGATATAGGGGGTTATATGTACCAAGTTTCAAGTTCATAGCTTCGGCGGTTGAGAAACGTGCCATAGTTACAATAAAACGGCCAATTTATGCAATTAGACCTCTGCGACCTTGAAAAGTACGTCAAATTAAAAACCTGTATGATATATGATGTATCCTTGCTATGACTGAGTGCCTACCACGAAAGTTTAATCGAAAACAAGTCATAAACTAGAATTAGCTTGTCAGCTAATTTGAAGCCCGCCTCGCCAAGTCATGAAGCAGCTGACTCTTATACTTAGTAGTTGGCCGTAGACCTGGTCAGCTGTAAACATTATTTGTGTCAATCACCAGAACGAGGCTTGCTCGTCATCATACACAATGCCTAAATCTAGGTCATCATCTAATAGCGTCGTTTGGGCAATATATTGCAGATAACCCTATAATCATTACTTGATTCATCATCAAATGTCAAATAAACATGAAGCAACGCTGAAATCACTTGTAAAACGGCATTTAAAGCGCCGAACCGGTGCCCCTCCGTGATAATTTATGATTGCGATTCGTGCGCGTGACGTCATCAAAATGAAATTTTTTCAATATTTTTGAACTTACCGCTGGGTATTTCCATTCCAACGATCGTACATCAATCAAAGCATATCAAGTGTCCTAATTGTTTATTCAATATCTATCTACCTCTTTGTGTACGAGTTTATCAGTCTTTTTAATGCAGAAACGTACATATTTTGGTGATTTGTGGTGAAAAATCGCCGTCAAATCATGTCTTCACTTCACTCACGCCGTACGCAAAAAGTATCCAACGTAGCTCAAAAACCGAACCACGTGTTTCGCAGCCACGTGTTTCGGCAACCATTCTAACTCAGTCATTGGTCAAGCATCAGCATGATTAATTAGAACTACCCCCACTGAATACCAAAAAGAATAGGGCATTCTGATTTGCCATTGGCTGGTTATGCGTGTCTTTGAAGTTAGCGTCATGGCAACGCGATCGACAATCTGACTGCCTGCTGTTCACGTGAACCGTCGTTAGTGTAGTATGCAAGATGTTTTTCGCAATGCGCATGCACGAAGCTATTAGGTCAATCGTTTACTTTCCACCGCGAATAAACCTTGATGATCACCAAGCGGCGGGGTGCCGCACGAATAATAGAAGAGCAATGGATTAATGATCAAAACTTTAATAAATCGCCAATTGGGCCCATAATCTCATCGTTTTTGGTCATAGCATACATCAAATATCCCTGAAAGTTTCAGAGTGATGCGTGTATTATTTCTGGAGTTGTCTTGCGGAAACCACAGATTGGATACTGGAGAGAGAGAGAGAGAGAGAAACAGTGAAAACAAGTAAGACCGCCCATTCTGATGACCGCCCATTCTGATGGGGCGGTCTTAATAAGCGAGATTTAACACTTTTTAGATATCCACATTTGGCCCCCTGGTTGGCAAGTTGAGAATCTGATCGGACTGAAATTCAGTGTCAGGGTTCAAATGACCTAGGGGGTCAAATGACCTACATTTGTAGGGGGTCATGTGTACAAAGTTTCAAGTTCATAGCCCCAGCGGTTTAGAAACGTGCTACAGGATACGACGACGGACGACGACGACGGACACTGCGGTATTGTATAGACTCCCCTACGGTGAGCCAAAAGCTGGCTCTTGACCTTTTTTGGAAGCAGCCCACAGGCACAGTTCAACGTGACCAATCTCAATGTAATCATGGTCAGCTTACCTTATGTCCAGTTCACACAAATATGCAAAGCGTTCAAAGAGATTTACAAATGCTGCTTCATTTGGAGCCTCACTACTATCCACGACCATTTTGCGAATCATCATATTTAGATTTTCCATGAACCTAATGACTTTCCCAAGACTGAAAAAAGAAAAAACATCATAGTCTTAGGCAGTGCAATTTGCAACTGGTGTACTATTGGGTACATGAATGAAGCCCCCACCAAAAACTACAAATCACAGTTTTGCCGAGTGGCAGAATGTATACGTCTAAAGTACACAAAATGAGTCACGTTATGTTGCGATTTGCCACTTTTTGTGTGCGTATCTGATTTCCCAGCAATGCGTAGCAACGTACTTTCCATAGAGCAAATGGACACGATCTATGGTATAAGTGGAAAATGAAATGGCCAGGGCCATTGTGCTCACCTCATGTGGAGGAAAGATGGATAAAGAGCATGGTATTGTGTCATGTAGTGTTAGGTTTGATGTAGGTCCAAGCAATTACAATTTCCCCAAAATGGCAAATTTACAGTACATTCGACCTCTGTGACCTTGAAAAGTAGGTCAAATCAAAGAAGACCCGGGTGACACATTGAATGGTTGTTAGAATTAGATGTACCTATGATATAAAATTGGTGCCAAACGGGCAAGTCATTACTAGGAATAATGGCATTTTGAAGAATTTAGGATTTGGCCCCCTGCCTGGAGGCCAAACGGCAAATCAGATCGCACCAAACTTCGGTACCTAAGATCACCTGACCAAGGGGTACATGTGTACTTAATTTGTGATCAATAGTCATTGCAGTTAAGAAACGTGCCATTGTTACGGCCTGACGGCAAATTTACGCCATTTGACCTCTGTGACCTTGACAAGAAGGTCAAATTAAAAACCTGTGTGACATATACTGTATGGTGGTTAGATGTACCCATGATATCAAATTGGTGGCAATCGGGCAAGAAGTTAAGGAATAATCACATTTTTAAGGTTTTTGGATTTTGCCCCCTGGTGGTCAAGTGGTATATCATATTGGACCAAACTTCGGTCCCTGAGATCACCTGACTAAGGGGTAAATGTGTACCAAATTTGGTATCAATAGTCATTGCAGTTTAGAAACGTGCCATCGTTACATCCTAACGGCCAATTTACACCATTTGACCTCTGTGACCTTGAAAAGGAGGTCAAATCAAAAACCCGGAGGATATATGATGCACCTTTGCTAGAAGTACCTACCATATTTTTTTCAAAATTTCCCGACTACTATTAAGGGAGATATTGCATATTTTCACTTTTAACGTTTGGCCCCCTGGTGGCCAAACTATGAAACGAATCGGACCGAAACTTGGTCTCCAAGGTGTCATTACATAAGGGTACATGTGTACCAAGTTTCAACTCAATAGCTCTAACAGTTACGAAACGTGCCCTGCTAACGGACGACGGACGACGACGATGACGACGACGACGACGACGACGACGACGACGACGACGACGACGACGACGACGACGACGACGACGACGGACGACGGACGCCACGGTATGGGATAAGCTCACCTCTGCTAAGAGGTGAGCTAACAAAGGAATCTCTACAAACAATTAGGCGTTGGGTCTTACACTTACAGCAAATTTTGTCTGTTTTCGGACAATCCCCACCCCGCTGGCCTCTGGCGGAAACACTGCCTTTTTAAGCTTTAGATGTCGCCAGAGTCGCCGTGACGCTATTTCTGCTTTCCCTGACCTGCCAGGCGACATTAGGTACTACTAGCAATGATGTTACACTAAGTCCACCCCGGCGAAAGTGCTTTCCAGATTGCCGAGATGCCCCCCCCCCCCCCCAACTGAACGAAGCGTTCCAAATGGCCGATCCGGATTTTCCATAATGCCGATGAAGATGGCTTCTGCTCTGACTTCTGACTGAGTGCTGGTTTTCATGTCAAATTTTGTCAGAAAAGGAGGAGAGGTAAGATCAGAATTGATATGTTCATCTGGTACTCACTACTTTCAAGCATCGTTCTGTTCTTGCGTAACTGGAAAATTAGGCCTAACTCAAACGAGTGAGATCGGCAGTCTGTTTACATGCACCCGACAGTGCATTGCATTACGCGTGCATGTAAACAGACCGCCGATAACACACACTGAACTTATTTGCTTCGTTTAGACTGTGACTTCACATATTATTTTCAATATGTTTATCATTCGTCATTCATAACAAGCAGACTTTTATCATATGAAATAACTGACAATATATCATTCATTGAGGAGTAGTTGTAGCGGACGCAAGCTCAGTTCTTTTCCGTTCGGTACACCACAGTCGTGGAACTCCAATCGTGAATAGAACTCGATTTTGGCGTAGGCACACGACAGTTGTGGATACATCATATACCCCACAGCTAGATACACAACAGTCGTGGAAATAACCCCTGCATTGTTTTTATACCCACCTCTCGTACTTGTCTCTATTGAATGAAACACCTCGACTTGCAACTGCACTGCTCCTGGCATCCGAAAGAGTGTTGAGCAATCCCTTCAGAAAACTGTTATCACTTTCGTCAGAAGCACGGCCCTTGGCTCTGCTGCGAAAAATGTCCTGAAGTCTGCTGCAGGATGTTTTGTCAAAGCCAACAAGTTTTCCTGTGGCTAATCCAGTTTGCTTGTTAGAGACATATAAATCTAATTCTTGCCACCAGATAGTGTTGCTCGGTTCAACTTCATACGACTCGGGTTTGATCTGGCCAATACGCTTGAAAAACCACTGGTACAGATGCTGGGCCTGTGGCGGGTCGGTTTCATCATCAGCACGATCAGTTGCACGATCATACGATATGTGCAGGCTATCTAAATGAGAACGCCTGTATAAGCTAGCAGAAGAAGGAAATTTGGGACGCCGAGACGCCGCCATTGCAATGATGTACAGTCGATGATGATCAAGTCATGGATCCGGATGTCGACACAACAGGGATTTTTAGCAACCTCGTCCCCAGGGATTCGCGTGTCATTTTACATTGGGATTTTGCGCACGCCGACCCTGGGTACGAGGTTGTAATTTCGGCACTGTGCGAGTCAGCGTACGAGCAGGCCCCTGAATGCTAATTAGCGGGATTATCGAGCTAAACAATGGAAGTAGCAAGGGATGATATAAAGAAAGTTATTTTTCCGTGTTTTAGTAATGGCTGACTGATGTCGGGGAAAGACACAAGGCCTGAACACAGATTGCACCTCTTTTCAAGTCTAGTGGAATCTTAAGCAATACAGGCTATTTTGTCACACCTGGAGAAGTTACTGCAAAAGACCTTATGCAGCAATCTTATACTTTTTTTGCTGGGGGTCTGAAGAGGGGGGGATGTGTGTGTGAAACACCGGCACTGAAGGTGTTTACCAAAAGAGAAACATAAAGAAAGTATTTGGAGTATCAGTACATTATATTTTCAACAGCCTCATACATATCATCATACAGTTGAATCAGTGAAAGCAGCATCTTTGTGAAAGGTTCAATTTCTATCTTCAATGCTATAAAATTAATCACATACAGAGTCAGAAACCGTAGCATGAAGTAATCCAGATAATTTCTTACTCCAACACATCTATGTACCCTGAAGAAGAGAAAACTTCTGCAGTCAAATTAATGCTCAAATTTAACAATATAAGTGTACAATGTTCTCATCCAAGGTTGAGTAATGAGCAACCTGCCAATAGGGGGCCCTGCAGGCAAGTGGACCATGGTTGCAATGAGAGAGCCATTTCCCAGTCAAAGATTATTGAATATTTCATCCCTTAATTACTCTACATGGGGAAATACCCCCCCCCCCCCCCCCAAAAAAAATGTAGTTTTATTGGTCCTTGATTCTATTTTGATAGGTTTTAGGGTGAAAATCAACAAAACTTAATTTTAATGGAAAATGCATTGGAAGTGTACCTTTCAGTACTGGTGCTGCCATCTTGATTTTTAGTTCTGCAGGTTTCTCATTGTATGAACCATCTCAATCTTTCAATTACTTAGTCCATATGGTTTCCCAAACATTTTACAATTCAACACTTCCATATTTTAGTTTTGTGCCTCTATCAATCACACATCATCTGGATTTACAGAACAATAAACATACTACAATGTGATAGAAACTACACTCGCATCTTCAGTACCCACAAAAAGAATGTATTTTAAAGCGAAACATTCTTATCGGACAGTTTATTGGTTTGCATCAAATCTTACTGTGCAAAGGAGTTTAAGCTGCATTATTACACAGTTTGGTAATAGGCCTCAAGGGCTAAGTACAAAAGCACAAAAGCATTTACAATTTTGAAAATTACATGGGTATACGGAATTACATACTCATGTATCTATGACGTACAGTCCATGTTAATATATATGATGAGAAATAACGTTTGCGGGGCATTTAGTGAAAACCGATTTGAATTAGTTTGTCTCCCATGCATCTCAGACAACATATTAGACATAAAAGCCCACAAGATCTGGGTTACAACTTGCTCCGCGATGGTCCAGTACACATACATGCTACATAGCGGGGTAAAATTTGTCATCATATTTAGAATTTACAAATGTATTTACAAAACAAAATGACTCAATTGATCCAACCACTCATTTTGCGCTATCCCCCAAAATTCTCAAAATCCTCCAAGCCCTAATCAGAAAGTCTTCGAGAACAATTTGTACTTACTCGACACTTTCAATCTACTCTGGTCCTCTCGCAAGAAAAATGGAGTTTACAGTTCATGACAAAAGGGAATCATGAATAACATCAGACAAAGAACACCCGTGTTTTCTTTGAAGAGATTGCCAACCTCTGGGTGGGAATTGGACCGCGCATACACTCCAAACCAACAAGTGTATCACAGTTTTCAAAAGGGCCACTGTGGGCCCACACATTGTACCGGTTCGGTAAGCAATGGATTAATAACAAAACGTCATTTTGACAGAATATACCTGTACACGTTTTATGCACGGTTTGAGGTTTCCTCTCAGTAATCTGAAGAAAAATTTCAGCAGAAAAGAAGAGGATTGCTGACACATTGCTCAATTCCCCTGTTCACTAAAAAAATTCTTAGGCCTATGAATTTTTCTATGTGACAGCAAAAAGAGAATTCCAGCATTCAGTAAATTAAAATCATTATCAAATCCGAAAATAATGTCTACTTAAGGCGAAATATCACTTCATTTTGGAGATTTGTACATGGGAGAGTCCCAAACAGCCGAGCTTGTTCGCTTCTTAAAACGGTTTTTCTGTTTGAATCTGTTGAACATGACTGTGAGATCAGGCATATCCGAATAACCGAACAAGACATCAATATCTGGTGGGCGATAGTACTGGTTGAGAAGACTGGCCTTCAAACTAGCACCTGAAAATGACAAGAAGACGGGTAAGTAAGCACTTAGACAAGAACAGATGCACCACTATCATGAGGAGGTGCTGATAACACAAAAGGCTAGTCCTGCATAGTAGTGCCACCTATAGGAACAGGCTAGGAAATGATCCCACAATCTAAGGAAATGATCCCACAGAGGCACAATCTTTCAATCACCACAGCAACTCTCTACAACAGTGTCCCCTATAACACTTCAATGTACAGTGGAACCTCCCTTAGCGGACACCTCTCTATTAAGGACAACCTCTCAATTAAGGACACTAGGTTTGGTCCCAAATTGGTTGTTTCCATTCAATTTGACCTCTCTAATCAGGACACCTCTCTATTAAGGACAGCACTTGTCAGTCCTGAGGGTGTCCTTAATAAAGAGGATCTACTGTAATCTTCTTTTCATCAAAATAGACACTGTGACTACACCTCCATGGAAAACACTTACCATTTGCCCACGCAGGGGTTTCCTTCCTTGGCTTATCTTCATCATCAGTCGAGTCGTCAGAATTCATGTCCTCAATGTCGTAGTTATCACATCTCTTCTTACCCTGTGGGGTCATTGGGTAGCTGTAAGTGTAATTACAAAGACGTTTCGATCAAAAGAACTGATGCAAACAAACTTTTCAAATTTCGTTAAAGAAGCTTACGAATGAGACAACACTCACCTATCACACGAAGTATTCTTTTCCTTCTCAAAAGTTGTATTCATTTTCGATGAGGCGTAGATGGAATTATTCCCACTAGTATTCAAACTGGAGTGCATATTTGCTTGGTTAGTTTGTTTGATGGAAGCTTTTAATTTCTCCTGTTCCTTTCTGCGACATTCCTCCTCTTCTTGGCGCACCCTCTGGTCGGCCAATTGCTGTTGGAGGCGATTACGTTCCTAGAAGAAGAAAATCAAGCACTGCATTGATTGACGGCAAATACTGTATCGAGTTGGCGAAATACATCCGTTTTTAGTTGGTGCATTTTATCTGATGCAAACTACAGCTAAGAAATTCCGTCTTCACAATTGAGGTTTTTAGTCCACAGCAGGTTAAACACTACAGCTTTCTAACTTTTGTACAGAGGCAACCTTGCAGAGAGAGGAGAGTTCTCGATGCAATGGCCACATTCCTGAGCAAGGAACGCACTTGTCATATTGATCTGATAACCAAAATGGAATACTCTTCATGAGTAATGTATTAGATTACTTGCACTGCACCTACACCTGTAAGCACAACGGCGGTCACTTAATACATCCGTGACGTCACAACTAGGATCTGTGGAGGCCACAACAAATAACATCACGCACCTTTTCACGTTCCTCTACCAACTTCTTTTCCTTTTCCTTCCTGCGTTCCAGTTCCTGTTGCGTCCTTTCAGCCCTTTCCTTGGCAAGTTGTTTCTCCCTGAAAAAAGTAACAAAAAAGCTTTATAACACACACTGTTTTAGGACCCCAACTCCATCATGGGATTTTAGTAAATCGTGTCATTTCTGCAGAATTGCCTATTAGAAGAATTTGCCAAGGCCCTGGCAATGAAAGGACACGGAAGTTCTGAGGAGAAATTCATCAGAAGGCTGAACATCCAAAATATGACCCGTCACAGCAAAACCAGTCGCATGTCGCACAGAAGATGAGCCTTGATGACACCAGGAGATAACAGAAGAAATTGATGTGCTCATATTTCATAAAAGGCAGACAATAGTGAAATGAACAAACAGTCCGTCTCAACCTGCCAAGCTCAGAGCGAGATGCGCCTGGTTTTGCTGTGACGGGTCACAAACAAGCTCTCACTTTTCTTCTAGCTCTTTCCGTCTTTGTTGATCCTGGATGTCCTGCTGCTTACGCATCTGTTCCTGTTCCTTCAGCTTCTGTTCCTCCATCTCATGCCTCTTGATCTCTGCCAGTCGTCGTTCTTCCAGCAGTTTCTGTGTCCTCTCTTTCTCTTCAAACTCCCGCTTGCGCTGCAGCATTTCTTGATGGTGCCTCTCCTCTTCCTCCTGCAGAATAAAGGATTTTGCAAAAGGTGAGCTTTTAAAATGAGAGAATGGGTGATATGAATAAAGACTAGCAAATGCTTTTATCTAAAACTTCATGTACATATACACTAGGCCTTTCTGTACAAAATGGAAGTAAAAGCATTTGCTAGACTTTATTCATATCACCCATTATCTCTACAGCTCTTAAAAAGACAATGTAGTGAAAGGACAGAACATTTTTTTCAAAGTTAAAGAATTACCATATTTTTCTTCTTGAAACTCACCCTAATGCAATCTCAGCACTGATATGACTCTTGAGGCGAATTGACATAGTGAAGTACTTCTGCAGAAAATGACTGATGTATCTATCTTACCTTCTCCTTGAGTTTCTGTAACCGGACCAACTCTTCCTGTTTCTTTCTGTCCTCTATTTCCAAGAGCTTCTTCTCCCTGAAAAAGACCCAAAAGATTTATACAACTTGATGCCCAAATCTCTCAAAAAACCTCATGAAGCAAACAAACAGGATTGTACATGGCTTTCAAAACCCTGATCCCAAATTGAAAACCTTGAAGAAACTTAATGAAGTCCATCATATTTAACAAGGTCAGAACACAAACATAGGCTACACAGATGACAGGCAAAAATCTTGAACAACCAGTTTGTGATAAGTACAACTTAGATGATTACAACTACAGTGGAACCTCTCTCAGCAGACACCTCTCTATTAAGGACAACCTCTCTATTAAGGACACTAGTTTCGGTCTCAAATGAGTCGTTTCCTTTCAATTTGACCTCTCTAATCAGGACACCTCTACATCAAGGACAACATTTGTCAGTCCCGAGGGGTGTCCTTAATAGAGAGGTTCTGCTGTACTGTAGAAACTACACAAAATCTGATGACTCAGATATACATGTACCTCATCTTTTGAAGCTTCTCTCTCTCAGCCTTCTCCTTCTGTTCTCGGACCTGGATCGTGATGGCCACTTTTTCCTTCGTCTTTTCGACAGTCCGCTTTGTATTTTCTTTCAATTCTTTCTCCTGCTGTTGTTTTTTTGCCAGAACTTTTTTCATGTGCTCTTCACGTTTTCTGAAATCATATAATTACAAATCGATAAGATGTCAAATATCATTTAAACCAAGAGAAATACGACAATAGTTGCATGAGGAAAACTGATACATGTAGGTCAGTTTGTCATCAGAAAGATTTTCCCGTGTGCATACATTCCAGTTTAAGTTGACATCAGCGTTGAAGCCAAAAAGAATAGGACAATCGTTCTCTAAAATCATATTGACAAATCGCTGAGATGTCAAACATCATTTAAACCAAGAGAAATACGACAATAGTTGCATGAGGAAAACTGACACATGTACGTCAGTTCGTCATCAGAATGATTTTCCCGTGTGCTGACATTCTTGTTTAAGTTGACATTAGCGTTGGAGCGAAAAAGAACAGCCAGTTATTCAGATTATTAATAATAATAAATAATCATGAGACTTATATAGCACTAAACCCAACTGGTTTCAGTCGCTCAAACCGCTTCACATTATTACCCCTAGTTATTGGCTTGTACATTCATGTTTCAAGCTCTACTCTCTGGGAGTATCACAGGTCCGAGCTGCAGCTATACAGCGCTCAGGACTAACATTCATAGTTTGCCATCTCTGCCAGAGACGAATTGAATATCAATAAGTCAACTTCCTCCATCCACAATTTTATAAACAATTTGAGACTTTTTTAGCCTCCAATATTTTCATGAACACTCACTTTCTGGCAAATTCGACCTCTTTCTTGCGTTGATCTCGGATTCTTTGAATGCGATCCTCTTGCTGTTGTCTCTTCTTGAGGAGCTCTTTCTTCTGCTCTTCACGCTTCTCCTGAAAAAAAAATCAAAAAGGCCAATGAGCAAGGATGCAAATTGTGCATTTAGGTCGCTGGAAGAACAGGAATGATTGCACTCTTGCCCTTTTGACAACTTGCTGCAGAAGATGCACCATCCAAGAAGGTGCATTCTCGCACTCTTGCCCTTTTGACAACTTGCTGCAGAAGCTGCACCATCCAAGAAGGTGCATTCTCACACTCTTGCTCTTTTGACAACTTGCTGCAGAAGCTGCACCATCCAAGAAGGTGCATTCTCGCACTCTTGCCCTTTTGACAACTTGCTGCAGAAGATGCACCATCCAAGAAGGTGCATTCTCACACTCTTGCCCTTTTGACAACTTGCTGCAGAAGCTGCACCATCCAAGAAGGTGCATTCTCGTGCGGTCCAGACTCGATTGGCCTGAGAGGCTTCCAGGCCGGAGAAAATCATCTCGTGCGATCTTGGTGACTCGGATCAGCCACTTGTGTAGTTTTCTTAATACAATAGAACCTCTTTATTAAGGACACCCTTGGATTTGACAAGGGCTGTCCTTAATAGAGAGGTGTCCTGATAAGACAGTTAGAGTTGAATGGCAACAACCAATTTGGGACCAAAACTAGTGTCTTTAATAGAGAGGTGTCTGCTAAGGGACATTAGAAGACCTACAAATGATTGAAAAACTTGCCGACAGCCAATCTCTAGTCTTCTGAAAAGTCTACTAACATGGTAGAGGTAAAAATGAATCTTACCAAAGCGGTTTTATTCTTCGGTGTATTACGTTTAATGAAGGAAGAGACAAGGCCATTCAGATTTCCAGTCATCTTCTGTCCCGATCCCCCTCCGGAGCCTTTTACTTTCTTCAGGGCATTAAGGAACGACGATGGGTGGGTTGGAGTATGGAAGGCGGGTTTCCTCGGACTGTGGAAAAACAAACAATATTTGAGTTTTTGACCAACTGAATTTAAAAAGACTACCAGTAATAGAAATCTTCTTACAAACCATAGTTGGCAGCTAAGAAAGGCACATGTTGTAATAAATTTTTGTATTATTGAACCGGTAACCATAAATTTCAAAAACAAACCACAAACTAGACTTGTCCTTACCTGTCTTCTTCCTCACTGCACTCAACATCATCAGGAGCATTTCCTGAAAAGAAAAGCAACAGTTTTTTGAAACCAACTTTACCTCTGCGTTAAAATCCTAGATCGGACCTCCAAAGAAGTCATAGTCAATGATCAATAAGTTCAAGTTAACGTTAAGTAATACTAATAGTGACACAACTTGTTTCTCCCATGGTTTATTAACTGGTTCAATGCAGCTAATACCATATCGTCCGAATATGACTACATGTATGCATTCTTAAGATTCTCAACAAATCTTGAAGGCATAACACAAAGATTGGAAAGAATTATCCTAGCTTTTTCGACCAAACAAGACTCACCGTGATTTACGTGCTCATCACCACTGTCGTCAATAAGAACAACAGATACGTCGTTTTTCTTCTCAGACTTTCTTCTCTTATTTTCTTGAAGGACAGTTTCACCAGAGGCACTGTCACCACTTTCGGTGTGATGTCTTTTTCTAGCTTTGGTTCTGAAAAAACATGAACAACGCATTATGAAAATTCAAGAAAAGATGCCCAAAAAACCCCTCTTTGTCCACAGTGAACCCTTGTTGCGTGCGACCACAGTTTGGTGCAATCATGGCAAGGGAGAAGCAGGATTTTTAACACTTTGATGAGGTACAGTAGAACCTCTCTATTAAGGACACCCTCGGGATTCACAAGTGTTGTCCTTAATAGAGAGGTGTCCTGATTAGAGGTCAAATCGAAAGGAAACAACCGATTTGGGACCTTGGGTCCTTAATAGAGAGGTTGTCCTTAATAGGGAGGTTCCACTGCTCACCAAGCATAGTACCAGATACAAGGAATGGAATCGTAACACCTAAGGTTATGACATAACATTAACATACCTTGTTATCCGTGTTGTTCCCTCTGGTGCACTGACTTCATTTTCACCCGATTTGCTAGCATCCGACAAGTCTGTGGCAGATTTCGCAGAACGAAGTTTTGATCTTGTTACCCGCCGGTTTTGACCCGCTGGTGATGAGACGCTGCCTCCCGTGCTTGATGCTGAAGACGAAGTTGTCTGTTGCCGTGATTTAGTACGCGTCGATCGACCCGTCAATTTAGGCACTGCTGTTGGTGAAAAAACGTTATCATCGGAGGAGGCAGACGCCAATTGCCTCGTCTTTGTCCGCGTTGTTCGTCGAGGTGCAGGGACGGGCGATTCAGTAGGTGTGTTCCTATTTGATTTCTTCAGTCGCAACCTTGACCCTGGCTGCCTAGGAGTACCAGTAAGTGAAGATGTACTAGCTGACATCTGAAACAGAAAAGTAGATCAATTTAGAATTACAGTGGAACCTCCCTCAGCGGACACCTCTCTATTAAGGACAACCTCTCCATTAAGGACACTAGTTTTGATCCCAAATTAGTTGTTTCCAGTTGTATTTCTCATTCACACATTGTACACTTAGAAAGAAAACATACATACCATTTACAAGCAAAAACCTTTTGAGTTGAAAAAAGGCTACGGAAAGATGCAGACCAGATAAATTACCTTTTGGGCCACTTTTGGAGACACAGTGATAATCTCATCTTCTTGCGGGAGCGGTGACTGGATGACTTCCAAAACCGTTGCCGCACTCGCACTTGGAGCCTGATAATGCATGATCGATGATTTCCGCTTGCTCAAACTCATCTTGCTCCTTTTCAGACCAGCCCGCATCGACAGACGGTGGCTCGTAGACTTTCGAACGGAAGATCTCCGACTGGCCGGTTTTTCCGTACTGGATACGCTACCACTAGGAACCTGCTTCAAGATCCGTGATTTTACTTTACTTGTGTTCTCATTTGATAGTGTAACTGAAGCTTCAGAGGTGTACACAACAGTGGGAGGTGTCTGGGGCACGTGAATTACTGTCGTAGGAGTTGCTGGCGTTAGCGACGATTGCTGAGGCGTTTTCAGCTCAGACATTCTCATTGGGGAATCTGCACTTGGCGTACCATATTCACTGTCCGAACCACCAATGTTTGGTGTTTGCGACTTCAATGTTTTTACACGATCCATCTTTGGAGTCGCCTCGTCGGATGAACTGACCATGTGTTCATAAGCCCTAGCTTGTTCTTTCACATTTAACGTGGCAAAATTCGGAATACATCGCGGACTCCTTGGAGAGGCGTTTTTAACTAACGTCTTGGGCGTCACCCTTAACCCAGTAAATACATCGATGGGAGTGTTTTTCTGATTATCATTGCTAGATATTGTCACTGGTGTCTTGGGACTAGCAGCAGGGACTTCACCAAGAACCGAAAGAACTGTTTTTTTCAGTGTCGGTGTTGGCTCACAAACTTCTAAGATAGTGTCCCGACCTTTCATCAAACTCATAACGGGGGACGCTGGTTCATCAGATGTTTCTGATTTCTGATTACGGGAGGAACTCTTGGTAGATTTTGCACAGCTCCTGGCTGATCTTGATTGAGCATTTCGAGACCCTCTAGCTCGAGATGAGCGTGTCGAACGTCCAGTGTCAGCAGCCGAGTCTTCAAAATCACTAGCGGAATCGTTGGCCACTCTGCCTCTAGTGTTCCTGAAATACAACAAAGAGATTTGTCGAATCTTTGGTTACAAATCAGTGGCGCTGACAAAATGTGACAATCATTAGTTAATTCAGTTTATCCTCTGCTCTGTGTAGATGAGAACCAGAAACTGGATTACGCGTCATTTCACTCATCAGATAAGTGACTCAACTAATGAGACATTTACTACATCTACTGTAGTTAAAACAAAGCAGAAGTAACTACTTTCCAATAAAAACATTCTCGACATGGATTTTTTTTCTACACAGAGTTGGGCTTGCAATTTTTGCACCTAAACAAACAATTTTCCCTAAAATCCACCAAAAAATTTCTTTTACTTTTAGCCAGCCGATACTTACAGGGATCTGAACTCACCACTGCTAAGTGTTATTTTTTGCAACATACCTTGTTTTTGAAGGAGGGGCATGATGTTCATCTTCATCATCATTGTCGGTATCTGTGTAAGCTGCTTTTCTTCTCTTACGTGCACGTTTGGCCGAAGGTGTCTTTGGCAAAATTTGAATCTTTGGACTGAAACATTTCAACATTTTATAATAATAAAAAGAAAAAAGTAGCATTATGAAATACTTGGAATATAGTGCGCATATTTTAAGGATAACTCTTTAGTAAATCCACCTGTTTTTCACCCTACATGTATATTGGCAATACACATTATATGTGTATTGCCAAAAGAGTCTCGACAATCCATATTGCATAGATCTATCATTTCCCCACCATCTGACTCCGAGACATGAATCAAACAGGTCATAGCAGCAAGATCAACCCAGTGTATTGGGAGGTCAACCTCATTCTCAGTACAACGGTTGTCTCTGATAGTGATAAGTCAAGTCTGAAATTTAAAAAGGTACCATACTACTACTACATCATGTACATGTACTATAGTATACTACATTCATTCATTCATACCTGACAAATGATTTCTTCACTTCAATCAAAATTTCATTCAACCATGTTGTGTGTTCTTCTACGAGAAGTTTATATTCCTCAATTTTCTTGTCGACAAACGCTTCACTCTTCTCATTGACTGCAGTCAATGTTTTTAGGAGACCACTTCCAGGGTTGTTCATCCTGAAGCGAAACCCTGGAAAAAAGGAACCTTTTTTAAAAATCTTCTGTTAAAACTAAAAGAATTGAAAAAAAAGCTTCAAAATCAAAAAGTTTCAGAAAATTATCACGAATAAACAGTTTGAATGTCAATATCATCCATCCTCATTTTGTCCAGTCCTGCATCACCACTGGTATCACTATCAGTATCATCAGGACACTCGTTTTGGCCTTCAGATAAGTTTGCATAAATACTTTTAGGCCTGGGTTAGTGGTAACCCCCTCAGTGATTATGGTAACTAACGTTACCGTAATCAGCTAGCTAGCCAGGCTACTAGCTGCATGCCCTACTGGTTGTTGGATGGATTTTAAATGCGGTTGTTATTGGCATTGGGCGGCTGCCATGGGCATGAATACATGATGATCTTACTCATTTAATCATTAGGCTAGGCCTTCTTACTACACGTCTACAGACTACCGGTACTCTACGCCTATAGTGCACTTCGGTACGCCTACCGCTGCTACCGGTACTACTACGATTAACTATAGGCCTATACTGGTCATAGCTTAGTGAACAAACAGATATTTTTGGTTCAGCGTTCTCAGTGCAAAAATTACATAGGCCGATGTGTACGCCGCAAATGGCTTGACAAGTGGCATGTTCATGCACTGCAGATAGTATACATGCATGACTACAGTGCATAGATCGCGCATTCACGGGTGCAGTGTCTGCAATGTTTACATCGGATTTTACAACATTTTACCAGCAAACAGAAACAAAGGGCACAAGTAAATTGATGCAACATATACAGGTTAATATATATACTTTAACATATTATCGATCTGATAAACATCTTACGCTTAAAAGGTGATAAAAATTATGGTTTCACAAAAATTGGGCACTTTCCCGCATTCAAATTTTGACGTCAAATTTCTCTTGACCAATGGTGTGAGAGCAGTATGTGACGTCAGAGAAAATATACTTGAACTATAATTCGAATAACCGATACAATCTTATCTGAACTGCTTAGTAAATGATTGTATGAGAGAGTTACACTCATTTCGTGCGTAAACGTTGTTTTTGCACTAAATCTTTATATTTCAAGACATAAAATCTTCAAAATCAATTAATCTAAAAATAATGCATCGCTGTTTAAAATCAACTGGTATTATGCTTGCGTTTTGGTGATTCTTCGAAAATACCAAAAGCAAACTGAGTTAGGCTGTTGAATCATTCCCCTAAATACTGCTGAAGCATGGTAATTCGGATCAATTAACTCTATGGCATCATCCGATGATTTACTAATGAGGGAGTTGATAATCTCTGTCCATCATTCTCCATCCTGAACCTCATGTTCTATGCTCCCTTTAAACATAGACGGGGTTGATAACCTTGGTGGTCAAGATGATCATTCTCCCACAGCAGGCATTTTATAGGGTTCCTAAATAAGGTGCTATGGGAGAAGGCATTCCTCTGGCCCCCAAGAATTAATTGCATGTGCTCTTAGACATTCTCCCAAGGAAAATCCCATTCTCCAAACTTCATGGTAGGATCAATAACACAAACCGGTGTTTTTTCTTACTCTAAAAGAGCAGATCAATCAAATCTTCTAATTTGAAATCCCTTTTCACTATTGTAGGCCTACTCTTACTCAAGGGCATCCCTATTAAATTGCTATACATGTAGTTTATTTGTCTCACCTTAGGGTAGCCAGCCTACTCTAAGGTCTTACATAATTTGAGTTGGCTTATAGTATCCTGGCCCCGGATTCTGGGCGCTCCAATTAAGTTTCCCGGTACCAGATTTAGCCTAACCTTGGAATAACTATTTTAGGCTAAAGCAGCATGTACAATATAATTACACTGACAGAGATTTGAAATTTGGCAGTACACCTCAGTTGCTTGTCAAAGGACGCAAGTACACCACTCTGATACACTACAGTAAATCAGCGGGAAGTATTCCGTCGATAGAACAGCCGAGATTTTGTGATCATCCGTGAATTGAAGATGCACCGATTTGCAATTTCGACGAGTAATGAAAATAAGGAGGAAGGAGGGGTCAAGAGTTCCTAAATACTTCGGTTTATGTCCTCTATAGGTTGTTGCGATGTCTCGTAACGAAACAAATGGATTTAGTAATTACAAATTGGTTGTTGTTGGTGGAGGGGGAGTTGGGAAAAGTGCACTAACCATTCAATTTATTCAAGTAAGTTGCAGATTTTTTTTTACTGTCACCTCTCTCTCTCCAGCAGATCAGACTCGGTCTTTAGCTGCTGCATGCTCCATGTATCAGTCAGTGTATCGAGTGTGTGTACTTTCATTTTCGAAGAAGTTTGTTATGGCGCTGACCAGTGATGTGTTTCAACTGGAAAAAAGGATCACTGTGCAGGCTCTAGGCATTGTCCGAAGTCGGCTTTATCTGACGACGTGGGGTCTTGCTAATTCCCGACCTACCCCGACTTTTTCCGACGTTTCCCGACTTGCGGAAAATGCTGCCAAAATATAGTGTATTAATCATCAGAATATTTATATTTGTACTGTTTACATACATATACAGCACGTCTGTTAATTTCAAGACATTTGAACGATGCTAAGTTGAGCAAAGCAAGTTACATCCACCCAACCGACCGCAATTTTTCTGCAGGTCGGTAATCTTGGTTAGTTGTGGTTGTCGCTTCTTGTAAACTGTACATGCATACGGCCTTGTCTGAACCCAGCATAAATTAATTATTGGAGTTGATTTGCTCAACTTAGCATCGTTCAAAAGTCCTGAAATTAACAGACGTGCTGTATATGTATGTAAACAGTACAAATATAAATATTCTGATGATTAATACACTATATTTTGGCAGCATTTTCCACAAGTCGGGAAATGTCGGGAAAAGTCGGGGTAGGTCGGGAATTAGCATGACCGGACGACGTGTTGTTAGTTCTGAGCGTGCATTTGATTTGTTTTTGTGCTGATTCATCTTCTTCGAAATCAAGGCCCATTAAATGGGCCTTATGGCCTATGTAAAATCCACTGCACAATAGGACATGATCAGATCTAATGATGATGAGGGCCATTGCAATTGTGCTAGAATGCGATTGTCAGGATTTGGTAAAGCCTGAGCAAAACAAGTCAACAAACGCCAGTGATGTAATAGCTTTGTCATGACCAGTTGCCTTGCCTGAGTTGCAGGAGGAAGTTTGGCGTTTTGAGAACTAAAACAGTGGACTGGAATAACTCTGTGGTGGCTTAAAATGCCTACAGGTACCGGTACCCTTTGTTATGATAAGAATGTAACATGACACTTAACAGACAAATGAGACAGCATGTCGCCATGTGTGATTTTGACTTATCCATTATTTTGCAGGAGTGCATGGTAGTAGTAAGTAGTAGAGTTTTGCTGCCAAGCCAAAAATACTTGTGCTAGTGCTACAGCTACCTCTCTATCAATGATTTGTTTTAATTTCAGATCGAAAAGTGTTTGTTCTACATTGACTGCACAAAGGGAGAGCTGGTTTGAAGTCCCCATCATGTCCACCTTTATTCTTTTTATTGACAAAAATAAATAATTCTCTAAAACTGCTTTATTCATTTTTCACTTCAGTCATATTTTGTGGTAGATTATGATCCAACGATAGAAGACTCTTATACCAAGCAATGTGTTATTGATGAAGTCGTAGCCAAATTGGACAGTAAGTATGGATAAAAATCTTTGGCCCCATTGGACATGTTGGAAATAACATGTTGTCTCCTACGTACTGATGAAGTATTTGGATGAAGAATTTTTGAAAGAAGCACTGACAGCATTTGACAGCTATGGTGGATAAGGGCAGGTCATTTCAGTTGTGATGTGACACTGATTCCCCGCTTAGTTATACTTATAGAGTGAAAAAATCATTCGCCTATTCTGCATGTATTGCCGTCAATATCAGGGTAGATTATCCGGATTGCAGTGGTTGAAGTTGCATCCATGCATAGTTTTAATTTGTAACATTTCCGACGTCACCTGTTGGTTTGCTTCAGATGTCTCAGTCTTAACAAGTACAGTTGAACCTCTCTATTAAGTACAACCTCGGGACTGAATAGTGCTGTCCTTAGTGGAGAGGTGTCCTGATTAGAGAGGTCAAATTGAATTGAACCAATTTGGGACCAAATCGAGTGACCTTAATAGAGAGGTGTCCGCTAAGGGAGGTTCCACTGTAGTTTATGATAATGTTTGCCCTCTTTAAAGATTTTCCTAACCTTTTAGTTTTAGATACTGCTGGCCAAGAGGAGTTCAGTGCAATGAGAGAACAGTATATGAGATCTGGGGAAGGCTTCCTTCTCGTCTATTCAGTCACTGACAGAAGCAGGTAAGACTAATGTGACATTCTTTTACTCTAATTACTGTAAGTAGATTTGAGATACTTGAAATGTGTGAACTCCATTTCCACCAGGAAAAGCAGATACATGTAGGAATAGGAGTAGGCCACTCCCAGACCAATCAAATATTAAAATAAAAAGCATAGTATTTGAAAACATATTTATATTTTATCATTTTGTAATTAAAAATCATGAAGTTTGCTGTTTTCATGCCATTGCCAGTCACCAGTTGCCCATTCTACATGCTATGTTGTATTTGCAGAAATAAAACATACATTATCGTAAAACTTTATGCAACTCTTGAATTTCCAATTTTTTTGGGGGGGAAAGGCACCCAGACAACCCTCTTTTTAAACTAAAGATCACTCATTTGGTCCTCTCTTGGTGAGGTGGTGCCCTTCCTTTCTCAAATTTCTGGATCCGCCACTGAGAAATCATACAGCTATTTTATAAGTAGAATGCGTCGTAATTTAGTATGCACAACAAATCTGTTAGAAAAGTGTTCTAAGATTGAACATCAACGCCTCCACCTGTAGCCCAGTTCTTGTGGGCTGCCTGAGCTTACTTACTACAATGCTTCTCAGTGTGTCCACAGTACTCGAAAAATTCACCTCAGGTTTACTCGAAGTAGTACTGCAGTGGGTTCACAGGAATCAGCAGTGATTTGGGCAAGTTAACAAGAAGCCAACTGTGGAACATGACTCAGTAACTCAGACAAGGAAAAAACTACTGTATTCTACAATACACCTGGTGAAGCTTTACTGGCAATATAATTTCTCTGCTGTATTATCGGAATAGGCTTTGTTTTCGGGACGCTGGTATAATTTGCTCTATATTGAGAAAAAACGTTCACTACCTGTCGCCACAGATTTTATTGCTGAATGTTCATTGTTGTTGTGAGTTATATCTTTAACCCCCTATAATGTTCATGTGGAATTTAGTTGGTCTCTCAACATCGGTCCCAGTGGTTCGATTCATAAAGAAAATGATACCGAATTGAAGGTATTGGTTGTTTACCAAACACTCGAGGGTGGACGTAAAATGTTGGCCCGATAACCAAGGTGGCAAGCTGGGTTTTGGGCGAAATGAGAGCTGCAACCGAGCCTTGTTTGATGAGATCACCAACACCGAAAATGAGGTGCTAATTTCTATTCTAAAAAAACGTCAAAACTTTATACATTTTAGGAATAATCCACCGATAATCTTCCTTCAGCATGTGTGATACCAACCTAAGAGGTTATGGTTGTCTCACTAAAACCTCTGTGGTCAAACCGAGGCTGATACGTTATCCATTATATCAATTGAACATTCCAACCAAGGTGTTTTAGATTAGAATAAGTGGTTAAAGGTTACAAGTGGTATGTACCCTTAGGCAAAGTATTTGACCCAACCAGTGGCAAAGTTGGCATATTGTATTCCATTGTTTTCGTTTTGTCTGGAGTTGTCTGTTTTGATTAAAAGTTCACCATTGACTAACGATTTTTATCACATCCCATGCTGCTTACAACAAAAATCGCTTGTCTGTATCAGAGTGTCATCGGAACTGCCTGCAATGGCTACAATGTGTAAAATATCAAGCTGGTTTGAATATTTAAAAATATTAGTCCAATACTAGTCCAACTTTGACTTGGATAAATCATGAGGATTGCTGTAGTAGTAGTACTCACTACCCGGTAGTATATCACCAGGCATGATTGGTATAAGTAACAGGTTACCCATGTACTTGATAAATGACATGTAAATGTGAGAGTTGACAGGATGGGCTGGTTTCAAAAGATGATTCAGCTTCTTTAAAATGCACATTAGTACCTGTAGAAGCAGTGGTCTGCTCTTAACGTTAAAAACAGGAAAATGTTGCCGTTGCAGTAATATAACACATCAAGGCAACCTTCTAAAGCCTTAAAATTACATGGCCACATAAATTGGTGAGGGTTCCAGCCTCTGTATCAAGAATACTGATGTTGCTAGGACAGGACCAATGTCTGCCCAGAACAAAATTGCCTTAAAGACGTATTGTTTTCTCATTGTTGCTATATTGCATTTACATCTATTTTCAGTTTTGACGAAGTTTACAAATTTCATCGACAAATTTTACGGGTAAAAGACCGAGATGAATTTCCCATGGTCCTTGTGGCAAACAAAGTAGATTTAGAACACCAAAGAATTGTAAGTACATGTACATTGTTTTGTCATGATTGTGGCTGTTGACGTTGAAACTAAATCTAAAACAGATGAGAGTAATCCAGTACAGTTAAAAGATAAAACAGTTGAAGTGTCCAAAATATAGACAAACTTGATAACCATTTTTGCTCTCTTGGACTGGGGGTGCTGTGTTCACACAGGTCCCCTCAAGCTCTCAGTCCGTTCCTAGCAGACGTCACGTGATTTTTGTACAGCCACATTCTTTTCTTGATTCATGAGACAGCTGCATCTCCGAAGAGACCATGCCTTGTTTTTCCCAGCCCCCTCTCCAACCTCCTCTGCTTCAAAGACATATATGTAACCATCATGACCATGGCTTAGGATAACTGCTAAAATGCGCGCTAATGCCGAATTGGAAATTTCAGTCGTCATGGCGACCAGTGGTAGCTAAACACAATTGCAACTGTCGTCAGAATCTTAGCTGCGATTTTCCGTGCCTTTTGATTATGAGATTGCTTCCGTTTCTTCTGCCCTCGGTTAGCTGTGCAATCTCCAGTGTAGTTAATGCTATTTCTTTCATTAGTTCTTTCACTGATACCTGTGCAAGTGACGGATCTCTCCTGTGGATGTTGGACGAAGCTCTATTAGTTATTCCTCCAGCAATCAGAAGCACTACTTGGCTGTTCTGGTCGGGAATAGAAGAATCCTGTCATTGCCAATCTCTAAAAAAAGGGAAAAAGCATATAGCATGCAGTTGTACTCATACTGTGCTGAAGGAACTCTCTGGTTTTCACCATTGCATTATGAGAGGTTTCAAAATGCCCCTCGAATAATAACAAATGGAGTGGAAATTAGTCCTAATAACCCGAGTGCTGGGTCTCGATCTAAACAGTCTGATCGGAGTGGCTCCACACAATCAGGTGTTCAACATTCCCATAAATCTAATAAAATCGATCTGGAATGTATATTATTTAAATTCTCCTTTTTGCAACCACTTTCCTATAAACGATGGCTAATTAGTAAGACTTCTAGTAGGCCTAAAACCTGGTCTTATGCATAACTGCTGCAATATGGCTTGGGAATTTAACCCTTTGGCAGCGGAGCCTATACAATTTGTATGTTAGCTTGTGACTCATGATACATATTATAATGATTGCATAAACACTGCTTCAGATTGAAGCAGGTAGACATTTGTGGAAGATGAGCGGAGTTTTCTTGAGAGTAACAGACCCGAGATATTTTTTATGGCATGGTCATTAATTGATTGTTGTGAAAATGTGCTTGAACTGTTTCAGGTATCTTCGGAGGAAGGCCCGGAGTTAGGACGACAGTTAAATGTTAGATATATAGAAGCGAGTGCCAAACTCAAGTTAAATGTCGACCAGGCCTTCCATGAATTGGTTCGAATAATAAGGTATGTTCTTTTCGACGTAAAGTTGGCGGGCACACCTGGTGGTAAGATTGTCCTGTCTCCTGCGAACTGTAATTACTGTGACCAGATCGTAGAGTTGAGTTTCTATTTCTATTCAGTTTATCAAAATCTGTGTCGAAGAATCATGTAGGTTTTAGTTAACGAAAATACATATATTTATGACCCTTCAATCCGAAGCATTTTCTGGCCCCCAAAATGCCCATAGATAGCCTCTTACTTTTCCTGGGCAGCCTGTTACTACCAGAACTTTCAAACCCCCTGTTTAACCACTTGCCCACAAAAGCAGATGAAGGTCTCGCCTTGAAGTATATCCCAAAAGTCAAAGGAGGCGCAGCACAAGGTTATGGGAAGTGAAGCCAAAAACTATTATTTTTTAGTTTTCGAGGGGGAGGAGGAGAAACTAAAATATTTCGTTTCTATTTCACTTGCTACAGCCCCTAAATATTCATTGTACAATGAAAAACATGTGACAATTTTGAGTCGGAATCATTAAGGGAACATCAGAGCACCTTGTGACTGCTCAATTACTTTGCCATGACAGTAATAGCTGTTTTGCGTCATAATTGTTTTTAGGGGCCCGCCCCCGAGGCAATCCAGAATGTCGTGTGGTACTTCTGACATTTAAACAACAATGATGCCAATATGGCTTGTTTAATCAAGAAGATATTATTTTTGCCTTGCTTTTCTATACATTTCTGATACATCAGCGACCTCATAACTAAGGTCAAAGGTGTTGTACCGAAGATGTGAAAAATTTTGCGTTATTTTATTCTAAAAATAGTGACTAGAAAGCTGAATGTCAGCTATAGCCTAAAAACAAGTGGGCTTGAACTAGTTGAGATTCAGCTCATTGTCACGGCCGAATATTTTTGGTAAATTTTCATGTTTCATGTTCACTACCAGGATGAAACAGAATTACGTGAAAGGCAGACACGAGATGAGTGGGCTATCGTGTTCAAGAGATAAATGTTGTTTAAATCTCGATCCTTTACAATTTCAGGAAATTCAAAGATGCGGACAGACCACCTGCCAAGCCTGTGAAAGTCCCAAAGAAGAAGAAGTGCACGATTTTATAATGCATGTACTGGTATTCATGAAGTATTCGGCCAAAAATGTATGTTTTCAAAACACTGTGGGAAAATATTCGGCATTCTCACGAGCAGTTGTGAATTACCTGCAAGAGGATTTGCGGCTTAAAAATTACACTAAACGGGTTATTTTCGGTAAATTACTCAAATGGGTATTTTTCCGTGAATAACCACTTGGTAATTTCTCTTAAAATTAACCAATGGTTGATTTTTCATGATTGTGTAATTTTGGTATAATTTTGTACGTCCATTGTTAAGTTATTTCTGCTTTGTGTTCTTCAAGTATAACCAAAAATATATAAGGCGAGCTTATATATTTTTGGTATAACTTTTAGTGTCATACTCATGACACTCTTTGCAACAATGTTTTCATCTCCTTCATATTTGGTTCATCTGTCCCAAATTGGTCTAAAAACTTCTTCTCTTTAATATATTTACTGCCAAAACATCAATTTATTCAACGATGTTACAATTTATGAGGGCAAGTTGATGTCTCTGTCCACTGTTATGACTGTCATTTGCATTGTGTTTGAGAAATCTTCTGGCCAGGGCCATTTGTCAAGAAATGTCGCTTTTCCTAGAGTTGCAATTCGATTCAGCTGTCCAAGAGAGTTCAGCCACAGAGCTTCAGAGCTTTGCGTTCAAGGTGGTGTCCTTTGACCAGTATTCCTCTCCATTCTTCAATGGGGAACATGCTTGAAGCAAAGTTGGTGTACTGTTCATTTTGTGTAGAATATGTCAGTCCACACCTTGCCCATACATAATCATGACATTTCAGCTCCATCAATTTACTCATATTGGTGAATCTCTTGAATTCGTCATAAATTCTCTCACTCATTAATCACTTAAAGGGGGACTATAGGCAGGAGCAGTGGGGCTAATTAGGCCATCTTCAGGTGACTAATATACACAGTGAGGGCACTACGTCATGTCAGATTCAGCACTAAATATATCCCTGGTACAAGCGTGAATTATTTCGACCTACTATGAGATGTGAGAGACCCCTATTGGCATCTTTGTGTAACTTTATCTTGCCTACCTAGCTGCTGCCTATAGTGCCCCTTTAAGGTTATAAAGCTTTTCCGCCCTGTGCATTTCATCATTGAATTGCTTCCGAACTGCTGTGTATTCATGCAATGTCCCTTCTCTCGTATGGTACCTATATGAAATACGTCTTACTACTTCACCTTCTGTTGAGCATTCAACAGTTTAGCAATGATGCATTGTTGAGCTCAGTGTCTGGCTCAATCACCATGACCATGTCCAGAATCATTTCTCTTGAGCATCTAATGACATTTATTCTGAGTAGGCCACAGTACAACTCAGTATTTCTAATAAAACTGCCATGTTACTTGTACTATACTAGTTTGTAGATGAGTCTTGCCCTTTGTAAATGTTATTGCCCTTGGTCAGAGTTGGTTCATCAGTGTTTTGTCATACTCGGATTCAGATCTTTTTGCATCTGGTTGTGGATAAGCTGGGCGTGGCCTTATGCAAGTATCAATTCGTTTCTTGTACCCCCCCCCCCCTCCTCAAGGGTAGTTAAGCTATCACCACTAATCTTTGCCGATGCTTGAGTAGTATTTATTTTTCCTTTAGCGAAAATTTGGCGAAGCTGGAAAGAATAAGGATGCTAATGTGTCGATGTCTTGTCGAACATACAGCCTTACCCAGTAAAATTAGTTCGGTTACTTTATATGACGGTGATAACTGATATATTGTTGATGGTGATGTCTTGACGAAAGAAAAAGTAGCATTGGTGAAAAAAGGGTGATGCTTGAGCCTTAAGATGTCGTTATAGGGTGATAAGGTGTTGTACCCTTGAGGAGGGGGGGTACAAGACACGAATTGATACTTGCATTAGATTGAAATGATTGTAACTTTCGGTGGATGGGGTAAGGAAGCTGGAGTACTTGACCTTTGACTTTGAGTAAAGAAGAATCTGAGTGGGTGATAATAGATAGTGATAAGGGTCTCATCTCCAATCTCTGATGCCAGTGTTGCTATCTTTGATGAAAGGTACGTCTGTTGGTGGACAAGGTTTGATGGTTCTTACTTGCTAAATTGGCAAAGAGGTCTGTTGATTATTGTCTTTGTGATGGAGGGCAAACTTCCTTCCGCTGTCTTGTGATGGCAGTGTCGTCTGCTACCGTATTGTTTATGGTAGGGTCGTCTGCTGATGTACTGTTAAACATTGATAAGGAACTGAGTGATACTGTTATGACAAAGGTTTGTGTACATAACTGTTGAGTGTAAATGCTGTACATTGTAGTCACAATTGTAACTTACCTTATAAAGTGGAAATTAGGATTGAGTTTTAGTTGAGTGTTTTATTCGAACTCTTCATGTATTCTGACAACTTGCATTTGTCTTTTTCTCACAACTGTTGTGTCTTCCAACGCTTTTACTTTCGATAATTGTAGAAATGCTGGTATCAGTGAAAATAATAAGGCAAAATTGGGATATTTTAGATTAGTTTCCTCAAGAATTCATTAAGGCTAAGAATTTGGAACTTCAGAAATTAAAAAAACTCAAGTTTTTTTCAGAAGGGTGCGTAAAAGTTTTATTTATTCTTTGTTTCCTTGAAAGAGACAGACTTTATCAGTATTGCCTTTTGTAATCAGTGGTCATATATTATAAACTTTCTAACTTTCTTGTGCTAAAGTGCATTTGTTGGGATATAATAAGATAAAACAACAGAAACAACAAGCCTGTATCCCTCGGGAATTTCCTTCGCCTGCATTTCTTCAATTATGGTTTCCATCTTCCGATTTTTTCGGACCGAGTTCACCGAGCGATTGTTTTGAATCGCCGCACAATGCTGAAAGCACATGCGCTTTTTGTCGCTGAAAGTTGCCTTATTTTTATCTTATGTATTTATGTTCTCTAATTGTGTAAAGTCTGTGCAATATGTGAGATATTTCGGTCATATTTCCATGTTCTCAGTCGAGTCTAAATACAATATCTATTGCAAACTTTCCAGACAAAAATCGCCCAATTTTCAGCATCAATCCCTTGTCATGGATTCGTGTAGGTCATGTGAGTTAATATATGGAATTTTTGCTTTGTCTTTGTCTGACTAATGGCAAGCTCCTAAGTATGGTGTATTTGGGTAACTTAATCGAAAAAGCGATATAAATTAGTGTTCTTTATTCAAAACGAGCAAAATGTCATCCCAGACAACGAATTTCTATCCCTCATACATTCACTCTTGATTAAATTGTCTGTGCGCATTGAGAGTAATGATGTGTTGAAACCTTATGATCTATGCCATATTCTTGGTTGTGAAATGCGATTAGTTAGTCTGTCCAATTGTCTCATTGAAATAAAGTCAGCTTCAAAATTTCATTGGAATGAAATAGACCATCAACCTCTTAATTTTCATCATGAGCCTAGAAATTAGCAATATTCGCATATGTTGGTCGAAGTGATAACATTACATGTGAAAAAAAAGAGTTTGTTCTGTCATTTGCAAGCTGTATGCTAATGCAATGGCATCAGAATATCATAAGTCGATTTCACTCAAATTTAGGTCCATGGAAGTAGACATGGGGTAACGGTTTGTGCATTTTTTATGCCAGCCTAGCTTTGGTAAGGTCCTACTTGTACGAGTGACAGGCGAGATATCTGAACTTATCATTTTAACGTATGAAGAGTAAGGAACAGTATAAGACCTATGGCAGAATCGTTATTTCAGGAGCATATTGGAAAGATTGCCAAAAAGAGTAAACCCATTTTCCATTCTCTGTTGAACCAGTTTGGGTTAGAATCTCTTTGATGGTGTCATTTATATCAAATATTTACCTAATCTGCGGAGATTTCAAGTGATATAGACAAATGACTTACATGTATGCAGAAAATGAAAGCTGATGTCTTTCTGAAAGTTTTCACCATTCCTCTGTTATCTAGATTAGATTGAAAAGCTGCGCTGTGAAAGTTGGTTGTTGAAAGATTAGGAAGTGGAGAATTGAAAGCTATGTGAAAGACAGGGTTTCGATTGTTATATTGATTCAGTTGGTGTTGGGAACTTTATTGTGATGTCCCTTTATCTTGTCAGCGAAATTTCCTCCCTGCGAGGACTGCAAATGTATTCTAAGAAAGTGAGTATTCCCCACCCTGACCACCTCATTATGGGTGTTGGTATTTTGTACCAATATTCCCACATATTAGTTTGCTTTAAGACAATCTAACCCATATTTGAATCAGGGTTAATAGTTATCTTCCATTTAGAATAAAGTATTTTGGGGGTATTTGCTTGTAGGGTGACATTGTGTGGCTAATGTTTGGTTGCTCTCGTAAAGTGCAATCCATTACAGAGGCCCTGTGTAGGTCCGTTGGTCGTGTCCTGCCCAGGATTCAGAGCAATTCAACAGATTATTGGGCCATGAATTCAGTAGGGTAGTGGAGAGTGGTCAGATACTCATAAACTAAAATAGCTCCGGACATGTAGATCTGGATGAATTTTATAGCTTTTGTACAAACGCATTTATTCGTTTCAATTAGCATTTAGAAATTAGTTTGCTTTTGGTCGGTTGTGTGCGGTTGTGTTGTTGTGTGTTCAGAAGCTGAATTGGTTGTAGAATTCAGTTCAATTTAAATATCATGCACACGTGCAACTTGATCAAGAGCAACAATTAGTTTCATTGAAAAAGAATTCACGACTATAATTGCTCTTAGTTAAGTTGCAGATGTTCGTCATATTTTTCATCATGGAGAATCTGTAGTATGCTTAACTAGGTGTTGTGTGAAAATATGGGAACAGGCGCCACTGTGTACAGTTCCTTAAAGCATAGATACTTTTAAATAGACCTCCAGACGCGTTTCGCCTCATTTATTTTGCATCGCAAAGGCTCATCAGTGGGCTTACGATGTGAATTGACGGATGGTTTCTGTTCAAGTGACTAGGTGTTGTGTACCAAACAACTGCAAAGCCTTGGGCACTTTATACTTCACCTGGCTGTAACGAAGGCAATTAGAAAACCACAATGTTATTTTACATGAGGCAAGTTCATTGTGGCTAAAAGTAAGTGTCTGTTTGATTTGCAGCATACAGAAGAACCTTTATTAGCGGACACCTCTCTATTAAGGACAACCTCTCTATTAAGGACACCCCTCTATTAAGGACAACCTCTCTATTAAGGACACTAGTTTTGGTCCCAAATTGGTTGTTTCTATTCAATTTGACCTCTCTAATCAGGACACCTCTCTATTAACGACAGCACTTGTCAGTCCCGCGGGTGTCCTTAATAGAGAGGTTCTACTGTACTTTGGCATACTGGAGTAGCATACAGTTTAGGTGGGGCTGATTTCAAAATGAAAATGGTCAGACTTTCGTTGTACAACTTGCTATCACTCAAACGTTAACAGTCCTGGAGAAAGCTGTCAACTCTTGTTATATTGAGTGTGTTTTGTGATATATTTATTAAGATTTATCAAGATTCATTGGAACCTGTCCATAAATATGTTTATTTGTTGTATTGGTGTTAAAACGTAGATCGATGATTTATATTGTCTGTGGGATCTGATGGGATTTTGCTGCATTTCGTGTTCAATTGCTTGTTTCAAAATTAGTTGATTTTGAATTTTCATCTACATGTAATTTTGGCCAGCGATTTGAAAGAAGTGACTTTATAAAAGATATCTATATTCATTTATTTGGTGCTATTTAAGTTAAATAAATAAATTGAAATCTTATCCGATATTGTGAGAGATTTGGCTAAGACTAAAAGGTTATCAGTCCGGGTTCTAACATCCCGAGATCAGGTTTTTGCTACACTCCTACCTTGAGGGGGAGTATATTGAAAATCACTGATAACGTCAGGATGGGGTTCTAGGCAAACAATTTCAGATTGGTTTGCGAAATCCGTACCTGCAACATAGCAAAATGGAACAGTTAAGCTTTAAAGTGATACTATGATGTGATTTACAACTTTGCGGAAATACGTCCGTTTTTAATTGTTGATCACAAATGTAAAGCTCAAATTTTCCATTTTTGATTAGATTTATTATAAAATCGCTGAATGAAAACCACCGCGACCGCGAAAATGTTCATATTGTGACGTCATCAACGAAAACGGCATCGAAGCGAGCCGTCCGGGCGGGATTAAACCATCAATTTCTAGAAAATGTGCATTTCGATTCGAAAACCTTACCGATTTATGAGAAAGTGACGTAGTCATTTGTCAAAAACAGTTAAAACATTATATGGTGAAATTTGACACGAGTTATCCTTTAAGCTGCACTTAGTAAAATCAGACAAACCGTTGCAAGATCCGCTTGTCTATTTATGTTTACTTGCTGAACTAATCATTCTTTGCTGCCCTAAAACTTGACACTGTTCAGCTTTTACGCCATGCAGAGCCTAATCAGGCAGGAAAACTGTCAGGACCGATTACATCTTGTTTGTATTTTTGCAAATCCCATCAGATCCTCTATATTATAAGTATTTATTGTACAGAACCCAAGATATGATTTATGTCTACAAAAACAATTATTTATATTCACAATCTATTGATTGCATTGTGCTTTTTACTATTTCACCTAGGTGTTTGTTTTTTCATTATGCCTTTAACGACTACAACCGTTATTTTGAAAGAAATTGCAATTTTCCCCTCGAAGCAAAATTATCATGACATCAATAGACTGGTAGGGCTGATCCAGAGCTTCCAGTGCTTGTCATGACATAGTCTTATTCTAGGTACGGTATGTCCCATGAGATATTTACTTTGAAAAGTTTAATTTTGCATTCTACCTACAGTTGCTAATGAGTTCAAATGTAGATTGTTATACCTCAAATCCATAACAATGCCTTGTAGTGTGTTATTGTAGTGTGTCATTGTATTTATCATATTATACTATTCTTGGTTAAAATTCTTACAAATATCTTACTTCTGCTCACTCAATGTCGACACAAGATTGTAGTAGAAGATTACAATGACTTTGATTACAATTTTCAGATGTTCATGTAGTGACCCCAAGCCCTTACTTAAAGGGGGACTATAGGCAGGAACAGAGGGGCTAATTTGGCCATCTCCAAGTGACTAGTATACACAGTAAGGGCACCGGGTCATGTCAGACTTAGCACCAAAAATATCCCTCGTACAAGCGTGAATTATTTCGAGTTACTGTGAGATGTGAGAGACCCCTATTGGCGGCTTTGTGTAACTTTATCTTGCCTGCATAGCTGCTGCCTTTAAAAATACTCACAATGCATATGTATTGTGTATAACAAGATGCTTCACAATGATGTTGTTAGTAGTCATGATAATGTGCAAGATTTTTCAAAGCATTTATAAGTTAATGATCAGCATCAAAGTACACTGCTTATTTTCTAGAATTTCCCTATAAATTGAACAGGGTCCCCTTTTTATGCTGTCAAACCAGAGTTGTGCATTCATTCCCTATGTTAAGCCCAATGGTGGTGAATCCTTGCTAATAAATTTGCCAACTTTAGAATATGAAGACTTTATAGGTTATATAACTGTATCTCCTTGCATGTCACTGGTCATTTTTTCATTTGGTCACTGTATATTAGAGAATCACAAAACTAAGAAACTATCCGGGAATGAGAGCTTGCATTTATAGTATAAACTGTTCAGTGTCTGTGAGAGAACTCAAAAGTGATGTTTTACCACAAGTGTTAACCCCGAGGTCAAAAGCTTGGTACTAGGTCTAAGTAATGTTGAAACTAGCTGGCTGCTGATAAGGTCATTTGCTTGGTAGAATATCATTTTTAGGGGCTCGTAAAAAATATTTTCTGAAGGTGCAGTTTCGCTTGCCATTTAGGTAGAAGTCCATATCAGATGTGATGTCTTGAGAGCTGACGGTAGTCTTCAAACACTGTCACAGGGGTTTTAAAAAAGGTCAAACTCTATATCAGTTCCTTTGATGAATGCGACATGTCATTAGCTAATTCAAGGAATAATTTCATTCTTAAAAGGTCAAGTCAAAACCTGCACTCAGCTCAACCTGAGATTTCTGTCCTCTGAAAATCATTCCTGGCAACCGTGAGCACTAGGTTTAGTATTTTCCAAAGCAGACATAATCTTAAAGTGTATTGAGAAGGCTGGCTCGTCACGCTTCGATTGGTACACCAGAGTATGCAGCTTTGGGCGGACAGCCAGCAAAAGACTTTGCTAAAACTTAGAAATATATCGGCAATTGGGCAAAGATCTTGAGAGTTTTTAAAATCTTCTTAATTAGCTGGGGAACTGAAAAGTTAAGGCTCAGTAGAAATCAGATTTTGTCACTCCAGTCATGATGTTATACAGTGGAACCTCTCTATTAAGGACAACCTCTCTATTAAGGACACTAGTTTTGGTCCAAAATTGGTGGTTTCTATTCAATTTGACCTCTCTTATCTGGACACCTCTCTATTAAGGACAGTACTTTTCAGTCCCGAGGGTGTCCACAATAGAGAGGTTCTAATGTAATCTGATACAAGAGCCCCTTAAAAGGTTCGCCTTCATCTTTGAGTATTACTGTCAGTTCTGAGATGAGCATATTATTAGACTGATACTCCTGAATTTGTCCTGCAAGTAGACACAAGAACCTGTATTTTATATGATTTTATCTTATCTAAACTGCGCTATGGAATTAATATATTTATTGAAACGAGAAAATATATGTCTTTTTATGGTTATTTTAGCTCTCAACCTGGTCAACTCCACTAGACTGTGATGTTTACTTTGAAGAAATGGTCCTCAGTAGCTGAATGTGACATGTTGGAGATGCCACCTCGGTTATGTCTGATGATCAGTCATATGGTCCTTGGTAAAGCTGGATGTGACACAGTTTTCAGTATCGTAGACACAAGCAACGGTTTGTTTGAGGGTCAATCACAACCGGACATCCAGAGATGGTCCTTGGTAAAGCTGGATGTGACACAGTTTTCAGTATCGTAGACACAAGCAAGGGTTTGCTTAAGGCTCAATCATATCCAGACATCCAGAGATGGTCCTTGGTAAAGCTAGATGTGACACAGTTTTCAGTATCGTAACACAAGCAAGGGTTTGTTTGAGGCTAAATCACAACAAGACATCCAGAAATGGTCCTTGGTAAAGCTGGATGTGACATAGTTTTCAGTATCGTAGACACGAGCAAGGGTTTGTTTGAGGCTCAATCACAACCGGACATCCAGAGATGGTCCTTGGTAAAGCTGGATGTGACACTGTTTTCAGTATAGAAGATACCATTGGACGACAAGAAATGGTCCTTGGTAAAGCTGGACCTTTTCAGTATTCTAGATATGACCAAGGTTGCCTAAGTTTCAATCAGAATTGGACAACAGGAAAGACATTGTGACGGTTTGAAACGACATTGAAGACTGATGCTTGCCCAAGACATTGTTGCATTAGTAAAGACATTCTCGAGGACAAACTGAAGTCGCCTCTTCATAACCTGACCATTCTGACCAATCTCGGAACACTCAAATGTTCAGTTTGACTGTGAAGAAATGTCCTCTGTAAAACTGATGATTGCTAAAAAAATTGTTACATTGAAGACATTACCCGGGACAACTGAAGTCACATCTTGACCTTATTCAACAGTGTCATTTCTATTCTGTCGAAACTAACCATATATTGTTAAAGAACCACCCTCAAGGACGGATGCTTGCTAAAAACCTTGTCACATTGAAGGCATTTCCATGGGACAGTGTTAGTCGCATGTTCATAACCTGACCTTTCTGAGCAAACTCATACCTGTCCTCTATGAAAGAATGTGGATAAGGTTGCAACAATGCAGCGACTGCACTTAGATGTACAGTATGATTGTAACGAAATGCCCTCGGTAAAGCTGGGTGTGGTACTGTTTTCAATATTGGACATACCACTAAGGTTTGAACTAAGACTCAAAAACAACTGACCGAGAATGGTCTTCGGAAAGGCTGGATGTGACATATCCACCATTGCCTAAATTGCCCGAGTCTCAATCAAAACCAGATCAACGGGTGACACTTATTACAATTCGGAACAACCTTAAAGACTGATGCTTGCTAAAGTCGTTGTCACACGGAGGCATTGAAGGGGACAAAGTCACATCTCCAAAATTTGTCATTTCTGAGCATGCTCAAACCGAGTAACATACCACAAAAGTTGTCCTCAATGATGAGGTTACAACGGTGCAAATTCTCAACTCCGATGTTCAGTTTGACTGTCAAGAAAGCTTCCTCGTTAAAGCTTTTGGAGATACCACCAAGGATTTGACCGAGGCTCAATGACCATCGGATGAGAAATGGTCCTATAGGTAAAGCTGGATGTGACTCTGTTTTCAGTATTGAAAATTACGTCCAAAACCCTCGGCGAAGCGCCTCGGGTTTTTGACTGCATTTTCGGTCTACCCGAGCGGTCTTGATTATACAACCAATGACCGCCAGCTCGGTATTAATTCCTTAAACATAGGTTCGACTGAGGCTCAATCACAACCAGACGAGAATTGGTTCGTATCAAAACAGGATGTGACATCTCTTCCAATGTTTGAATGGCCTGAGGCTCAATCACAAACAGACATCAGGAACTTGTTATAGGGTAAGAGACATCCTCAAAGATTGATGCTTGCTAATGACATCGTCAGATGGAAGGTTTTCTCAGGGATAAAATTAAGTCACGCCTTGATACAGGTTTTGGGTGGCCAGAAGTCCTCCCCAGGGCTGCCAGTTCTGGACATTTTGTCAGGACGTGGTTTACAGTACATGTAATTAGCTTGGTGTTGCAAGGGCTGAGGTCGTTTTATCCAATTCCAAACTTGCAGCGCAGATAGTGGTGAAGTCTGTATTATGCTCTTTGACTGTGTAGAAATGGTCCTTGGGAAAGTTGGATGTGACACTGTTGTTGGTATTGGAGAGGCGACCTGGGTTCGAACCATTGTTTGATTCGCCTGAGGGACACAATCGGACAACTTGGAAAGACACTAGTGTTAGGGAATTTCCCCAGACCACACGTGCAATAAGTCCATGCCTTTGATCGGTCACCACAACCAGATTTACAACTTTGAGTCACCTGCTGCAGTCGTGGCATAATGACATAATACGGATGAAACCCAAAATTGTGATAACTGGTTGACAATGGGTGATATGAATAAAGACTAGCAAATGCTTTTATCTAAAACTTCATGTACATATATACACTAGGCCTTTCCGTACAAAATTGAAGTAAAAGCATTTGCTAGTCTTTATTCATATCACCCATTGAGTCACAATTGTCTTTATAGATGACAGCATTTCTTTCATGTTGTGAGCTGTAATTGGCTGTAACTTAACAAGAGAACCAAAATATGTTGCAAGTGTGTCACGACTGTCTTCACTCATGACAGCATTATTTCAATTGTGACTTGTCCTTGACTGTTAATAATAATGTCCGATTTGAGAGAAGTGCTGTCATCATTGAAGACAGTTTTGACACAATTTCACCATGTTCTTTTTGTCCTTGGTTCTCCAGTCTAGTCAGTAACAGGCAAGGACAAGTCACAACTCGAAAGAAATGCTTTCATGAGTGAAGACAGCCACATTCAGTCACCAAGGAAATCAGATGCTCATGGAGCTGAGACCCCACCTCTTTGTCCAGGACAAGTCTAGTCAGTTACAGGCAAGGACAAGTCACAACTTGAAAGAAATGATGTCATGAGTGAAGACAGCCACATTCAGTCACCAAGGAAATCAGATGCTCATGGAGTTGAGACCCCACCTCTTTGTCCAGGAGGACAAGTCTAGTCAGTTACAGGCAAGGACAAGTCACAACTTGAAAGAAATGCTATCATGAGTAAAGACAGCCACATTCAGTCACCAAGGAAATCAGATGCTCATGGAGCTGAGACCCCACCTCTTTGTCCAGGACAAGTCTAGTCAGTTACAGGCAAGGACAAGTCACAACTTGAAAGAAATGCTATCATGAGTGAAGCCAGCCACATTCAGTCACCAAGGAAATCAGATGCTCATGGAGCTGAGACCCCACCTCTTTGTTCAGGACAAGTCTAGTCAGTTACAGGCAAGGACAAGTCACAACTTGAAAGAAATGATGTCATGAGTGAAGACAGCCACATTCAGTCACCAAGGAAATCAGATGCTCATGGAGTTTAGACCCTACCGCTTTGTCAAGGAGGACATCAAGTAGATAATATCTGTATTTCTTCTTACAAAGGAGATGCAATACCATGATTTCTTGCAAGCACCAAGGTCACTCTGGTCAAGGGTGGAGCCTTGCAGGAAATACCGCAGTAAAGAAAAATAAGCAAGTGGACTACAGCACTACTGTGAGGCTATGGATTAGGCCAATAGCAAGCATTGGCTCACTTTGAATTATCAAGGCCTCCCATCGCAACTGCCTCTGGTCTTCATCCCTCCATGGAATGCACAGACTGGCATCGCGACTGGAGGCCTTGGTCAAGATGTCAAGTCACGACCAATGGGTTGTGCAACTGATTCAAGGCAGGAACTTTCATAACAATAAACAACTTAATGCACAAATTTTTGTTTTCTATAATTTCTATTGTAGAACAAATATTAGATGTATATACAGCAAATTTATGCAATACCAGAAACTGGGCATCAACTTACACAAGAGAAACCTAGCACACATGATTCGTTTGATCGGCCCATACAAATCAACAAATACGCCCAAGTGAAAAGTACAAATACAGTTTCAAGTTTAACAGAAATAATTACCAGGTGGTCAGTGTCCCGACTTCTAGAAAAATATGCGTGCACATTGTTTTTGACATCAAGATCATCAGCACATCAGAAGACAGATAAATTGCATAGGAATTATGAAATGGCTATTAAGTTCAATGACACAGGACTAGTCATTGTCTATTTACATAAATAATAGCCTATTCACAAAATATCACCTATTTTGTTAAAGGCATAGCACAGCGCAATCTGCAAATTATTCTAAGTTGACTACACAAGATGAAGCCCCTTTGATTAATAGTAATACAAGGGGTTGGTATATTATGACCGGAATATTTTGATTATAGAATCAATTGGTGGATATTCGAAATCCAGCACCGCACTCAAGTCCAACATTCGTACATTAGTGCCCAGGGAAGAGCACAACATCCAAACACACAAGCCATGATGAATTAGTCTGGCATTACACACAGGCAGTTTAGAGTACGTTTTCTTGGATACACATTTAAGCAAGTGACTACCAACTTAGGATTCCCCAAAGGGAATGTGCGACAGTGACTAACAATTCAATCACGTGAACAAAACTAACAATCAGATACTTTGCCATGTTGACAGAAGTCAAGTCTGTGCAATGTGCCTCACTGCGTACAAAAATATCGAGTTAGAACTCCATAAACTGGGGTAATCACAGAGACGTTCACTTTGCAATCAGAAGCTCTCCAAGACCTATTATTTACAACACCCAATGTCAAGGTCCTATTGCTCCAGTGAAGATCCATTCTCGTTATCGAGAGCACAGGTCTAGAAACTGAATCCAGTTGAAGGAACCTGCTGGGCCGTCATCTGGAAATTGCCACCCTGGTCGACGGTGGGGGCCACCTCTTTTTCTTCGTCATCCTAAAGAACAATGCAAAATCAGGATTATTAATGTGAAGCAGAAAGCAGACGGTAAGGCTAGAAGGGATTTTCTCCAAATTCCCTCCATACCAAGAAGACAAATGAATTGTTTTTTCATTGTAACAGACGGTTTTAAAGTCTATTTGAAGCATGATAACTTGGACCCACTTCTCCACTGACAGTCAAGTCCTTTTCCAGTTTTACAAGGCTTCCAGAATATGAATTATTTCATCAAGAATTTGAACCTGATTTCTTTACTTAGTTAGAACAATCTACGAATCTATTGAAAGGGTTGTCAATTTTAAGGAGTCTATGGTTGGGGAATTGAACAAATCGAGGGCATAGATAATAGATCTCCCACATTAGTTTGGTATGAACCTTGTTACTGTTCAACGGACAATCCTTCTCTAGCTAAAATGTTTGAGAAAAGCTTACCCCTTCTTCAGAGAAGTACTTTGTGACCAGTTCAAATGCAGCTTGATAGACGTGGGGATTCTCATGATTCTGTAGCTCGTCAATGATGTCGAGGCCACCAGCTTCTTCAATCATCAAGGCAAGGGCACTGGTCTCTTGTTCTCCTCGGGACTCGGCAGCCTATAACAACAACGAAAAGCTTCAGCATTTTTGAAATTATGTACTTTAACCCTTAAAAAGCCAAGATAATAATACGGCCATCTCCCCCACCGCCAAATTAATAATGATAATTTTCTCTAAGACAATCAGAAATTTCGATCTCAAAACACACCAAAAAGTTCTGCACCATTGTATAGCAAATACACTGTGTAATAGCGGTCCCACACGCAAACAACACGCATCAATTTGTGATAGTGTTGCCGTATGGTGTTAGAACTGGGCATGGTGAAAATTCGATGATCGTCGAAGTTCGCGCCTTGGCCAAGATTCGACGATCGTCGCAGTTGGCCCTTTAAGGGTTAACTGTCTCATAGCTACTTTAAAACACTTGTTTCTTCACCATGATGATTCTTTGCATAAGGCCTACTAAGATTTGTTTCAGTCAAGGGGATGAATTCACCAGAGCGAGTTGCTTTGGCTTTAAACCACTCAAACTCATCAAAGGTACAGGTACACTGCAACATTCCGAAAATTGTCTCTGAAGGTGTCACAGTTGATATCAGGTCCAATGCAAGTGACAAGACTTGGGATAGATAACTGAAAGCGCCAAATACTAAATAGAGCGAACGTCCTTGAAATCTCGCCAAAGCAAATTCTCACCTTCATCAAGTTATCAATAGACTGGAGCAGATGGAGGATAAGTTTCGAGTCCTTTGATTTCAACAGAGAACAGAACGGCCCAAGAACACCACAGTTTACCATGTAGATCATCTGCTCAACAGTGCCGCCAGACGTCAAGTTGCTGACGATCCACGCTGCTTCTTTCTGAGTTTTGAATTCTCCCTGGAAGCGGAAACCGATTTGTACTTAGTACTGATTCCCTGTACTCAAAATGGATTATCATGCGATCTTGCTTTAAAAGTGCTGTTCAAAGCAAAGAGCTGTTCACAGAGAGAAAGTCCTTAGAATTTCATATCGTATTCAAGTTCGCCAATGGTTTGGGTTTGTGCATTAATGATGCCACGGAGATGAACAACATACATGTACCAGACCTGAATCTCTATTTTTGAGCAAATATCAACTAATCAAATGCAATCCTCTCAAGTTCTACTGTTCAATGCCTCTGGCCAGTGTCACCCCAATTCAACGCACCCAACAGACCCACAGAATCCAAACTTACCTTTTTGAGACACTCCACGACAGGTTCTAGAATATTTGCTTCGAGAACCGCCTGGATCTGAGTGGCACTGCCAGCGGTGATGTTGGAGACCGCCCAGGCAGCTTCTTTCTGTATGTTGTTCTTCGAGTGCTTCAGCAATCGTGCAAAGGCTGGCAGAGCGTTACATTCAACCACACACTGTAACAGAGGATACAAGAGTAAAAATTGATAGCCATCAATGACACAACTTCAGCATGTATTCTACAACTTCTCGATAAGGACAAGCTACAGATACAAAGTATCAAGGACTGACACAAATGTATGCAGCTGTCCTCACGCAGGAAACATGCACCACCACTTTTCTCGCTCTATTATTTATTTAATAAGTCAACTAAGAGAGAAAACTGTCCCAGAATGTTTTGTGTTAACTGAAAATGTGATACAACCATCAACTGGATCAATTTGTAATCACCCAGGATATGTCGTCATTAGCACTTTCACTACTGCAGGTTTTTGGCATTGTACTGTACCCCTGGCCTGAACCCAGTATGGACCGGGCGACCTGGATCCCAACTCGGCTTTGGAAAGTTTCATTGTAAAATAGCTAGCATTACCAAATCTTAGGGACGAGGTCTGCATTGGATTTAGTGCAGTGCTGCCATCTCTTTTTCTCGTGTGTAACCAAGCAAAAACTTATAGGGACTGTGGTGAACAACGGATTACTGCGGGGGCAGTAGTATGCAGTGTGTAGACGCGGTATATGCCGGGTGTGGTAACGAAAGCGTTAGACACTGCACCAAAGGTTTAATAATTTGAAGTGTGATCATATATACCTGTGTTTGTGAGTCATCTCCAGTGACAACATTACCAACAGCTCGTAGAGCAGGCGTCAAGACAGACACCTCGTCACTGAACAGCAGCTCAACTAATCTTGGAACAACACCTAGAAAACAATTTGCAGTTTAAACGATTGAGTAAAAGGACAACAACATCACATCCAAAGCTGAAAACACACGCTGGCTTGAGTGCCAAGTTTCTTCATTTTTAAAGGTTGGCTACATGCACTATCATATATCTCCTTCGTAGATTCAGTCAAGCAGCATAGTGGACAGAAACTAGAGCTGCCTCTAATTCTGTGTCTAATGAAACAATATTGCAAAATACATCTACAGTGGAACCTCCCTTAGCGGACACCTCTCTATTAAGGACACCAGTTTTGGTCCCAAATTCATTGTTTCCATTCAATTTCACCTATCTTATTAGGCCACCTCTCTATTAAGGACAGCACTTGTCAGTCCCGAGGGTGTCCTTAATAGAGAGGTTCCACTGTACGCCTGTATGGTGAACAATGCCTGTGCCTCACAACTCAGGAGTATCCTTCTTACCATAGTTGATAACTTCTTGTATCTTGTCATTAGTGCCGTCTGTGAGGTAGGATAAGGCCCAGCAGGCATCTGCCAACACCTCCTTGTCAGTGTGCTTGATGAGTTCTGCTAGAGCTGGAAGACACTTCTTCACAGTGTCAAATGATGGTGCAGGATTCTTGTTACGGCATAGATTAGAAAGTGTCCAGGTGACATTTCGTAAGAAGGCAGCCTAGAAAATAAAACATTCGAGCGAGTTGAATACTGAACAATCTCATTCAAACCTTTTCAAATACTCTATCATAATAGCCATCCACTAAATCAGACAATCTCGTAATTCTATGATTTCTGAATGTCTTAAAATATTATTTGGCAACCCTACAACAAATTCGTTGAATGCTAAGGGCAGTCTCACATCTGTAAACTTACAGGTATATTTCTCTCTGGTTTTGTGAGGTTGATAAGTGGGACAATGATCCCTTCGTTTATGACAAGATCTCTGAGATCAGGACCATCACCTTGAAATAAAAGTTTTTTTAGAATGAGTTCTAATTACAATTTATAGGAAAAGATCACAATCGGTGTAAAGTAAAAGCCACAATACATATCATGTGTATCATGACAGCAAATGGACATCTATTCTGCAGTCAATAAGTCGGAGAATTTTTGAGCACCAAGTGAGAGTTTTACTAGTTGCCTTTGTGAAGGGAAAATCCAGGACACTAAGGCAATGAGGGAGGACACGAAGCATTTAGGAACGCATTTGCCGCCATGAATTCTCAGCCGTGGAAGGCCTGTCAGCATGCTTACTCTCCACAACACTCAATTAGGATTTTTGCACTTTGACTCACCAGCAATGTTTCCTAAAGCCCAAACAGCCTGCTCACAAACATTTGGTGAATTGCTTGAAAGCAGTCTAATGAAGGGTCCCACAGCGTTGTATTTCACAACCAACCTCGTCTGCGCCGATGTTCCAGAAGCAATGTTCGTCAAGGCCCAGGCTGCTTCAAACTGCAACTCAGATCTAGAATAAAAGAATGTTGTTCGAGATTGAAACAGAATGAATCCACCAGATATGGAGGTCAAAATTAGCTTAATAAATTTTTTTACCCTCTTGTCTTAAGTCCAAGGGCAAGGGAAGCTCAAAGATATTTCGGGAGGAGTTTTTTTTAATCGTTTCTCTTTGACTCCTGTCGTTCACTCCAGCTGTCACCTAGGGTCCCAGTTCAAGCATGCGCTCCAATATCTTTTGAAGGTTTGTCATCAACCGACTACTGGTCTCCGTGAACTTTCTTCAACGTACCTGTCTTCTGCAGCCAAGAACGCAACAAGACGGGGTACAACTCCCAGTCGAGTCACATCATCAATAGGCGGAGTCATTTCCTTGGACAACATTTTCCTGACAGCTTGGGTGCAGTAGAACTGGGCGTGGCTGTCATCACCAAGGATGCCCTCTGCAATTTTGTCCAAGGAAGGGAGAGGGGTGGCCTGAAAACAAAAGAATTACATATGAATGTAAGGAGAGTCGGATTGACAATGCAGCCTGGTTTGCACAAGAACACAGATTTCTGCCAAGGGAAATGACTCCGTCTTAAGGAAGGCTGAGCTTCTGAAGAACACCACTGATAGTGTCAGTGTGTCGTAAGCACAAAACGTACAGGTCGTATATGCAGCTTCTCACAAACAATGTTTCCTCGCTCTCTCAGAATCAGACTGAGAATGAGCATGGCATGACAAATGCCACAAGGTGTAGTAGCAAGTTACCATTGACTAAAGTTTAATAGCACATGAAGTCAATTTCAAACGTCAACAATATGAATTTTGCTTCAAATGTAGTTTGTTTGCAGGGCTTGAGGAAAGGGAAGATTTCCAAAAAACAGACAATGCACTTTTAAAAGATCTTACATTAGCATTCTTTTCTTGCAAGGGACTGACAACTTCAATTGGTCCAATGTTTCTTCTCTTTTCAAGTTGATCATTCTTCTTGGCCCTTCGCAATTCAACGGAGACTTCATTTCGACGTCTTCGGAGATCCTATCAACAATGTCAACAATAATAAAAGTCCGATATCAAGCGAAGAATTGATAATTTCATGTTGCGTTAACATTATTATTAACAAAAAGATGATGTTTTCAAGGTATTTCTTTATTGGTAAGCTTTGAAAAACTAGCTTCTCAGTCAGAGAACCATTTCATTATTTTTATCTGTCAGCTGGCATATAATATTAGAATAACTTTGGCGCTGAGTCTAATTAAATCGAGACTCTTTTTCAGTCTTTGCTTGATAGGCAAGGGGAGTGATATTGATAAGTTGCGCCATCCAAGATATTCAAAAGGGACTGAGTGAAACTGCCATCTTTACCTCAGAATCTCTTCCCTTATTCTTGTAGTTCTTCAGACGACTGTTTTCTGCACCAGCACCAGACATGATGTATTTTTTGGGATGAGTCAGTGGTCACTTTAGAAAAAACGTTCCAAGTTCCTTTCAGGCTGATGTTGAACTGAAGTTAAAAATGTTTTGTCTTTGATTCGAACACGGTCATCCCAACATATCAGGCCCTTTCACTTGATACATACTTACTCCAAGAAACATATGTAGAGAAGAGTCATGCATGATGTAGACCCTTTTTGCAAGAGGATGGAACATTGCGCAACCATTTTAATTACGTAGTGACAATTTGCCTCCCCTTCTTATTTTCAACCACTTGTAAATTTAAAACATGACGTATCGTATACATGAACAAGGAAGTTTATTCAACCAAGGCCACTGAATCAAGGGGTCAGTAAGGGGTTAAAAGAAAAATGTCCATGAATGAATAAGGAAGAAGAAAGAAGAGAAGGAGCCATACACTCATCATCATCATTTAGGCGTTGTGGCTTGTAGCCCAGAAATTGGGCCTTTGCCTCAACGATTCATCCACTCCTCACTCATAGTCACAGACTCACACTGCCACTGGTTCTAGATTTTAATTAGTGAAGACAACGATGAAAGAATGATAAAATGGCTTCACTTCGGTCTTTTCAGATGCCAAGTAAAAATCCTTGGCCATGCATGGCTTCCCACGAGACCAGGCCATGCCAGCCATGCATATGCAGGGTATCGATGCATGCAAATTTGATATGAATTGAGGATCACAAAAAACACAAAATCTTACATAAAATAATGGAAATGCGGGAATTCATCATCAAGCCAAAATTACCTGAATCAATGATGTTTAAAATGGGATAAAATCAAGGGCAAATATATGCTTAGTTCGATGGAAAATAACGATCAGAAGAGGCCAGATCCCTCCCAATTTCAATGCACCGCAAGTTTTGAATTTTGAACAATGTGGAAAATTAAAGGTATTGAAACGACGCTTCTGATTGGCTATCACTTTAGACGAACCTGCCCTCGCACGGTAATACTATGCACTAATTTGAGCACATGACATCAGATGGTATTGAACAAATTATATTGAAATGAAATAAAGTTTTCCTCTCAACATGGCAAAAGCCAACCAATAAATCAATAAACAGATGCTAGTAGATGAATTGATTAACTAAATAGCAGAAACATACACTGATAAAAAGTCTAAAGTATGTGACATCAAATACCATGAAATAATCAATCAGAATATTAATATTCTTTACGAATTCTTTGATATCATGCATAAAGGTAACCGGTGATATCTACTGTCTATTATTCCATCTGGAATAGAAAGTGTAACGGCCAAACTCCAGGGAACTTTTCCACCTGATTAGTGGCCAAATTACCCCCAAGTTTACGCTAGAATACCCCTCAAATAGGTCTACCTTACAGTACCCTAGCCAAGGTTTTTTTTTTTAGTAGGGTAAAGATGATCAAAACCACTCGTTTCGCGGCAAACAATCATTGAAAACTTGACTTGATATAATGTACTCAGTCATAATTATACTTTTTGAGGATAATCATTGAGATCAAAATACTTCCCATTTTGATGACCCATGGGATGGTCCACCTTCCCCAGCTCAAATGGATCTATTAGGTAGGCTACTTTGAAAATAATCCCAAAGCTGTCCCATCCTCAAATTTGTTTCGACGGAAATCGAATCCCAATATGTAGGCCTTAGTCATTCTATGTGGCCGGATTTCTGTCAGAATCCTTATGCTATTTTTAAACGGACTTGTAAAGGAGTTAGTTTTGATATATACGGGCCGGGGATTATTTTGTGTCTTATGAAATTGTTCGGGTGTCAGCTGTGATGGACTTTTACCAGTGCGAATACTGGGCTGAATAATACTGGGCGGAATAATACAGTCTGCTGCGTTATAGTCTCATTCTGCTGAACAGATTAGGTGCAATGTGGGAAATAAACCTTTTCTTTGTTGAGGACTTGTGGTTCTCTAGACCATTAAAATAGGCTCCGATGTGCTCCGCTTTTGCTCGGGGCGAATTATGGTCTAGTGGTTCTCCGACTAACTCAATGCCGCATGGTGAATTCAAATTTCCCGCTTGTTGTCCACCTAGCGTTAAAAAGTGGAACTAAAGCTTGCATTATGGGTAAATTACAGTACCGAGAAGAAGGTCATCCCGGACTTTCGGACAAAATCCATATTTTCCAATACTTTGTGGCATTTTCTTGTAGCTGGTAAATTGTGTAAGCAATCTTTAGTACACTTAAGAATTTATGCCGACGTTCGTTGGTAAAAAACGCCTGTATTTTGTGAAATACAGAGTGAAATAGAGAGAACCGTCCCGCGCCGACGAAACAAGCTCATTTGCATAAATATTCGGTGAATATTCGTCCTTTTCGGGCCAACTTTCGGGGTATATTTGGTGCTTAATAAACGCAGTTCACCTGTTTCAAATACTTCATTCCTTTGCTGTTAATTTAAAGTATTGATTAAGTCAGTAGTCAGGTTTGTGGAAGTTTTGTTAAGGAGCGTGAGGCATTTAGTTGTGATGTTTCTAAAAATAGAATGACATCCGCCATTTTGTTGGCCAATCACCTTGGTTGTTAGTGTTTTCTTCCTCATCTTGACCACGTGTATTTGTTTACATGTGTAGCAGACGCTTTTTCCTGTCATTTCTTTATCAGAAATTTGTGTCTGATTGTTCCTTTCGCCATCCTCATCCTGGTGTTCCCTTGGCCTAGTCTGTGTGACATAGTGATATCTCTGAAGCTGACTTGACTATCTTGAGCACATCCTCGAAAATCCAGAGAGAGAGAGTCGGTCGTATCTACGTATCCTCGTCGTCCTCCCCTCGCACTCGTTACATAAGCTCGGTCGTTAGTGCCGACTGTTGGCCTGAGCTTCAGGATGACTTGAGCATGGCCGCTGGTTGTACCTGAGGAACATAGAATGGAGTGGAGACAGAAGAGAGAAATGTCATGACGCCCACACCAAACTATCGTCGCATGAAATAGAAAGCAACGCAGTTACACTGCACGGCTTTCGTCCTAGGCGGGGCATTATTTGTCTCATGACGTTTTTCTCCCAATCCTACAATTCAATCCCCAATATTAACACCCAAGAAAAGATAAAATTTATGAAATAGGTATTGGATAAAACTGGCCGACTTTGACAGTGACCATGAGCGACACATCCTCACTTCCTCTTGGGTGTCAGTATTGTTTAAAAGGTTTAACCCGGATTGGCTGTTGCATAGCCAAATTACTGACTTGTCAACACTTTTGATACAGTATGGATGATAAAATAATGAGTCGTTGTATCAAGTTTTAATTATCATTCGTACTTGGTAATCATTGGTCCCTTAAGCTTGTGATTATTTCACATTATGTTCATGTCTTTTTCAGATTAATAACCATGGATGAAGTTGACCCTGTTGTGGAAAAGGCAGTTGCTGAAGTAGGTATTACTCCAGTGATTCTGGCAGTGGGTGACACCGGAGAGACTGGCAGTGGTGATGCAAAGTATATCACTGCACAATCTGCAGATGGTGAAAGTGTCATGCTGATTTCTGAGGATGCCAGAGGTGATTCTGAAATACAGGATCAGGGTACTACTGGCGCTGTGTCTTACGTAACAGCTGTTGGTGACCAGGGAAATGTGATGCTACAGGTTGCAGGGGATGATGATAATACTGAGGACAATCAGACTTATATCCTTACCACCGATGAGGCTGGGGATGTGATACAGCATATTCAACAGGGTGAAGGCCAGGTTATAATGCAGGATGCTGATGCCTTGAATGGTGAACCACAAGTGATCCATGTCCAGGCTGATGGACAGACAGAATTTGATCTGTCTTCTGCACAGATAGTGACAATGAGAGGAGAGAGTGATGGAACAACCCAGTACATCACCCTGCCTACTTCACACAGTGGCCAAGTATTCACACTTCCAGTGAATCTGCCTGATGGTACAACACAGACTCAGATAATCACATTACCACAGGAGTATTCTCAGTTACCCAGTAGTGGGGGACAATTGGTTTTCTCAATGCCAGATGTAAGTGGGAATCAGACATCCCAAGTAATTACATCAATACCGTCAATGGAACAACCAATTTATTCACAAGCTGTTCCCTCTGCGGAACCAGTCATAAAAACTACTCTATCTTTCACTGAGTCGCCTGTAGGAAAGCTAACTACCAGCTCAAACATCCGAATGAAACCAATCAGCAAACCACCGCCAAGGGTGAAGGTGGTTCAACCTCAGAAGAAAAAGGCGCCTCCTAAAGCGCCAAAGCCTCCGCCTGTACCACCTCCACCACCCAAACCTGATCTGGAGAATCCTATTCAATTATCTGATGAGACCATTGTGGTTGTTGGCGGAAAGAAGTGTTTCCTGCGCTGTAACCCAGATACAGGTGAATTCAAGGCTTATCCCGTGAAACAGGAGGTTCAACCAGGTAAGGGCATCCAGTCGGGAGTTTGCAGTTTCGCACAATCGACAAAGATTGAATGATTAAACATTTAAATGAAACATGCATCTCTTCAGCTCTGGAATTTCCAGTGAGCGAATTAGACTTTCGAATCTGGTGGTCATGTTGATGGTTGGTTAGTTTGCTACTTTTTACTTTGATTAAAAATGCTTTACATGCTGAAATTATTTCATTATTGTGCTAGTTTAGCTCTGTCAAATTGGTGACTGGTCGGAGTGGTCCCTGCAGTCTGTCTGTAAGGTATTGTCTATTGATAAATTCACATGGCAGAACATCAGGACTGCCAAGTGTAAGAAACCTATGTGTATCATCTTGATTGCCTGTTGAAGCAGACCTTTACATCTTTTTCTCTTGCAACAGGAAAGAGGAAAAGAGGACGTCCGAGAAAAGAAGAAAGGGAGTTTGACCCTCATTTAGCCCTGTATAAAGAGGACCAGCAAGCTCCAGATGGAACCAGCATCACCTTAGTTAAGAAAGGAGGCTGTGACACTGACCAGACAAATAGTGCTGCTGAAGGGTTACTTGAGCTTTGCAATGTTGGTCCCGATGGTGTTCGTCGTAGTGCTAGAAGGAAGAAACAAGCCAGAGTATTGAGTGGTAAGGAATCAAAACATTACAGTAGAACCGCTCTTAGCAAACACCACTCTATTTAGGAAAACCTCTCTATTAAGGACACTAGTTTTGGTCCCAAATTGGTTGTTTCCATTTAATTTGACCTCTCTAATCAGGACACCTCTCTATTAAGGACAGCATTTGTCAGTCCCGATGGTGTCTTTAACCCTTAAACGGCCTACCGCGCATTTACGCGCGGTTTTTGAATTTCGCGCCCAGACGATCGTAGGACTATCCTACGGCCGTGGCAGAATCCATGTTTATCGGCAATGCATTCTGATCGATCTTCTGCAGAAGTCTGAGGTGTTTTTCGATAAAATTTGATCATTTTACTCATCAAAATGTCAAGACAAGGACAACTTAGCGCAGATGAAGTTGCCAGGATATTTATGGACATTCCTGACAATGGTAACGAGAGTGATGACCCGAATTTTACCGGTAGTGAAGGTGAATTGGAGTCAGATGTGGACTCGGAGGATGACTATGTACATCAATACATTAGTGATAGTGATCATGGTGATGGGGCTAGTGATGGGGGGCCTCTTGATGATGAAGACATGTCAGAACCCTCTGATTCTGATGATGATCAACCCCCTCCTGCTCCAGCTAGGCCCAGGGGTAAAGGTAGAGAAAGAGGAAGGGGAAGGGGGCCACCAGATTATGTTCCTAATTGGGGTGCAATGGATGAGGAGATAAATCTTGACTACCCTATTTGGCTCGCGGGACATGACGGTCCTACTGAACCACTCGATTGCACATCCTTGATTGACTTTTTTGAACAGATGTGGCCAGATGTTTTCATGCTGCAACTTGTCAATGAAACTAATAGGTATGCAGTCCAAAAGAATGCAGATGGATGGAATGATACCACTTATGAGGAAATGAGAGCTTTCCTTGGCACTTTATTTTTTATGGGGATCCACAAGGTGCCACACTTCGATGACTATTTTTCGGATGACTGGGTCTTGGGTGTGCCTGGTTTGCAAAAAGTTTTCAACAGGGCCAGGTTCAGGCAGCTATGGAGGTACATCCATTTAGTGGACAATGACCAAGCTTTGCCTGTAGATGATCCCAACTATGACAAGCTGTGGAAGGTCAGGCCCCTTCTGGAGACTTTGAGAACTTCATTCAGAGAACACTACGATGTCGGGCAAAATGTCTCAGTGGATGAACATATGGTGAAGGGCAAAGGACGGAATCCCTTCAAACAGTATATGCCCAAGAAACCAATCAAGAGGGGCACCAAGATATGGGAAATGGGATATTCCTGCTGTGCCTACCTGTATGACTTTCAGATTTATACAGGTGCACAGGGGGATCCTGAACAAGGACTCTCACATCGCATGGTTATGGACTTGTGTCAGGACAATCTCAGGGATCGCAATCATGTTGTGTACATGGATAACTTTTTTACGTCATTTCAACTCCTCATTGACCTGAAAGCCAATGGGATATATGGATGTGGAACTCTATGATCAAACAGAAGAGGGTTCCCCAATGCTTTCAAGGTGAAGGCCTTTCAAGCTCGGATGCAGAGGGGGGAATACCACGTCTTCGTTGAGGATCAGAATGAACTAAATTGCACTTTGTGGAATGACACTAACATGGTTGCATTTGCCTCAAGCACTCACTCAGCTAGGGGAAATAATACAGTCCAGAGGAGAGATGCTAATGGAGTTAGGTAGCCTGTGCCTGCCCCACCATGTGTCAATGACTACAATCGTAACATGGGGGCAATTGATGAACATGATCTCTTGTGCCAGTCCTATGCCACCGACAGGAAATCGAGAAGGTGGTGGGTGAGGCTCTTCCTCAACTTTCTCAATGCTGCCTTGGTAAATAGTTACATCATTTACAAGCAGAGCTTCTTTCTGATCAACAACCCCATGCCTCAGAAAGCTGTCAAACCCCTGTCAGTGAAGATGTTCCGTTGTCAGATTATCCATAGTCTGTGTGGCAATTTCACTTGCAGGAAATTGCTTGGCCGTAGACCACTGATTGCTTCACCAGGACTCTTGTTGAGGAAAGAGCACAAATCTGTCAACCTGGCTGACAAGAATGTTATGAAGAGGGGTAGATGTCACTTTTGTTGTCTTGGGAATGGAGCAGCTGCCAGACGTGTTGAAACGGTCTTTGGTTGTGAACCATGTCGGAAGCGCCTCTGCAGGGATGGATGTCATGATGAATTACGCAGAGTTATTGGACGCTCCCCCGCTAAATCGTGTCAATTGGACCCATTGCCGACATGGATGCTTAAAGGTGCTACAGACGAACTTGTTCCATTTATCAAGGCGGTCGTTAATGCATCCCTTAGCAGTGGTAGCATCCCCAACGTGATGAAGACAGCTCTGGTAACTCCGATCCTGAAAAAAGCATCACTTGACCAGAAGTTCTCCAGAACTATAGACCGGTAAACAATTTACCGTTCCTCTCGAAGGTTCTAGAGAGAGTGGTGGCCGCACGCCTCAACGACTATATGGATCGTCATCAACTCCACGATGTTCTTCAGTCTGCATATAAAGCAAACCATAGCACAGAAACAGCATTACTTCGTGTGCAAAATGACATTAGACGTATGTTGGACAATGGCAGTGTCGGGATTCTTATCCTCTTAGATCTATCGGCGGCTTTCGACACGGTGGACCATGAGGTGCTACTAAAGAGAATGAGAGATGTTCTTGGGATCGGCGAAAGTGCGCTCGCATGGTTCCGTTCATATCTAACTGGAAGAATCCAGTTTGTGAATGTTCAGGACAAACGGTCCACTCCTCATTCCCTCAAATACGGTGTACCTCAAGGATCCGTGCTAGGTCCGTTGTTGTTCTTGATTTACATCATACCACTGGGGCATCTTATAAATGCTCATGACATGGATCGGCATGGTTATGCTGATGATAACCAACTGTATACCGCCATTCAGCTGTTTCAGAATGCAGCTGCTGTTCTGGACAAATGCGCAAAGCTTGAGGTATGTTTGCTAGCCATTCAGGATTGGTTAACCGCTAACTTTCTCAAGGGTAATCCATCAAAAACTGAAATTGCTCTGTTCGGAACACTACAGCGCCTTCGCGCCCTTAGACTCGAGTCTCTCTCCATAGCTGGGATCAATGTTCATGTTGCGGATGGTCCCGTTCGGAACCTCGGGGTCTTGTTTGACTCATCACTGTCGATGGCTTCCCATGTTTGAGCTGTTGTCAGTTCTGCCAACTACCACCTCAGAAATGTGGCACTTGCTCGCCACCTCCTCACAAATGAAGCAACCAGGACACTGACTCAGGCCATGGTGGTATCACGACTGGACTATTGCAATAGTCTCCTACTAGGGGTATCCAAGGAACTTTCCGACAAACTTCAAGTGGTCCAGAACAATGCAGCTCGTTTGATAACCCGTACACCACGTAGGAATCACATCAGCCCGGTTCTAGAAGATCTTCACTGGCTCCCCGTCCATGCCCGTATCGAGTTCAAGGTGCTAACTCTAGTCTACAAGGCGGTAAATGGTATTGCCCCTGATTACCTGCAGGATCTTTTGCAGTTGTACACCCCATCGAGGTCACTCCGATCATCTGACAAGAACCTCCTATCTGTGCCGCGTTCAAAGACTACATCATTTGGTGGGCGTGCCTTCAATTTTCTGGCTCCCCAACGGTGGAACTCTCTAAGCTGTAATCTATGGGACACTCAGTCACTCCTTGCTTTCAGGAACACTCTAAAGACGGTCCTATTTCAGAAGTACTTTGCTCGCTAGGGGGCGCACTCGAACAATTTAATTGCTGGATTTGAGCGCCTTACAAGTTTTTATTGTATTGTATTGTATTATATGACTATCATAGGGAGGAGTTTGGAGCTTTGTATGGACAGTAGGAGTAGTAGGAGTGTGTTTCTAATCATTCTGGTGTAAATATTGTGAGGTTTTCAAAGACAAATTCATGTTATTGACGTTTTGGATTATTTTACATTTTTGGACGCCTCGGGCGTCACAGTATAGTGGATATAAAACACTCATAAAACTTTTTTTGGATGTGCTATGACAATTTCCTTGCTACACAGGACAGTCAGGATTATTTACAATATGTTTCAAGTGAAAAAACAGGAAGAAAAAGACAAGAAGATTGAGTAATATCAAAGTAAATTCATTTTTTTATGTTTATCGTTAACAATTTATGCTAATTAGCAGGTCAGCACTAATTAATTATGCATGAACATGTAAATTACTAACAAAATAACTTTTTTCAGAGACTACAACTAATGCCCTTTCAGGAAATGTATACATTTAATATATTTCAACCAGTCTGCTTTGCCCTAAAAATAAAATAAAATATGCTTTACCTAACTCTGAAAAAATATGAAAAATCCTGATTGATTCGGCTTTTTACGGGTTAATAGGGAGATTCTACTTTATTCTCTGTACATGCCAGGATAATTGGTAGGAAGTTAACTGATCTTATACATTTTGATAAAGTTCATTGTCAAATAAGTCATTTTGATAAAGTCGATTGTCAAATAAGTTGCGTTGCGATAAGCATTATGATGACATAAAGTTCTTATGATTTTGACTTATGTGCCTGGGGATGCATATTTTGAAAACGGGCTCCTGCTGGAAAAGGCTTTGAATCAAGTTACTTACTTACTTAGGACCCTTCGTGCCCTAGGTGGCACATGGGGCGTTCCCCAGGGTCCTCCACTCAAGTCTGTTGGCTGCTCGCTGTCTGGCTGCCTCCCACGTTAGGCCCTTCTCTTGAAGTTCCTTTGCCATGGAACGCCGCCAGGTCTCTCTTGGTCTGCCTCTATTCCGTCTCCCCTGTGGTGTCCATGTGAGTGCTCTCCTTGGCAATGCGTTTGCAGGCATTCGGAGCACATGGCCCAACCATTGCCATCTTCGTTCCTTCACCAATTCTGATATATTTGAATCAAGTAGTCTTGTTTTAAATTGCAGATTATGAGTTAGGTGCTGTACTTAGTGATGAGGAAACGGAAGACATGATTGTTGACGATGGTGCTGTCGAATATGAAGAAGAAGACGGAGAAGAGGATGAGGAGGAGATTGCGGAAGAAGCTCCTCAACCAAAGAGGGGGAGAGGTCGACCGAGGAAGTATAATCTTGATCCATCCATGTCGCCAGCCCTGGCACGGACGCCATCTAACCCTGCACCACCTGGAGGTAAGATCCCAAACAAAATCGACTGCGTTGCTGGGGGAGGTCTATTGTTGACAATTGGCTTCAGGTTTATTCTGCAATCTTTAGCTACACTGTTATGGTCATGAGATGCTACAATACAAACAAAATCAAAAGTTGAAATTTCACAAAACTTCAAAATAAAATGGCCGCTGATATTTCCGTGTAGAGAATGTGGTGTGCAGTATCAATACAACGTCTTATTCTTTCAGTGAAGCGTGGTCGTGGTCGGCCGCGAAGGAACCCAGCTCCAGTCCATCAACCGCCAGACTACACGGGACCCATTCCTGCCTTGATCATTGCCAATGCTAATGGTGGACAGACAATCATGCTGGCTCCAGGACAGGTTAGTTATGTTCAATTGTTCTTCTCTGGGTTCCTTCCTTCTCTTTCATCTTGACAACTTGTGGTTACTGAGTGAGTGGTGAAACCAGGGTACCGGTAGTATCTTTATGTCCCTCTCTTAATAAGAGAGGAACTCGTACATTTTGTAGCTCTAGGATCATTCAATTATGAGGACTCTTACTTCAAGTAGAATTCATACCTCATCCCATTTGTTGTCTTCACACATCATTTTGTGTTTAAACCTCCAAAGGCTGAGCTGGGTGTCAACTGGGATATTAAAGGGGGACAATAGGCAGGAGCAGTTGGGTTAAATTGGCCATCTTTAGGTGACTTATATACACAGTAAGGGCACTACGTCATTTTAGATTCAGCACTAACTATATTCAGTGTACAAGCGTGAATAGTTTTGTCGTTCTGTGAGATGGGAGAGACCCCTATGGCGACATTGTGTAACTTAATCTTGCCTAACTAGCAGCTGCCTTTAGATAGAATCCCTTTAAAATGACTAGTGTGGAGAAAGATTTGTCTTCAGATAAACAATTGTTCTTAAGACTACTCTGATGGTGTTACTGTTTTCTGATAATCGATCCTTTTCCCCAGAATCTCCAGACCCTCCAAAAGCTTCCACCTCTCTTGCCAAAATTGACGACTAACACGGAGGCAGGGAAAACCCCTGTACATGTGGTAGTGCAGTCAATGATTCCAACTGTAACCCAGGAAGCCAACAGGACGGACTCGATCCAGAGCCAGCCAAACGATGTCACATCTGAAATTGAGGCTGCGTTGACGCAGATTTGTCGCCATGAGAATCCTAGTGATGATGAAACATTACAGGAAACAGAGGAGGCCGCTGTTGTCTTGGCGGCCGAGGGAGCTACGCAGGAGATCAAAGTCGAACGAGGTAAGTTTTGAGATGCTTTGGTTATTTTGTGGGAAATTTGATAAATTATGAGTAGAAGAAAAAAAAATTTCTTCCCATAGCTCGCGCTGTCATTTAGGCTGATCTTATTTTCGACATGTGCCTGGTTTACTTTGGAGGCTGATCATACCTTAAACCTTTTTAAAAAATATGACTTGTAGTTACTGGATATTTCATTTTTGTTTGTTTCCAGTTGAATCTCCTGATAGCCAGTCAGTTGAAGATGATGACAATGGTCATGATGCGGAACAAGAAGATGGAGACCAGACTCAAGGTAAGTATATCAAGACTGTTGAAATCAGATGTCTAATTCTCTTGGAAAATGTTCAAATGTGACCGACCACGGCAAAATGGGTCGCATGTCTCACAGAAGATAAGCCTCAAATGACACCTGGACATAATAGAAGAAATTGATACACACAGACTTCACAACAGACAATAGTGAAATGAACAACCAGTCCGTCTCAACCTGTCAAGCTCGAAGCGACATGCGACTCATTTTACTGTGGTGGGTCACAAATTGTCCACACATGGCAACAGACGTCATCATCAGTTCATATTATTTAACCTTCTGTGACAATAATAGGAATTGCCTCTAAACTTTTGTGTTACTCTATTCTGATTCTCATCAGCAGATGCCAATAATGCTGGCGGGGCAAGGAAAGGGAATGAAAACAATCTACCCGAAGGTGTCACAGCTGCAATGGTACAGTTACCCCAGGATATGATACCAACATTTAAACCTGGCAAAACCCCACCAATAATACTTGGTAAGAATTAGTCGTGCGTGACAATTGAGATTATAAGGCATTCATCATTTCCTGGATAGAAATACAGTACAAACGGAGCCCGCAATCGGTCAGAGAGTCGCTCAGGGTGCTAGAGCCTCTCAGTATTCTTTGTACTGAATGTATTACCATTGCACCACAAGCCTGATTGCAGGACACCACTTCCTATAGGGACTACAGATCACGCAAAGTTTTTGACAAAAATATACCCTGAAGACATTTGCTTATTTCTGAGTTGATTGGAACTTGTTAATCTCTTCATCAAATGATTTGGAAAACAAGTGACATTGCACTTTCCTCTGGTAACCATGGCAATCCTATTTCCAGGTCTTAAGGCAAATGAGGACGACCTTAGTCAGTTGAGGTGTCCACGGTGTGATTTCCAAGGTTATTACCTGCAGCAGTACCAAGACCACTTGAGGGCTGCTCACGAAGCCGACCTGGAGAAATGCAAATGTTGTAACTTTGCCACGTTTGAGAAAGAAGACCTCATGAAGCACTTCAAGGTTAGTAAAATATCTGTAAAGGTCTCAGTGAAAATACCATGCTTTCCACGACGTGTCTATGCATCAAAACTTCGTTGGTGAAATTACATGCACCATGCTTTGCACAACGAATCTATTTATGAAAACAGGGGTGGTGTCAATGTTCTGTTCTACTATTAATCAATCAAAATCAATCAAAATGAGTGTGTTTATAGTGCCAGTATCCACTAAAGTGATCCGTGACATTTTACATTATGCCGAGCAGAGAAATAGGTTTTTAAGTATCAGTGTGCGCCAGCTGATTAGCAGTCGGTTCCACAGCTTGGGAGTGACGCAAGAGGCTCTGTCTCTGAAGGTCACCAACCTAGCCCTTGGCTGGTCAAAAAGTAAACCATCTGAAGATCTAAAAGTGCCGTCTACTATGATGTATGAGATTTACTCCATCGTCTTTTGTAAGTGACGTTGTAATTATAGACCCCACATACAACAAATGTGGGGTCTATATTGAGATGACTAGGAGAAGGTACCAGGCTTCTGCATTCTTCCCAGGTTATATTATAGAGGTAGTCCAGTAAAACTGCTATTTCAACTGAAAAACTGTCACCCCTGTCCCATCAAACTTAACTCGATCTAGTGCACCTGGCAAAGATTTTTTCGAAATTCAGATAATTTTGATGACTTTGAAGCGTTTTTATGCGCCGATTTTCTGATTTGCTTTCAAATCTTCGGCACGATTCTGTCAATCACACGTATATAGCATAAGCTCCGCCCCGTAATGGTGACGTCATATCCTCATGCATCATGGCGGTGGTATCTCTTTGCCGAAGTGGCGAGCTGTCGAGTATTTTGAGCAAAGAACGACGGTTGACATGGTTGAATGAAGGAATAAAATAAAGGAATAGCCTTAAATGCTTATCGATGATCCATCCTGCCCATCTGAAAAGGTTAGGGTGCTGTTTAAATGTTACTGAGCGTGTGATTTTGAGAAAGCGCGAGCGTGTTTGTCCCGAAATAGATCATCCGCGAAACGGAATAGACTTCACTCCTCCATACGTGTACTGTGTGGGCCCGTGGGGGCTATCAAATTTGCTGACAAGCAAATTTCAAATTTCTAGTTTTTCCTTTTTCCTTACAGGTAACTCACCCGAGGAACATCTGTGCCGTCTGTGAGTTCACAGCTGAACATGCCTATGTTATTAAGCGCCATATGATGCGCCATAATGCCAAGGGCTGCGAATGTGAACTCTGCGGTAGGACATATAAGGTAAGAATTGTTGTAAAACTGACTTGTTAAAGGCCTATGCCGTTCGTTAAAAACGTTGAATTTGTAATCGAATTTGAAACTTTTCAATTGCGTAAATAAATGCTAAATATAAATTTCAACATTGCCTTTCTGCAGACAGATAGACAAATACTACCTATACAAAGTTTCAACAAATTCATATCCATAATAACTGCACTATGGCATTGTGTATTAGTGCATTTCTATTTAACTGGACCACAAGTAATTACGAACGGTGTACCCCTTGACTTAATGCTATTATAATTTTCTGGTGTTTTTTTCTCATGTTTTCTAAACAATAAGGTCACTAGTGTGGCCATTGCTCTTCCTGTGCCATATCTGTTTCATATACTAAGCTCAATGCCACAGTAAAATTAAGCGGGTATAGTGAAGTTGCTATTTGAATTACAGTAAAACCTCTCTATTAAGGACACCCTCGGGAATGACAAGTGTTGTCCTTTACAGAGAGGTGTCCTGATTAGAGAGGTCAGGTTGAATGGAAACAACCAGTTTTGGATCAAAACTAATGTCCTTAACAGAGAAGTTATCCTTAATAGAGAGGTGTCCGCTAAGGAAGGTTCTACTGTATCTAGCTCAGTTCATTTTAAATACATGTAATATGTTTATACCTTCCAGTGTTTATATTCATTCCATCCCTGTTTAAAAAGTGGAAGTTGTGATCAGTGACTCTTCTTTGCCTTCAAGAACATTTCTTACATCTCTTGGTGTCATTCCATTATTCTTTCCAGGATTCATACATCTTGAAGATGCATATCAAGATGGTACACATGCCCGCTGAAGTGCTGTTTGAGTGTACAGTGTGTGCCAAAAAGTTCACGCGGAAGGCGCATCTGAAACGCCACCTACGAATACACGATCCAGAAAAACCTTTCAAGTGTCCACATTGTGATTATAGGTGAGGTTATTCTCCTCTGTTACTGTAAACTCGGAAATCTTCGTTGCCATTTAATGATACTGTCCTCAAGGGAGGAGGAATTTAATACAAGCTATTGTCCTCTAAGAAAACCCCCTTTTTTAATGCGATGGAGTAGGCACCAGGTACAAGGAATCATGGTTTACCTGTCATTCAAACGAAGGAAGAATCCGATATAGATGTTGAGAGAAAAATTCCTCCTCACGCATTCTCGTTGCAGCAGTCAATTGCACAGAAGTCTCCTTTGACACGTGATTATAAAGTCGGTGTCCCTAAATCAAGTTCGTGGGGTACCTCTCATACTGTGCGATGAAATCATTATCTGATAAAACCTTTTCCATTTCAGGGGCTGTGAGAAGTCTGATATTACAAAGCATCTGCTGATTCATGAAGAACCGAAACATTGCTGCGAAGTTTGTGGAAAATCGTTTAGGCATATAAAAAATAAGGAGCTTCATTTGAAACGGTATGTCTTTGCTTATGGGCTTGCTCTGACTAGCTTATTAGCTGCTGAAATTTAACGGTTAATGCATTAGACTAGAGTTGAAATATTAGCATGTTTAATGACTGCATTCGTCTCCCAAATTGCAAAGATGAAACAGTTGGCTTTCTTCCTCTCTGTACATACTTCAATGTCAACTTTTTGTCCTCGATATATATACAGTAGAACCTCTCTTAGCGGACACCTCTCTATTAAGGACAACCTCTCTATTAAGGACACTAGTTTTGGTCCCAAATTGGTTATTTCCATTCAATTTGACCTCTCTAATCAGGACAGCACTTGTCAGTCCCGAGGGTGTCCTTGATAGAGAGGTTCTACTGTATACATATTTACAAATACAGGTGAAGTCCATCAAGCATAGTGCTCAAAGACGGTGGGGCTATCACCCCACTACCGATCCAACCTCGCCTTGAAACTGCTCATGGTCCCGACACTAACTAATTTCTGTGGCAGGCAGTTCCAGTCATTTGGTACCCTGTAATATAAATACATTTATGTAATCATTACTTGGTCTACACTTCTTTGTAGTTTGCATATGAAACACAGTTTTACCACAGTTTTGTTCTTTGCCTACAGGCATAAGGGCCAACGAGATTACAAGTGTGGTGTGTGTGACTTCTATGGCTACACGTTCACAGACATCAGGAAACATATAGAGAGGAAGCATTCTGAGAATAGGATCATTGCCTGTGAAAAATGTGGCTCAACATTCAAGTCAGAAATTATGCTCAGGGTAAGAAACTAAGATAACTCTAGAGTGAAGTTTGATTCAATGAAATCGAGGGACCAGTCTGAAATAACTTGTGACAGTTGTCACAACCAGTTAACTAGATTAAAATATGTCCCATGCTGAATCCCCAGAATCTACAAGCACAAATGTCACTTGTTACTGATTTAACTTCAGGTCTTTATTAAACATTCAACGATTGAAAGGTCACTGGTTGATTCCAAAGATCTTATTTGATAAAATGGATCTAGACTTGAGTGTAGCAAAGATCTCTATTTCTGTATCCAGGAACACCAGAAGCGTACCTGTGATCTATTGATGATTGAACAAGCAATAGCGGCAGCAGCAGCCAACCCGTCAGGGCAGACGTCAATCGTGGAAGTCCCAGGCATCCCCTTGTCTGAGATGGGCCAAGTGTCTATCGATGGATCTCAAGTTATCTCAGTGGAGAATATTAGGATGCCAGGTAAGCGTATAGATATCTTGTATTATCATTCATTCACCTGAGGACGACCAATGAACTTGGTGGAAGATCGTGACAATGTGATACTTACAACAGAATGAGAATCCAAAAGAAACTTATGAGCCCGGTAATAGCACATGTCTTTAAAAGAAACTGTCTTTACTGCATTATTGTGATGTCAATATACAGTAGAACCTCTCTATTAAGGACACCCTCGGGACTGACAAAGGCTGTCCTTAGTAGGGAGGTGACCTGATTAGAGAGCTCTTTTCCTTCCTGCACATGTACAGTGCTTAGAAAATGTCTTTTTTACATTAATGTAGCACTTAAATAGAATAAATTATTATTATTATTATTAGAGAGGTCAAATAGAATGGAAACAACTAATTTTTTTCCAGTGCCTTTATTACCTACATTCCTCTCTTTTAGATGGTTCTATGGTCAGCCTTGCTGAGGCGCAGCATCTGACCGAAACACAGCTTGAAGCACAACAAATAGCAGTGAGTGAAATCCAGCAGATTGACCCATCTGAGGTAAGTCAAGAGATGTTTTTCTTTCTAAAAAAACAAAAGGGAGCAGCTGAGATTCTCTTGGATTCAGAGGGTAGAATGAATTTGGCGAAAAAATACTAACTTTCCTGGTAATTTGATACAGTTTCTCAAGGTATTTTAAAGTGTGCCTGCAAATGCAAATGTATTTGTTTCTTTCTTAAAAAATGCATGATACAACAGGAGACAAATAAATTCAAAAGACAACATTTTTTGGTAGAGATACTATGCTAACTGTCCATGTAATTAGGTGTGAAGACAATCCTTTAGCCTAAGGAGGATAAGCCAGCATTAATTGCTGTTTTTAGCAGGAACAAGATTATTTACACCTCTCTGTTGACACTAAGAAGCCAATTAGCCAAGTTAATTAGCAAACCGCATTCAAAATACCTTAATGGAGTAAGCAGCTTGACCACTTCCCCAGGTGTGAAATCAGGGTACATACTTCAACATGCTCTCAGAGCTCCTCAGTTCAGCTGTTGGCCAATAGATGGCTATGAACAAGAAGGAAGCATGGCCAAACTCAAACACTGTTGGTCTCTACCTGGACCCCCTCCCCTCTAGAAATATGAACAAGAGGCAAGACCACAATTGATTTTTTAAGCCTTTTAGCAGTTAAATTGTCAATGTTTGACCGCGACGCATCAAAGAATGCGTGGTGTTGTGAATCTGAAATTTAGATTATGTTATTCCGGACAGTCGGGCAAGTAAATGGTGAAAAATAAACTGGTGATTGAACACGGAAATTTTTTGATAATCGACAAATTAGACAGACTTTGATATTTCCACTCTAGCAAAATTCGAAATTAATTTTTTCATCAAATAATTTCTTTATATCTGTAGACTTGCCACAACAAATATTTTTTCAATACCTCTCCAAATATGTACTTGAGAGTTAAAAACATGCACTCGTCTAATTGATAGGCCTCGACCCTCCAACCTATGAATATTCATTAGTGGTCTTGTCTCACAATATGAACAAGACCCCCATGTTCTGCCATCAACGTCTTCTAGTAAGATATTATTAATTGATTCCAAAACAATATTCGAGAAGATGACATCATGATGTGTTTTTCTTTGAACCCCCCCCCCCCCCCACAAACGGTTTTCATTTCTTTGGCTTCATAACCAGGTTGACAAGCTCCCCCCCACCCCCCAACAACTCAAACTGTGGTTATGGGCACAACCCAAGCGCAGGCAAACTTATTGGTGATCAAAATCAAAGAAATCAATACGATCGGTATGATCAAGATAAAAAATTATTTTGATTTCATCAACCATCAGTTAGGCTAAAAGGGGTTAACTGTGATGACCCTGATATTTTGTAATGGCTAACATCATAAAGCGAGAATTCGACTTGGTCAATGATCAAAATCAGATAATACTGAACACTCTTGCAGAGCATCTTATGCATGTTGGCACTTCGCCCATTCATGATCAATTATTTTAAAATGATTTTTCTGCATCATTCAGGATATTCACCCTGTCATTCTGGATCAGCTGATCACTCCCGGGAATAATTTCATCAACCATCAGTTAGGCTAAAAGGGGTTAACTGTGATGACCCTGATATTTTGTAATGGCAGACATCATAAAGTTATGTACTTGACGGCTGGACACTCCTCCACTTTGTCATTTGATTAAAATAGAACAAAGAGAGCCCACGGTCAGTGGTGAGTTCAAATAGGATCCTAGGGTTAACTTGAGATGGAAAACATCTGCCTGGACAGCCTTTGTCTAAAATTGTGCCAACTTTCTAGTTCCAGCCCCATGGTAAAGGTGGCATCAGCCTCAAAGTGGCTGATAATATCAGGTTGCTTTCTCTTTTGGGTGGTGTGGACTTCTAGTAACTCAAAACTTGCAGAATCACTGGAAATAGAAGTCAGTAGGCCAGTATGTTGACTGCAGTATCATTGGCCTCCACATTGTTGCCTAAAAGCAGGATTGAAGCCTGTTTATGATTTTTTGCAGTCCCAGGTCATGTAGTTCAGTTGAGAACCTTATTATCAAGATCAACGTAACACGTGCTGGTGGTCTGAGCGAGAATTCGACTTGGTCAATGATCAAAATCAGATAATACTGAACACTCTTGCAGAGCATCTTATGCATGTTGGCACTTAGCCCATTCATGATTTTGTAAATGTTTATGAATGGTCTAGGCTGTCCATTCACGAGTCCCTGCAGCAGTTCAGGGACCATCTCAGAGGACTTTTTCAGAGTGGTAGGCCTCCTTAACCTCAGGGACCACCTCAAAAATCATTTTCAGTGGGCTTCATCAACTTCAGTAGTCTTTTTTCAAAGTTGTAGCTTTTCCCAACTTAGGGACTATCTCAGAAGTCTTTTTCCGAGGCCTAGTAGTAGTAAGCTACTCAACATCAGGGATCGCCTCAGAAGTCTTTCAGAGTGGTAAGCCTCCTCAACTTCATGGACCACCCATAGTGATAGCTGCTGTATGTCTAACATTCTCATTCCTAAAGTTGATACTATTGCTGTTAGTGATGAATGGCAGGGCCATCGTTCACCAACTAGGCTGCCTGAGTTCAGAGGATCATCAGTTCAGTTAATGGCCTGTTATATTACAGGCCACTGGAAAACAGCCTACCTCCACAATTCTTTGACGCGTTCCAACTTCAGGGACCATTTCAGAACTCTTATTATGCCTGCGGTTGGTTAAGACTTCGGCTCCCTCCAGGTGTTAGTTCAATGAAGAACACTGACTAAAAATTACAGCTTTAACTTGAGGAAGTGACTATTTGGCAAGCCCGGCTTACCAAACAGCGACTTTTTCTTGTCCTGAATGGAGAGCCGAACTCATTAATATTAAAGTAAAGTCTCCAGCTCGCCAAACAGGTTAGATTTTTTTACCTGTTTGGCAAGCCCGGCTGGCCGAACAGGGTGGCTTTTTAGTGCTGTTTGGCAAGCGGCTCTCCAAACAGGACAAAAAAAGATGCCTGTTCGGCGAGCGGCTTGCCAAATAGACCCGGCCATAACTTTAACATGACTGTTTTGATTGAAATCAAGGCCTAGACTACAGTGTGCAAAATGTCCTCTGGTGCTGGCCCACTAAAGTTAGAGACTGTCCGCTCTGTCTTCCAATAGCTGCATGGATCACTTCTGTAATCCGTCTTCTTCGTTTTTGTTTTGTCAGTAATCACAGACCCCTTGACTTGCCTTCCAGACTGATGTCAGTTTGTTTTTGTGACTTAGTTGTCTCTATCACTTCCTCAGCAGAAATATGATGCTAAAGCTTTTACACATGTGTTGTCAACTGAAATAATTGTTGCCAACTTTCTGTAGAAGAAAATATTGAGGACTGGATGTCAGTATAGATAAGTCAGTTTGTTCTGAAAAATTCCACTTCAAGTTATAAGTGCTTAGTAAAAACTTATCAGAGTCAATAATGATTTCATATAGAATGTGGGACTGGCTGATAAATGACACTTTGCCATGATAATGAAAAAGATACTTCAAACAGAAGATAATGAAACTAATCATCAACCATTTGTTTGTCGTCATTCACACCTTGATCAAGACCTTTGTATACCTAATTTCTGGTTGAAAACATTGATAAACACTTGTAAATATAGTCTATTTTAGATGAGTAAAAATCTTTAGCGATATAACAATACAGAAAGTTAGATTCTGTAATGAATAATAATTGCATCCATAGTCAAAGTGCTAAAACCACAATTATGAAAATATTGATACGACATTTCTGGTATACGGTAAAAGAAGCAACGGAAAAAAAGACGACGGAAAAAAAAGCCTGGTAAAAAAGACAACAGGTAAAAAAGGCAACGGTAAAAAAGGCAACGGTAAAAAAGGCAACGGAAAAAAAGACAACAGGTAAAAAAAGCAACGGTAAAAAAGACAACGGGTAAAAAAAGCAATTTAGTAGCCTTCAAATCAGAAATGCACTCATTGACAGTATGTTTGGGGTAGCACTGGAAAAGTCTACATAAGGTGCCGGCAAGCAGACTTGAGTCCAAATAGACCTGAACTTTGATTCATGCTAAGCCCTTGAAATCTAAGACTATTTCTTTGCTGTAGAGATTTGTTGGATTGTCAAACACCAACACCTGATATTCAAGGACACATCTGTGCACTTCCGAGATTTTTTCTGTTTGAGATTGGGACAGGTACTAAGTAGCCTCCTGAGCGAGACATCTGTTGGTCTGTGCGTTGCCATGTGATTGTTATTTTTCAAATTCAAACCAAGAATACCATCTCACCTTCATTGGCCCTTTGTTTTATTTGCACTGACAGTGGAACCTCCCTTAGCAGACACCTCTCTATTAAGGACAACCTCTCTATTAAGGACAATTTTGGTCCCAAATTAAGGACAGCACTTGTCAGTCCCGAGGTTGTCGTTAATAGAGAGGTTCTACTGTACTCCTGTTTCTTGAGCATTTCTTATGTAATTTAAAGTTTGCCTGTTAGAGGGGGAATGGAGGCATGTGATTTTTTTGCTATGGATATCATAATCAATCCTGCTGTACCCAAGATTGCTGCTTTGAAGGGGTACACCGTTCGTAATTACTTGTGGTCCAGTTAAATAGAAATCCACTAATACACAATGCCGTAGTGCAGTTATTGTGAATACAAATTTGTTTAAACTTGGTATTCACAGTATTTGTATATCAGTCTACACAACGGCAATGTTGAAATTTATATTTAGTATAATTTCCGCAATTGGACATTTTTAAATTCGATTACAAATTCAAAGTGTTTAACGAACGGCGTAGGCCGTTAAGATGAATATTAAGATTCTTTAGCTTAAAACTCCACACTGACAAAAATATCTTGATTATATTTTCAGGTTGAAATGGTGACGCATATCTCTGTCAGCCAGGGCCAGATAATCGACACCTCGACACTGAGTATGGCTGATCCGAATGCGTTAGCGGGAACGCGCATCTCCTCGTCAGACATTGTAGACAGTGCCGTCCATATTGTGGATATCAACGATACTACGGACCCAGGTGGTCAAGATCTGGATGAAGGGGAAAATGAGGAAATTGAACACATTGATGGGGTGATTCAGGAGGGGCAAGGGGTGATTCGGGAGGGTGCCGAAATTCATGAAGGAATTCGGGACGGTGCAGAAATTCAGGGCCGCGTGATTCAGGTGTCGGGCAAGGATGGACAGATTCACCATCTGGTTTTGCAGGAGGGCGGAGAAATACATCAAGTGATACGAGAGGATGGGCAGTTTCACCAAGTGATTGGGGAGGGTGGGCAAGTTAATCAAACGATTGAAGAGGGTGGGCAAATTCATCAAGGGATTGAAGACGATGGTGAAGAAATTCACCAAGAAATAGACAAAAGTAGTGAAACTGCGGAAGGCTTTGAAGAGGGTCCGAACGAGATCGAAAATCACGAACTTCAGGACAATACGCCTCAGGTCATGAAGTTCTCACAGTTACATCAAATAGCTGAAGTCATTACTAAAGAACAGGAAGGAGACGAACAGGTGTAACGTGCAGTGTTGTCTTCCTATAACTTTTACTGCATAAACCCCCAAAGTTTTGCACTTTCAGCATGAAAAAAAGGTGTGGCAAAAAAGCTCTGTACACAGCAGCAGATTCGGGAGGAGGCCTAGGGGTTGGCGGTGCCAGAGATCCTTGAAAGTGATCAAGAATTATTATAGTTGACCCTATGTTTTAAAGCCATCAGGCTCCCCCTCTTTTTCAGTGATGTCATGTTTTTCTTTAGACCCCCTGGATCACCTTGTGTCGATCCATTTTTGTCCAAATGCAAATAAGTACCAGTCTTATGATCCTTTCTTTTATGATTTGAAAAAAAGAATAGTAAAGTAGTTGTTTACAGATTGGTTTTCAAGTGGGTAGACCTTCCTAGTCATGAAAATATTTGATTCAAGTGCCTGGACAAATGTTCTTGTTGTGTCTAAAAGTAAAATGCTACGACTGCCAAATTGCAATGCAAGAACACCCACTGCATTCCATAAGAAAAATATTTCTCTTAAAAAATGTATGCACGAATGCCGATTCAATGTGGAGGAGGGGATTGGCAGAGGGTAATTGGCACCCATAACGGAATATTTGTGTCAGTTAGCGTTACTAAAAAAATGCTGGATTCATGATACTTTTCGTGACAAGGATTCGACCAAAAGAAAGCCAGTTCAATGTGGAGGAGGGAATTGGCAGAGGCTAATGGACTCGACCAAAAGTAATCGGTGTGGTGACAAGTGTTATTGTAGTTATATCACCAGCTGCTATCACCAAAGGGCAGAGGGAGGTTATTGAAACCTTCCTGCATGTTTTAGTGCAAGTCATAGAGGCAGTTCCCCACCCCCCAATAAGAAAGAAGTTTGACCTGTCAAATAGTGTTGTCTGGTGCCATTGTCACAGATAAACAGCAAGCCTTTCCCATTCATAATCATATCTTGAGTCTCAATTCACATATTACCATCATCTCATGATCTAGGTTTGTCTAGTGTTATGTAAAGAACTCAATAACGCCTACACTTTGACCTTATCTTCAGCTTGTTTTTCATGTCTAGAGAATTTCAAGAGCCTGCTTGTACTGAGTACCGAGTGTGATGTGAATGATGGCTACCACATTTTATGGGGTTATAAATGTTATGTGAATAATTGATTGAATGAAACTTTTAAAAGGTGAATATCTGATAAGTAATAAATATCGCCGTGTCTTCCAATTGGATCATCATAAAAGACGCCACAGTGATATTTTTTACGAATTTGTTGGTCTACCCACATAAAAAGCTGTGTTCAAATTGTGAATGTCCAGTTAAAATGCTTATTGCAACATGGTCAATGTTCGGGAAGCGTAAAAAATACTGATGAAGTGTTGTAAGTGTGATTGTTTTCTCCAATGTTGAGCAAGCCCATTGAAGCTGTTCGATTACCTGAATTAATACATCTCTATTTTCTATTGAATTTGGCATCTTATTTCAAGAAAAATAATATGGTCCATAATCACTTTGTAATTCAGATGATTGTTTTAAATCTGAGTCGTTATTTCCTTCCGGGTTCAAACAATAGGTGTTAGTCATTATGGGAGGCGGCCTCCCAAACAATATACCTGAATAGGATGTCGTGGTAGTAGTTGGGTGCAGTTATTCATGCATTTACACAAGATTGTACATGAATGTACAGTCAATCGTGGTCAACTTATTGTGATGCTGATGTAAAAATTAGGATATGATTCAGTAATATCCTGTGTTAATCACCTTTATCCCATTCAGGTTTCGGGTGGGGTAAAATGACTTAAAATTAAGGGGAATCAACACCTTTTTGGTTGATGCTGTTTTGTTAGACCTGTCATTATTTATGAAATTTATGAAAATTTCTATAATCTTACACCATTCAACTAATCACACAATACATGCATTTTAAAAACTTATGTTCAAATTAAGTTTGGTAATATATATGGGACAAAAATAAGTAGGACAAATTTTGAAACCGAACAAGCAAAGTTGAATGATGAGCTTCCTTCAAATGTTATTCCTTAAAGGGACACTATAGGCAGCAGCTAGGTAGGCAGGTTAAAGTTACACAAAGTTGCCAATAGGGTCTCTCCAATCCCATAATGCACAAAACATTTCACACATGTACGAAGAATATATTTAGTGCCAAATTAAACATGACCCAGTGGCATTACTGTGCATATTATTCACTCGAAGATGATCAATCCTGCCTATAGTCCCCCTTTAACAAATGTAGATTGATTGACTGTAAAATCAGTCAGGAGCTGTCATCACTCAATATAGGCCATGGGACGAGTGGCAAAAATGTGTCTAGAAAAAGGATTCCGTTTGACAAATTAGCGGGCAAATTGAAAACAGTCGTTTTTGGGTAATATGGGGGTGCTGATTTCAAAAATCAATTTTTCTCCCTCGTAAAGTTGCACATTAAGTCAGAAATGAGACCCTTAATAGGGCCTAATGGTCCAGAAGTAGGGGTCAAAAAGTTGATGTCATCGAAACATGTCAACATGGGTATCAAAATGAAGGTCTATGGGGGTACTTTAACATTGCATAGTTTTTGGCCCCCTTAACGAACCGTGGGACCCCCCCAGGGAGGGTCAAAAAGGGCAAAAGTGGTAAATTTGACCCTGTCCCACGATCTTCATAGGGACTATAAACGGATAAAAACTGTTTTATTTGACAGTAATCGTATAGACCTTCAAAATGATACCCATGACAACACTCTCGGGGTAAGGGTTGCCGAGATAGTAATATTGACCCCTTTTTAGGCTCCAAATTTAAGATCTCGAAAACCTTTTGCCCAAGGGTGTCGTCATGGGTATCTATGAAAAGGTCTATGTGAGTACTGTCGAATAAAACAGTTTTTATCCACATGCGGTGCCCATGAAGCTCATGGGAGGCGGTCAAAGTTTCCACTTTTGCCCTTTTTGACCCTCCCTGGGGGGTCCCACGGTTCGTTAAGGGGGCCAAAAACTATGCAATGTTAAAGTACCCCCATAGACCTTCATTTTGATACCCATGTTGACATGTTTCGATGACATCAACTTTTTGACCCCTACTTTGGGACCATTAGGCCCTATTAAGGGTCTCATTTCTGACTTAATGTGCAACTTTACGCGGGAGAAAAATAGATTTTTGAAATCAGCACCCCCATATTACCCAAAAACGACTGTTTTCAATTTGCCCGCTAATTTGTCAAACGGAACTTCACATTTTTCACACTCGTCCCATGGCCTAATATGTTTAATCTGATTCATTCTGCTGTAAATAGATAGGTACTGCCAACTGCCACGCCCTAAATCTCGTCATGGAGGTCGGTGCAGTCTGATACTACCGGAGAGAAAATCTCATATCTGAATGGAATATGTTTTCATGCATGTTCCATGAATGTATTATTGATATGGTTGAAGTCTATATTTCATGTATTCAGAGATATTAGTTTTACACACCAAAGAGCTCAAAGCACTGCCAAAGTGTAATTATTGTCTGGTGTCCAAATGTTGCAGGTCATAGTCAATATGTTCCATGTGGTAGCTTTCAGAAATATTGAGACTCTCCCTGAGTCACTTGTTAAAGGGATAATATAGGCAGCAGCTAGGCAGGCAAGAAAAAAGTTACATCAAGTCGCCAATAGGAGTCTCTCACATCTCACAGTACGTCAAAATGATTCGCGCTTGTACGAGGAATATATTTAGTGCTGAATCTGACATGACCCAGGTCCCTCACTGTGTACATTAGTCACCTGAAGATTGCCAAATTAGCCCCTCTGCTCCTGCCTATAGTCCCCCTTTAAGATAAATGTTTATTAAACAATGTTATGCTAAAAAATCCAAACTCTAATTTAGTTTGTATTACAGTATTAGATCATATACATTTTGACACTCTATTTCTGTACATATCTAATTTATTTATAAACAAGAACTTCTTTTGTAGCATTGTACATTATTCCAAGTGACATTTCACACCTAATGCTTCATTGAGTGATTGACTTTGTATTGTAATAAAAACAATTATAAATATCACGGTGTCGTTTTGTGATGTCTGACACGTCAGTCACCAGAACCATTGACCTTTTGTCAATTTAAAAAAAATTGTGTTGGATGGAGAAGACCCATTACACACATTTCTGAATTTTCAGTATGGGTTTATTGGAAGTGTTCTGAACACCAGGGGAGCCTACCGTATTCATTATCTTGCTGTATACAGCTGTCCTGGTCTTATCTAAAACAAATCCCCACCCAAGCTTCCTGGTGTAAAGGCACAGCCCTCTTAACTTCAGTTTCTTAAAACTACCACAAATTCTTCGTCAAACTTACTATAGTACCCCTCAACGCCCATAAGATGTGGATTGTTCAATTTGATATGACAAAACCATTTTTCTCGAACAAGCAGTTACTAAACTTTCCCAAAGAATTTGCAAAACAGAGAAAAAAACACCTGGGTTCGAAAGGGTCTCAACTTAATTGCAGGCTAAAGTCCCCTTTGAAGGAGAAAATTACATTCCTGTGTAGAGGAGTTGCATTCAGTCCCAACAATGATATGAATGAACCTATCCCAGGTACTGAAGAAGGAAATTCTTTGCCACCCCCACGATCCTGGACGCTTGCAAGCTACCCCCAGGCAAACTTTCCTGTTCATTCGAAGGTTACTAGGTCCCTCTCTTTGTTATGTCCCTATCATTAACCCACCAAGTGTGAATTTTTGACTTTATCCTTAGTATTATTGTTCGTGGTCTTTGATTAAGTAGTGATGAGAAAAGTTAATGCTAATCAATGCACAATTGGATGTTGGCCTTTCCAACCAGGATGTAAATGTAAATTATGAATGAAAGTTACCATGTTAGTTTAATGAAATTAAATACTGGGCGTATCAGGAAATAGGCCCTTGCAGAAAATAACAACCAATGCTGAATCAACTACTTGAGATGCTCCCGATTCTGTTGCTGGGAAGACTGTCTATAGTTTATTTTTGATCATGGGAAGATTGTTGCCATATCATTCTTACCTCCATTTTATTTAAGCCCTTACCAAACAATTCATTAGTTGAAAAATAGGCCTAGTTTGTAACACTATTGTTTTCAATAACTCTTCCAGATGTTTCAATAACTCTTCCAGATGTTTCAATAACTCTTCCAGATGTTTCAATAACTCTTCCAGATGTTTCAATAACTCTTCCAGATGTTGCGGCATTGGCAATCTTGCACTATCATAAGGCTTCTAGTGATGTCAGCGCTCTGCACTACGCCACACAAGGCTCTTAGATTGCAAAGCCTATCCAACCTGTCTCCAGATCAATTACCTTAAGTTGTGCCAGGATGCTTGATCAGTCAAGGGTTAACACTTTCCCCTGCCGATTGAAGGTCCCTAATAACCCTGGCAGTAGGAAGGGCCAGCTGTCACAAATGTTCCTCTACAGAGTTTCTGTAGATAGCAACCTGCCCCAATAAATATGCCAAACCCCCACCTAAATAAAAGGTCTTCCTTAAGGGCCAGTTATTGGGACTTTGCAGTCTTGGAGACTTGTGGGTCAAGATGACAGAAGGTGGTTCTTGATTGCAAGAGAAAACGTACATTCTTTCAGCTGTACACTTTCAGACTGTATCCCTCCAGCATCCTCTTCTCAAGAACTCAATCATGATTTGTAAAGTGACTGGTACTCCTCATTTAACAAATGTTCATGGTGAGGTCAAACAAGAGGTCATGTTTCATTGGATATGGGTTACCAGGCTGACAGGTCCTCGGAAGGAATGACCCTGACCGCTTTGAAAGGAAATTGGGTATCGATCTCGAGCCAAAGTTGAATTGTTTTAATTTCCCTCCAACAAATCTGCAGTGCTGCGGTTATCCTGTACTTTGTCTACACAGGAAGAGCCCATCTCCACCATTTAATTTGTCAGTTTTGTAATTCATGAATTAGGACAATTCGAGCCTTCCGCAATTTGTGATAGTTCTTGCATAAATCCTGATGAAACCGTTTGCCAGTGTGCCTCGTATGTTGTGTCACACTAAGGGTAGATTGCCTCCTGGTCAATCCTGAAAATTATTGCATTTTGCACATGACGTCAACTCGAAACATGGTGACCCTTTTAATACCCGAGAAAATGTAAAAAAATATGGAAGTGAAAATGGTTTCTGCGGTGTTTACTCCTTCAACTGTTTTTCACTATGGCACGTTTCTTAACCGCAAAAGCTATGAACTTGAAATTTGGTACACATGACTCCTTACGCCATGTAACCTCGGACACCGAATTTCGATCCGATTTGATTCTCGACTTGGCCACTAGGAGGCCAAAACTAAAAAAGGTAAAAAGTGCAATATCTCGCTGATCAGTGACTTGTTTTCGAAGATATTTTTATGGTAAGTACTACAAGCAACGATACATCACATGTCATACCGACTTTGGTTTGGCCGATGTACTATACTTAACCAGGATGAATTCCCAACCACCAAATATCATACGGTGAGCACAATGGCCCTTGGCCGTTTCATTCACACAAGCGAAACTTAGTTTTTACATAAATTTTTATACAAGGGCTTTTATCAGTTTATTTACATCTCAATAACAGAATTGTCCTAGTGGTCAACAAACTAAGATACGTCTCCCTACTTTAGTTTAAGATAATACAAAAGTAATGTCAACTTAACACCGTTGTGGGTACATATCTTAATAACAGGACAAACAGACTATTTTTTTCACCTCTATTTTCCATGGAAACTGTACCAGAATGTCCATAAGGTTATCCAAATATCTTATAACTTATACTACTTGACATGGAAACGAGTGTTGTTCAAGATTATCTCAAGAAAGCACAATTTGTCCTATAAGTTAAAACGGGACATTTTCAGTATGTAGAATATTTGGAGGAGTAATGAGATGGACACACTTGAAGAAATTGTCATAATTGTAAAAATCATGCAAAAGCAGATTTCGCTGACCAATGTATGTACCATTTTTCTGTGCATTCATTCAATTGCAATAAAACTGGTCAGATACCATTACACTGACTTGCAAACTTGGGCTGTTAAGGGTTAAACTCGGAGGAAAACTGTAATAGGGCCAGCATGATAGAAATTTGGAATTTAGGCTAAAAAATCTGATCAGCCATGGGCCAATACGAATTCCAGTAATAATTGCATCCATTCAGTCTACCATCATGACCACCAGCAATAATGCAGTCACATAATCAAATATCCGTCAAGGAAAAAATGACGTCCATACATTCTGCTTTTAGTTTATACAAAACCACTCCCTCAACGAGAGGCATATTGGATTCTATCCATGCGAGACGTTCAGGTGTTATGGTGGTGAACATTATCTCTATTCTCTAATGACACCCACACTTTCTACCTGGTGACAAGACAAGCAAAAACTGTTCAGACTTGCATCCTGGTTGTGATTGTAAAGACAATGTCACCTCCACAGTATACTGCGCAGTTGTGGAAAGCCCTCTAAAAAGCGGATTTCTCAGCTGGAATTACCAGTTGTTATTACTAGGTCTACATAATGTAGATGGCAGTCATGGTACGTATCTGAGAGTGTACACAAACATTCTATCAACTGTTTTTATTCGCTAATGGATGTTAACATCCTCCGATTAGGAATTGCAGGCCTACCTTCATGTGTCTGTCGGTATTTTGTCCTGCTCTCTACAGGGTGCCCCATAATTATTTTCCCTCACACAATGGATACACAATAGAATTCTATTGTGCGCGGAAAAATAATTCTGGGCCACCCTGTATATATACCGGCAGCCTACAAAGATAGAATTAGTTTACCATACAGCTATGAAAAATAATCTATGGAATCATTGTCCCTCTCCTGACAGCTGCATCCACCGAAAGGGTCCAAGCCGCTGGGATGGGGCCATCAAGAGAAATGGGGACAAAATCAACTTACTGCTACACCAGCAAATATTCTTGGAACGTGTAAAAAAATTAAATTCAGATGATATCTACAAGAAAACCTAAATCTTCATGGAGGTCAAAAGGAGTCAATGTCCTAGGTTTGTAAAGATCTTCTTTTCAAAAAAATGGTGACCAAAGTTTTCATTCCATCAGCTGTCTTGCTCAGGATTCTTTGAGATTCCGCCATTCAATGCGTTTGTTCAAAAAATTTACATCTAAACATCAACCCTGATTCAGAAACATAAAGGCAGTGTTTAATATGGATTGTCCTGGCCAGACTCATTCATACCAGCAACCTCCCATTCATAAAATGGGTCTGCTAAATAGAGCAGTTTTATGAATGGAATGTAATACTATGGTACATTATTTGGGGCCATCTCAAATCATTTTCATGCACTCCAGTCACCATCAAAGTCATTATTTAAGAGCCTTGTTTTGAAACTTTACTTGGTTAATCTCAACCTTGTCAAGCTGGTTGTGACTGAACAAAATGCGAAGACAGCAAGTTTAGGTTGTTTTGATTCGTCCATGACATTGTTTACCTCAGTTTTTCACTTGACACCACTAGGCGGAGCTTCTATATATAGCATCTATACTCACAAAGGAACATAGGCGTTGGCTTTTGTTTTGACTGCAGACACCCCCCCCCCCCCACCCACCCTCGCTCACCTTAAGAAACAAGTCATTGGCCAACCACTATTGCTCAGCATTGAAATCATGGTGCATATTCGTTAGGGTCTGAGGCATGACATCACCGGCAAAATGACATCCATAGCAGACGACGCAGAGGAGTGCTGTAAGAAAGGTGGTTTTAACACAAGGACAGAAGCGAATTGGGTGTCTTTGATAGAGCCAACCATTTCTATCTTGAAGGAACATTCAATCACTTTTCCTTGTATTGATGGGCATCATCAAAGACACCAAATGAGGGTCTTTAGTAAGAAGAAAATGACTTCGGAGGGCAAAGATTGTTACAAATACCTTTGAGATGGCCCCCAAATTGAGAGACACCGGGACAGTGAGAACTAGTTTACACTCTATGACAAAATTTCAGACTGAGTGCTCCTTGACTATGACCCATTCCAAATACCTAGACTTTAACCCCGTGCAGATGGAAAGTTGGCCACATAACGTTTGGGAAAAGGACCACAGGTTGTGACTACGATGCTAGACTACACAAAAGCTTGTGACAAACATTGTAGATCATGAGATTATTCCAATCCTCTATGGTAAAAGGCCTAGGCTGATATCTGGTACTTGCCCCAAAACGATGTTGTAATCACCAGACTTCAGATAACGAGGCCAGATAGGTGACACCCCGGGACCCCGGGGGAGGCATCAGCCAATAGCCAGGTGGTGACTGATACCCAGACGCCAAGACTAGTTATGACCTTGCCATATAATGCCGTATTGATGTGTGCCTGGTTGTGATTGAGACATGGTAGTGACTGAACTGCACTGCCTGTAATTCTTGTGGTGAATTGATGTCATTTTGTGACATGATTTGTCGCATTGACCAGTATAGGGTCCTGATGCTGTCCAAGGTGCATGGTTTACTCCAAGTAGGCTACAAGAGTTGCCAAGGGTATTGTGCTTGTCTTCAAGAGGACATCGAGATGGAATCTCTACCAAACGAAGAAGGGTTTGATGTACGACATGGTCTGTACAGGTACAATTACATTTGGGTGTCTTGAAAAAGCCAAACAGGAACATTTATTCAATTGTCCTTGCATTAGGCTGCTTGGGTTGCCAAGGGTATGTCTGCAAGAGCATAGTCATTGAATCTCTACCAAAGGCAGAAAGGTCCTGATATTGTGCCATGTACTTGGGTTAGCTGTACAACCCGGAGACACATGAAATACTTGAGCAGTAGTCGCAGTGGTCACGTTCGGCTGGTTGGCCTTCATGAGCGCACTGTGAGATTGAATCTACCAAACGAACATTCAAAAGTGCACCAATTTCGTTGATGACCAGGATGAGCAATCGGCTTCTCATTAGCCAGGAGAGGTCAGCGGGTGAGGGGATTGGCTCGCCGCCGAGTAGTGGATGACTATTCACTCGAGACAGTCGCCCGGCGCAATGACCATGGGACGGACCATTTTTGTATAAGGAAAAAATAAGGAAATACATGTACAATCATCCTGAACCTCACGGTCTTTACTTCCTCTAAACATAGCCGAGATTCAAATCTTGATAAGATGCAATGCCTTGGTGGTCAAGATGATGTACGATCAGAATGACGAAATAGACTGCATAGGAGACTAAATTGAAATAGTCTCGGTACGCGACGTAATGCTTCACTGTAATCGTCTTCGCGTCAGGCACGGCCCAGTTCGTCCCTTTGCTGGGGATGAAATTGTTGGTCGATAAAAGATTTTGGCAAAGCTCAGGCGCACCCTCAAGATTACAAAGCTGAAGCCTAGGTGGCTACAGAAATATTTTCCCGTCTTCGCGAGGAGGTGGGCAGCAGGGACGTCACGTCGCGTCTTCGTCCCAATCGAGGACAGAAGCTTCTGCAAGCTTTACAAAGGCTCTGTATAGTAAACTTCAGTCGGTCCCGGTGTGACATCGGTGGTTGCTCCCCATATTTCAGTGTTTCCGTTGAGAAGACGCGTCTATCCATCTTTCATCACAAACAATGAGAAGAACACTGTACTACGGGGTTGTCGGTCTCTAGCGCGGCGTAATATGGATGTGACTTTGTCCGCTGTTTTTAGTTTTTGGGAGTTTGATCGGTCAGCAAGTACTTCATTCAATTAATGCTTCATAATCAATTAATGATCAATGAGAATTATCCGGAGGTGTTATCCACAAGTTTACCATAACTCACGAACCGTGCAAAAAGGTAGGAAACCAGAAGTTGCTACAAGCTCGACAACGGGAGGGATAATGAAGGGGCCTGGTACATCGGTAATGAATGGAAGAAACTGCTGGAGGAAGTCGAGTGGTAGCTCATCGCGGAACAGGTGCCCCGTGTCGCTTGCACCATCTGACCGCTTGGTTGGTTACGGGGAGAGATGTTCCCCATTATGCGGGGGAGGAAGTGGCCTCTGCGGCGCATTATCTGTTCAGGTGTGCTTGGTGTTGCTATCAATCAAAGCGGACTTGTCCAAGTTGATTTCATCCCAAGCGTGACGGGATGGTTCTACACTATTATGGATGCACAGCATGTAAGAGCATGTTAAGTTGTGGCGGAATGAACGTTTGACATTGAATTGCAACACACTTCGGACGCAGTTGACCGACTTCGTCCAACGATCAGGCTGACGAAACGGACTGCCCCGGTAGTCTATCCGCTGCAATCTGGCACTAGCGACTCATTTCCAAAGCCTGTGGTATTTCCTAATAATCTAACCAACCGTAGTAGATATCATGTTATTTTAGTGACCTTTGACTGCTGTCCAATTTTACTAAAACCGTTGTAGATACGGACACACACAAATTTCAATAGCCCCACAATTAGCCTAAGATTGATAGAGGATACCATTCTATGGGTATTGCAATTCTCACAGTCCGACTATTTCAGTTAGCTGAGCTAATTAGCGGTGGTGAGTGATTGGATCCCTAGAAATGGGTTAATCTCACTCCTTCCCTAAATTTCCACTTCCCTGCCCAGGGCTAGGCATTATTACAGAAAGATTGCTGGCCATGTACAGAATCACTTTTAATCCTCTTGTCTGGACCTCCCCTGACTAATACGCTGCCTGATTACTCTTGTTATGGCCTTGAATGCCTTATGTCCTGCCAAGAAAATTGTACAGCCTGATACAATCTAATGTAACTTCTGCTACAGTGTACTTTAGTTGTGAACCTGACCTCACCTGTATCCTTTGAGTTGGTTTTAGTAAGGTTACACCACATTATGGCAGAGTTATTTGCAAGCTGACTGACCACAAACAGTCATATATTTGCCAGAAAGCCTCGTAACCCCTTTCTGTCGGACTACTATCTAAATTTGATAGAAAATCATAGTGGGGGCCGGGCAAATGGTAGCAGATATCAACCCCCTACTTCTGAAGAATAGTGAGTTTGCAGTGAAAACAAGCAAATTCGCTAACTTCCCTTGTCGTTGATAGAGGGAGAGGGGGCATCCTTGAATAACATTTTCCTTGGTTCTCTGTTCTGTGTCCACTTCATCACTGTCGCCTTCCAGTCACACAAAACAACAAAGTATTATTTTAAAAATTTAAAAAGTGCAGACTTTATTTGCTCCCATCTCAAATATGTACAAAATATATCTTTATAACCATCTATAAGGTGACATGAATCTCATTTTAACCCATCATCACCAATGATGATATAACTTATAATGTACTGTGCAAGAACTGACCACAACTTTCTCAAATGATGAAAAAAATCTATAACCCTACGAAAAGGTAATTTTTTCATTTGGAAATTATCATTGTTGTTCCTACGAATTAAGGACTGAGAAGACTTGAAAACCTGCTGACAGAATCATTGCCAAGTCGCACCCATATCACTGTCACACCGGTTTTACAGTTAATGCTTCTAAACAGTGCACGCATCAGCAAAAAAATTCACGTGCGCTGAATTGGGCACATATTATGGGAATTGACATGTGGTTGCGACGACTTGGAGCAAGAAACTGTGTGGTATTGATTGACATAACCATATTGTCCATTGAAGCAGCCAGAAGAATAGCCTTCTTGACATTAGGCAGTTGGAATAGCCAGATTTACAGGCCCAAACTTTGACAAAAAAGTGGGTACTGCGCTGCCAGCGGTATGACACTGCTGATGACACTTAATATTAGAAATATTCGGTTTTCTTCAAACAAAATTTCAAATGGACAACGGTGAGAAAAATACCATCAAAACATCGAATGAAAAAGGCAAACAATGAGCACTTATAAAATTGACTCATAAATTAAGATTGCAAATATCGTAACTCATGCAATAGTAATTGATAACGCCAGAAACTGTGCATCAAACTGTAAGCCTTTTGCTTCAAACTTTTTAAAACATTCGAAAGAAAGATGCACCAACGTGCCATCTTAGAAGTATGCGAAATCAACTTGAAATGCCCATCAAATCCGAACCTATCTGTCCCCTATAAAAGTATCTGGCACACAGGCAACTAAACGAGAGTGAAAATCAGACTGACACTAACTGGCTTCGCCGGTTGGTCAAAGCTAGAGAACTGACAATCCAACAAAGAAATTCACTGTTGTGTCATGTACATTTGGTCCGTTTGGTCATCTGTGCACGCTACTCGTAGGATATGTTTTGGACCTGTTGCTCAATCGGCATATAAGGAATAACTCAAAAAGCGTTATCTCCTTCAGTAAATTTGTTACTGCTATGCCAACAGAGCAACCGTGCCCTGGTCCCAACTTTTTTACTTTTTTAACGTTATGGCATTCTTTGAACACATGGCAGATACGATAAAATTTTAACCATCCATTAACTAATTTGACATATTTTTACGGTTACGAAAGCAAGCCAACTTCTGTCAAACCTAACACTTATAATATATGTATATTCATATGATACGGTTACAGAATCATAATTTTTTATCTCGTTTTTTTTTGCTGAGGTATTTTTTTACACACACATATCTTAATCAGAACTACAATAGTTGGGTTTTTTTCTGTTTAAGAAAAAAGGGAGAGAAAATTCAAATTGAGAAAAAACTGATTTAGAAATATTCCATGCTTTCAAAAACAGAATGATTCTTACTTAGGCTATGCCAATCCCAGAACAAACTTTGATATAAAAGAGATTTTTGAGAGCTGATTTTTTATTTTTGAAACTGCAGAGGAATTGATTTGAGCTTTTTCTCGAATCGTGTGAAAGATTTAAAAACTTGATTTATTCATAATTGGGATTTAACAAGAGATAATTCAAACCTAATTGTTTACTTTTGCGACTCACGAAATATATCAAGGCTTTAAACTGGAATAATGATTTTAAAAGGAGTTCATAATTGGAGCAACTAAACACACTTTAAAACCTAATTTTTCATAAAAAATTTCAAAGCTCCTACTTGAATGATTACATAACTATAAAGGAGTTCAACAGTAACTACGTTTCAGAATATTTGAATAGAACACGACATATTTCAAGAATCGAAAATTTTAAAACTCTGACTCAAATGATTTCAGGAGTCAACATCAAAGTAACTTAGAACTTCTCATAACTGGGATGCAGAACAACAAGAGAGAAATTTCAAAAAGCGTAATTTTCATTTTTGCAACACTGAGGATAGAAAATTTCAAAGCTCCTATTCTAATGATTTTACTGGAGACAAGACCACCATTGATTTTTTAAGCCTTTTCGCAGTTCAATTGTCAATGTTTGACCGCGACGCATCAAATACTGCGTGGGGTTGTGAATCTGAAATTTTGATATGATCTTCTGGATAGTCAGGCAAGTAAATGGTGAAAAGTAAACTGGAAGTTGACCACGGAAATTTTTTGATAATCGACAAATTGGACAGAAGTTGATATTTCCACTCTTTTCAGCCAACTGGCAGAAAAATCTCAAAACACGATTGCCAAATTAGCAAAATTCAAAATTAGTTTTTTCATCAAAGAATTTCTTTATATCTGTAGACTTGCCACACCAAATATCTTTTCAATATCTCTCCAAATATGCACTTGAGAGTTAAAAACATAAACACACTCGTGTCTAATTGATAGGTATGGAAATTCCAACCTATGAATATTCAAATGGTGGTCTTGTCTCACTGAGGAGTTCAACATAACTTCAATCTAGGGATTTATTTTTAACAACAATGTGCATGCAACAGACGGCTAACTCCTCCACAAAATGATTCAGTAATAACCTGTGGAGTAAATGACAATTTGGCCACTTTGGAAATTCACGCCCGAATACAGCACTTGCAAAATCTCAACTGATAAATTTCAAATCACATAACAAACATCATACTTAAAAACAAATTTCAACTCGATTTATTTTTAAATTCAAATGCCAACAGTTTTTAACATAATTCTTGCATCACCCGCAATATTAGAGTTGTTAAAATTACGGAGCTGCTTAGGAAATCACCAAGACTACCGATGAAATTAACATTATTTGTTCTCTATTCTATTTGACCTCTTACAGTGATTTGCAGGAGCCAGTTCAATCAAAGCACGCCAACCTGTACAGTTCTTTTTGAATAAATACGAAATAAACTACAGAGGAATTGGATCATTTGATTCATGGATAATGCATGAAAAAAAGACAGTCAAATCATTGAATCATTGAACATGTATGCAGGACAAATTGACTTGTTCTTCAAAGTGAATTGAACATTCCAAACTGCAGGGCTCTCCACTGAGCTCTCTGAGTTCTCACTCGACCATCTGTTTATCATGCACTACCAATAAATACATATAAATCAGCTTGCTTTGTTTTAATATCGAGGTACAATGACAGTTTTTCCGCCAGGATTAAATTTGAGGTGGGACATACAAATTTGGAAAAGCAAATTTTCAATGGTATTTATGGTGAATTACCCTCCTGAGATGTTGCTTTTCACCCAAAACCCTTAAATTGACTCCAAATGCCCTTTAGATCACAAATCATGATAATATCTTCAGATTACAAAACAAAGTTATTTTAGGGGGACATTTCCCCTTGATTTTTTTTAGAGGAAGCCCTGGAGAGAAAGTAGCTTGCGAGCCAATATACAAATGGCTTGTACCGACTTGGTACAGAATAAACTGGCATGTTGACCAAGAACTAAAACGGACATCTGATCGACCAAACGATTAATTAAATACAGTAGAACCTCTCTATTAAGGACACCCTCAGGACGGACTAGTGCTCTTCTTAATAGAGGTGTCCTGATTAGAGATGTTGAATTGAATGGAAACAACCAATTTGGGAACAAAACTAGTGTCCTTAATAGAGAGGTTGTCCTTAATAGAGAGGTGTCCGCTAAGGGAGGTTCTACTGTAATGGATGTATGGAGACAAACAATTACTGAGGTATATCATTCATTACACAGCGTACAGAACTAGTACTATTGATAATAAATACACGGGCTCTAATTACTATTTATACCTAGCCCTTTGCATAAGTTACGAATACAGCCAGACAAGAAAAACGCGTTTTATGGCAATAACCCTAGAGACCACTTTCTCCCCATCCCAAAAAAATTCCATGGAAATTTGACACGGAATGTTTGGTTGAGGGGAAATATATATCGTTTAGAAATGCGTTGACTTAGCACCATGTCACATTGTACGGTAATTCGATTGGGTTATAACTGAAAGAACACTTGTCTTTTGATCACAAAATATTCGTCGGTGGATAATGCCAGAATTTCTCAGATTAAACTTTTGATAAATGCGTTTTTGGAATATATGAAATCACTCAAAGTTTATCTCTGGAATAATATAATTCTGGATTGCAGGAATATTGGAGTAATTGCGGAAATGCATGATATTGGAATATTGTACTTTTTTTGGAAATGCAACAAGACAAGCAGTATTAAAAGAGTCGCTAGATGCAAGATAAACTAAAATGCAAACCAGTTATATATGTTAGAGGCAGTGAATATCTTTTGAACTTTTTTACTCCAGGTTTGACAGTATGTACAACAACCATTGATATGAAAAGTCGCCGTTTTTAATCACAGTGTCCAAAATTGCTGAGGTAGTTTTCACACTCCAGGGTGCTTGGTACTTGGACACACGGAAAGAGCGCACAAACGTTTTTGCACATACTAATTACAACAACCTGGACAAATCAGATAAAAACTAAAATTGTATCATAGTTATAGGTTATGTACAAAAGTTACGTCCGAATTCGTTATCATCGAAGACCAATATTTCACCGCGCTATAAAGTTGCCACGTAAAAGCAACAGTTTATCACAGTAAGGGTGAGGTAAGTGGTAGGCTTCATCCAAAACGCCCAATATAATAAAACGTACTAACGTTTTGGACAGCGTGAAACTGATCTTTGAACACAGTTTGGTGATCAATACGTTACATCCTTTACTGCAGTATTGTACAACACTGCAAAATGACTGCAGCATTACTTCTATGATCTACAAAAACCGCTTACAGACAGCAGTCTTCAAAAATTGGCAGTATTTTTACTTATAGTACCAAGCGTAACTTTTCCAAATATATAAAAAAATAAGTATCACAATTTCTTTATCACATCACCTAACAAGACCATTCTCGGTAAAAATGTCCAATAGCAATCTCGTCCAACACGAGACAACATTCCCATAGGTAGATAACAAGTCAAGTCCAAGAAAATCTCCAAGGGTCCCACTCAGGGGCAAAAAAGTCCCAGAAGAAATCTTGGTGGCGAGTTAAATTCCCCGTCCTTTGCTTAGAAATGTATGTCGATCATGTCGGTTGGCGTTGAGGGCTGCTCCATTGGCGGACATTTTGATGGTGGCGTCTGAGCTTGTGGTGGAGGCAGATTTGTTGACAGGGCCTGTTCGATTTGTTCTTGGCAAGAATGTAAGCAATCCTGAAAAGACAGAAGACGTGAGAGGGTTAATTCATTTGGTCAACTTTAGTGGCAGTACGGACCCGAACTATGATCAAGGCCAGCCACAGTCGGTTATGGCCTGATGTAGGGGCACATTATCAAAATCACTCTTTGAAGTACCAACCGAACAACACTTTATAACTACAGACGCATTATGTAAAATTGTCCCACAACAGTTTGGTGTGGCGTTATCTCAAATATGACAAGAAAGAAGTTGTGGGTGCAGTGCTGTAGTTCAAGGAGAGCCTATTTGAACAGCCTTTTCTCCAGGTTACTTTTATCTAAGGGTAACCAGCAAAATCTTTACCACAGTGGCGTCAGGTCTTTTGCGATATCAAACAGTTTTGTCACAGACATTGGCCGTTGAGTAGGAAGTTGAAATGTTGAGAGCCATGGTATGTGAAGTGTTTTTGATATTTCGGTCAAGTTCTTGAGTGGGGTTGTGTCAACAATTGATATGCTGACCATTTAGTTATAGGTCACCTGTAGGTGTGGGATAGCCATTTACATATAGAAAGTAGAAACTGGACAAAGAAGAAGGCTCTTGATGATAATCACTGGCACTGATCATGATATAGCTTTAATTTGAAAGACACTTTAATCTTATCTAAATATTTTTCTAGTCTTAAGGTGGTCAGTCAGTTCAATTTGCAAAGAGATGATGAAGGAATCACAGCTGATTAGGTCCAGGTAACTGAAACCCGGAAGTCTGGTTTTGTATCAGATGCAACTGGATGCTGGTAGTGGTACCTCTTGGTACATAGCTAGGAGATTAACGGTTTACAGCACCACATGGTGAACTATAAGTAAAATAATTATTTTGTCTTGTATAAAAAAGTGAGGTGTTAGAGAGAATCCACAGGACTCATTCAAACACTACAACAACTTAGATAGCCATAAACCAATCCTGGTGCAATAACCAGTACAGACTGCCACCAAAGCTATGGTCAAGCTGAGCATATTCTTCTCGTGCCATTCATACAATGCAGTATATTTTTGTACCAAATTCCTGGACACTTCTAGCTGAAGATTGAATGAAAGACAATATTCTGATGTGCTTCACTGGTAACCCACTTACAACAGGAAGTAGGTATTAACAACAGACCAACTGCCACTGTTGAAGTATTTACACATTTCACTGGGAATGGCCAAATGTAACTTTAGACACAAGAAAGACAAAGAATTGGGAGTAAAAGTGCTCAGTGCTGCAACCTTCTCTATCCCAAAACTTGAATTTATTCTCAACCCTTTCAGGCCAAGATTTATGTGTAACCCACACCAGATTTTTCAATTTTGATATTCTTCTTGTGATTGTTTTTGTTCTGTGATAAGAGGAAAAATGAGACACCGCTTGGACACTTACTGCTTCTATTCCCGTTATTCTTTGGATGAGATCAGCTATTCCATTCTGCATATACCACATTGGACTAAACACACCCTTGATCGCTGCTGCTATACTAGCACTAGCTATCATGGAGGGAGGGTGCATACTGAATGCTACATCTGAAAAGATAAATGTAGAGAAAGGGTTAACAAAAGGGTAACAAGATTTCGAAAGAAGAAATAATATATAACATCTATAGAGGACACCACCGTGCAAGGGTTTCAGCACAACACGAAAGCTTGTGAGATCTTCAAGGTTAGCATACAAGTATGATATCCCACCCAGAATTATCAAGTTGAAAACTTGTCTAATGAGACTTTCATGAAAAACGAAACGAATTTTTTACACTGTCTATGGAATGAAAATGTTTAGTTTCAAATGGGACCATGCAAGATGTTGAATCTTAAGTGAGGACATTTGGTCGACACCATAATTTGATATTTTTAGCTTCAGGAGGATAATTTTAAAACTCTGTCTACAATGTGCCTAATCTGTTGGTGTGCTTTTCTAAAATTGGACCAACAAAGAAGTGGCATGCTGCCAAAATCTGAATGACAATGCATGCCACGTGCAGATATCGCTGGAAGAATTGTTCCCAGAAATTTTCATATCAGCCATTGTTCCGATCTCTATGGGAATTTAAACCGAAAGATCTCTCAAGTCAAACAACGCAAATGCCCCCTTCAACCCAAACCTGGGGTCAAAAGAAATGTGTTCATTGGAAATATGCTGCATCTGTTTGCACCAAACTCAAACTGGCCTAGACACATTACATTGGTTGCATTTTACCCAACATCAAACGAATACACTCAAGTTTTTCTGCTCTATTCATACTAATCGTCAACTCCAGACCCAGTTATAACCATAATCACTTTTTCATATTATGAAGTGTGTGACTGCCCCTGAATATCAGGCTAATGGTAATGATAAATACCATAGGCCCATAAGCGACCCCTATGTTGGCAAGTTCTCCACTCAAATGCCTGCTGAATGAAGTGACAGAATTGCTGTAACAGAGACACTCCTGTTAATTAGAACTCTTAATTAATGCCAGCAGTATTTGAGTAATCAACATTCCAGGACGGATGACAGCTGGGAGAAAACAGTTCACTGATGATAAAGGATTGAGCTGGCAGTTCCAAAAAACTTCAATTTCCAATTAAAAAAGACTTCATTACCACGCAGTTTGACTACATGTAGCCTATTCTTTTTTAGACAATCTATAAATACCCAGCACTTGTTGACCCCACCCACGCCTCAAAAATCAGTGAAAAACACGTTGAATTTAGGTCAATTTTTATATGTCACAAGAAAAATCATATAGACTAGAGTAAAATCCAATTATTAAAGTTTTTTCATGATTTCTCAAATTATGGTATCAATTTAGCTGGACATCTATCATACACTAAACTGGTACTATTTATAAATGTATTATCTTACATATTATGTAAGAGGCAGAGGGTCAATCTTAATGGCAGGAAGTGCAGTAACCAATATGGGATGTCCACCAGCTGATTTAGATAATAAAACGATGACAAATGTACAGTAGTCAGTACATGTACAAACAGTCAAAACTGAACAGATGGGCTTGCCGCTGATCAACTGCTACTTTCAATATAGCGGCTCAAGATTAGTTCAGGGAAAGTTTAGTAATAAAACCAAAGGTTTCCTGTGAGAAAATCGTGAAAATGTCCTGGAATTTAGGTTATGAAACGAAACACAAAACCTGTTTTGTAACACCCTGACAAGCGCATTTGTAAGGATAACAATGATGGGGTAATAACAATAGAAATGCACTTGTTGCAGCAAAGATTCTCATCTTCTCCCAACAAAATGTATTGACCAGTCTGAAAATCAGTTGACCGATTTGACAATGATGCTAAAAATGACCAAGGAACATATTTCTAAGCTAAAACCTATCACTGCGGCACTACTGAACTACTGAATGGTTGAATCTGCACCAGTCTTTGACAAATGAAGATTAACCCTCTCAGGCCACTGAAAAATTACGTCCGCCAAATATGAGCAAACACTGCAGAGGTATGGGGCCCGACAACATTCTATTTTGCCTGGCTTTTTTTTTTGCTTGGCTATGAATTCACGTTTTCACTACAGAGACAATTGAGAGTGTGACAAAGAAACAGTGTGGGAACGACTACCTCTCCTTGAGTTGTTATAGGCAGAATTCTCCAACATGTTCAAGGTGTGAACGACAAAGTAACCAGCTGTAACCACGCTTGTCTACTTTTCAATGACATGAATATGATTGGAGTTCAAAATATGCAATCTTCATATTAAACCAGTACAGTACAAGTACAGTGGAACCTCCCTTAGCCGACACCTCTCTATTAAGGACAACCTCTCTATTAAGGACACTAATTCTGGTCCCAAAGTGGTTGTTTCCATTCAATTTGACCTCTCTAACGAGGACACCTCTCCATTAAGGACAGCACTTGTCAGTCCAGAGGGTGTCCTTAATAGAGAGGTTCAACTGTACTACTATTTTAAACATGACTAACATTTTAAATATTCCTCCAAGTGGAGTTTAAAGGGTTTTTTCACTGCCAATATGCTTCAACCAAAGGAGTTAAAAGCGGCCACTTTGCAATGCACTATTTACCCCCTTGAACAGGAATTGGGTCAAACCATCAAAAGAAGGCGAACAAGACCTGGAAAGTTCAATAGCAACCATGCCGGAAGATACGGAAGCTGAACACAGCACAATAGGATGCAGTGGGGACTATTCTATGGGACAGTTGTTCTTGATTTTGTAAAGCAAACTTTATTCAGGCTATTTATCATTTCGTTCTCCATGCATGGGCAACACAGTTGCTGTGGAGATAGTACGAAATGCGGAGACGTTTTTTTTCTTCTTTCATTGTTGGCTTAATCCACGTGACGGAATGTATGCTTCGTTGATTCATATTCATATCAATAGAAGGGAAACCAAATATCTTGAAGCATTGCAGTGACTCACTTTTGTTCAATTATTTCATTGGCATTGCATTTAGAATCAAGCTCTAAAAGAAAGCAATAGATTTACTTTGCCATCTAAAACCTCTTCCTCAATCTTATTCGCTGCAGCAGTGTAATTCACTGCCACTGTAGGCCACAGTTTAAATAATTATTAATACAGGGACAGAAATTATATGACTGAACACAAACGAACGTCTAATCCAAATTCCAACACAGTATTTTTTCCATCCATTTGTTTTCTCTCTCATTTTGTTATTATCTGAAGGCTCTAAAATGCAGCAATCAAATAATTTCTGTCCACGGATGTGATATTCATTTGTTAAACGTTGCCTACCTGTTGAACATATTGCAATAAAGGTCTGTGCATGTCTTCGTATCACCTGACGCCGATGGCTGTCTAAAGGTAGTCTATTCAGTAAATGATCTAAGAAATCGTTTGGCGTTATAGCGGATAAGTCCCATTTCAACACATATAAACACAAAAGTTCCCATTCCTGAAAAACAAAAGAGGAAACATCAATATTTGCGATTAAGAAAATAGGTATAAACTGCTAATGATTACATATTCATGGCTGCTGAAGCCATTGAGCTGCAGCCAAGTCCCTCGCCAACCTCGCAGTTTGTTGAAATGCGCTTATACTGCAAGTGAAAATTATCCGTAATCCTAAAAATGCCTATGCAGCTGTGTTTTAATTGTATCCATTTTTTACTAGGTCGTTCAACAGCCACATCATCACACTATATTCCAGTTATTCGTAAAGGCCAACACTTAATAAGACGATATGTACCATTAATTCCTCTAATGTAATTGAACTGTCCGTATATATCACAAGTTTCTCCGCTGTAAGTGGAATTGTCTCTTTGAGTTTTGAACTAAGGAACATGCATGCTGATGCCAGGAGTTGTAGTTGACTCTTCTTGATGTTGATCACAGATAAAATGCGATCTAGATAATTTAATGCCAACGGTAAGACTTCCTCTTCACATTTCTGTTCTTCGCAAACCTGCAAGTAAAAGATAGGCAAAAACTATATAAGTCATGGTATTTTAAACAGTTTACCAGAAAATGGCTGAAAGGGGGCAAACAACTTGAACTACCAATCAGTCAATGCTTTCATCAGGCTTACTGATGTCAATGAACCGCCCAATGCTAACCATGTAATTACAAGATTACATTATCGAAAAAAAATAAAGAAATGAACCAACATAACATTGTTATAGCTAACTATCAATCGGCATATAAGCATTCAAGCAACGACTTGTTCAGGTTGATACCAGGATGACCCTCGACGAAAAAGTGGCGAAACAGTGCATCAACCCCACAAAGCAGACAGTACATCTTCGTCCTTGCGATTCCCTCCTCCTCGCACCCACCCCCATTCCCCCCACCTCCCAATGGCCCCATTCCCCCACCCCCATTCCACCCAAGACGAGGGCAGAGAAAAACCTGAAGCAAAAACAGTACTTACTTCCAACATCCACGTAGCTACCATTTTTCTCATGTAAGGTTTTAATTCTGTTTGTACAAATTTGAAATAGGATGAGGCATTCACGTATTTATCCTCAACCTCTAAGAGTTTTTGTAGCACTTGATCATCGTGTAGCAAAACTGGGTCGGCGACGGCCCTTCGTATCTCTTCCCCCTCGCTGCATAGCAAACCGTAGTCCATTCTGAACCAAGTAAACTCCTCTTTTGCGATGTTTTCCCTGATATATTCCTGCTCTATTTCGTTCGTAAGTGATGTTAGATCCTGAGGCACGAACTTCTGATAATTGATGATTGGCCGAACTCCGAAACAAGGGCCTGATTTTGAAGAATTTTGTTGAGCAGTACAGTGCCGAAGTTGATAATGTGATGCCTCTTTGGCCAATAATTCCGATGGGCTCGGCGCGGACCTTTTTACGTCGTTCCAGGCACCAGCTGTTCTCGAGCCGCGCCTCCCCAAACTTTTGACCAATCAGCGCCGCGTAATTGTTCCATTCATGAATGCGGTTTGCGACTAAATTTCTTACATTTATGCTCCTAGAACAAGGGATTTGAGCTATATCACAGTTGATAACTATCTTGTGATTGCAATACGGAAAATTCTTACTTTTTGGATGAGTTTGATAGGTTTTATTGGTCATTTTTGAGAAGGCCTTCAGACCGACGGTGACAGCTTGATTGGTCACGTGACGTCCAATTACCCGTCGTGACCGTGGCGGAATGCAAGGCAACTTTAGTAGCATTCCTTCACTGGTTGTCCTCTGGGTTGTATCGGAAGGAAAAGGAAAACTGGTAGAAAATAACTTTTTGTGCTTTTTTGATAAAAATTGCCTGTTATTATTACAAATCGCCAAATCAGGTAGTTTCTGACAATTAATTCATGACTAATAATTGTTTTGCAAGTTTGTTACTAGACTCCAATGCCCTACTTATGCTTTTATCAAAAGACCCAGTCAAGGCAACTTGATTTTTCTGTACTAATTTCATTCTTAGCAACTTTATCATCGTATGCTTCGGATTCTCGTGAGTAGTTACTAAAGCTGAAAGGCTGTGAGGTTGCTGGCCCACTCCACTATTTTTAGAACTCATGTCAAAATAGTTAATTTTGTTATCACCAGGCGCCGCTACTGTATTTAGCAGCTTCAGCTGATTTGTTACTTTCAATGCTATGCTACATGTGATAAAACACAAAAGCGTGCCAACCTGAGCAAGCTAATTCTAAAATCCTGGGCCACTAAAATTACACAATTTGATATATATGAAAAACACCTAAATTATAGAAGCTTTTTTTACGTTTGTTAGAGAAAAAGTAAAATTGCATGCCTATAGGGCCTAATTATATTTTTATTTTTGGTCATTGTGTATTAAACAGGCCAATAAAATGGGGGAATCAGTTTGCTCTGCCAAATTCTGGATCGAAAATGGTAATAAAGCTCGATTCGCCGATGACATTGGAATTTGGACCAGGTGAGGTACTTTGGCCAGAAGCCTTGTTTTAACACCTGTCCATCCAATCAGCACGCGCCAGAGCAATGACGTATAGCAAGGTACTTAAAATATGGCGGGAATTCGGCACGTGTATCATATATTGTTTCCACGTTCCTGGTCTTATAATTTGAGGTCAATACACACAGATAACCCGTGCTAGGATGAACAGACCAGATGCAACACTCACCAATTAAAAAAAGAAACATTATCTCCGAATAAAGAAGCCTGTCTGCCAGACAAGTGACGAGTTGCCAAGCTGGTGATCAGGAAAACGACCTGGTGTGTGGGCATGGCTTCTTTCCTAAACAGTTCTCTGGTTCTGGCCAAATTAATAGGTAAATCTGAATGCTTGATCATTTACATCTGAGCGAGAAATACTGTTGCTTTAATATTGTCTATCTCTTTTTCTCTTTAGAACGAGTCTGCTCCACCCAATAATCCAACACTGCAGTTTACCCAGGCATAGGCCATGCGGGGTTGCCCGGCTCCTAGAGCTTGGTTACAAATTCCACTTACAAAATCATTGTCCGAGTGGTGACGTCTGTGTCCGGGCATTAAAAAACCACGGGTCTCCGTCATGTGCATCACTCAATTCAGCAGTGAGAGGCCATCTCATTGAGGCCGTGTTTTGACAAGAGCCGGCGGACGCTGTGGAGCTTGGAGGGAATACCTTTGCCGAAGTTCAGTAGAGGCAGAGACCTGGCACAGGATTGATTTGTGCTGCGCAGCATGCCTAAGAGCACCGCATGAAAAAAAGATTCGTTTTTCTTATAAAAAAAAACGTCCAAGTCAAAAAACAGAGATACCATGACGACGCATTTTGCACTACAGTTTCGATCCAATGAGGCTGTTCCGCTCGGTGAGCAAGCTTTGTTGAGGAGTCAGTAACCATGAAGGATGGACGAGATAAAAGATCAGAGGTAGAATACATGTATAAGAAAAAATGCAGGTATTTGAACAACCTGGCGTCCAGGGATATGAGTGTGGGACTATGTATCTATTTACGTGCGTATACGATTTACCCCACAGTCAAAGGTATTCCAGAGGGAGAGGTTAATTTCCTACAAGCAGTATCCATGTACATAACTGCGCAACTCCCTGCTCGTATCCAGCACGAAACCGTGAGAATTCACCCGGGATCAATAAAGGATAATGATTCATCGATCTCGGAGATAGATTTAGGTATAAATAGATACATGTATCTGACGATTTGATCTCTTGCTAATGAAACATATTTGTATCGCAGCTGCAACAGTTACGCCTATTGGTTCCAATTAAGTAGCCAAATTGGAGGCATCACATGTCAGAAGTCCCTGAATCCATGCATGCGGCAAGTCGACAAAACCGCGGCAAACAACATGAACCGCCCAGGCATTGACACGTAGCCCTAAAAAAACTACTAGTAGCCAAACTCAAGATATCATCAAGTATTGCACGCAGCATCGTTGGGACATCACGATATACTGTGGCGTCCAGACGCCAAGGCTTTGACGCTTTATCAAAAACTAGAACTGGTGTAGTTAGAGTAGTTACGGGATCCAAAATATGGCACATATGCAGTTATTGCAAACGTTTGTAAACCCTGACATGTTTTAGTATCGTGGGTCATGTTGGTGGGTGATACTGCTGGCGTCCAGTCGACAAGATGTTCTGAAATTTCGACGCACAGCATACCGTGGCGCACTCCGTCAAGTTTGGCTTTATTCAATAATCAGATTCCAAAAGCTTAATAAAGGATGCATACTTTTCTGCCCAGTACGAGCACTCTGTGACGAATGTGATACATTGCAAGTTGGAAGTTCTGCTTTTTATTGTAAAATTACCACCTTCCTTTTGCTATCGTGCAACATATACCGTACTCTAGGCTACAACTGAATGGGATGACAACAGTCGATTCTTCCAATCTGTGAACATCAAAAACGGAGAGTATTTTGCATCATGCGCATGCGCTGCAATTACCGTCCGCAACAGCGTGAACAACGCCTATACACGCCGGCAACAAAACAGCAATGATTGAACATACGTTTTCTACAGCTTGCTTGTAATGACTGGAATTAGCCTGTAGCCTAATAAAACATTCTCACGACAAATGAACCCAAGAACTTGAGCTTGTGTAACCTTGAGTCACCAAGCGCAATGAGTATAAATATAATGTAATACTAATGATAAATATTCCTATGACAACATGGCCAAAAAGGAAAGAGTCACTCAGTTCATTCTTTGACTGTTTTCACGCCAAAGATCTTTATCGCCACTTTATCACTGTTCATAGTTTTATCCTGAAATCCAAAGTATATAGGCACAGTCCCTGGGTTTAGAGGGGCCTGTATGGCTGTACATATACCATGATGACATAGTTTCCCGAATCCGCGCAGCTACGGTATGTATTCTGCATACTATGCTATACAGTATATAGGCTTTCCTATTCAATTCGGGTTCTTTTCGTCTCAGCCCATCTTGTCAATGGTGTATGTCACCGGCGGCTTTGAGATGAGATTTCAGTCTGCAAGGGGTTAAACAATGCAGAGTCGTAATAAAGAAGGGGTTCTTAGCTGTATTGAGAATTGCAAGGAGGCTGACCCAGTCACCAATGAATTTCATAACTGAATTGGTCCATCATCTTAATGCGAGAAAATCATATACCCTACACTCGTCACAATACTGGACGACAATGAGGTATCACCAACAATCAGTGTACCAAGTTGTCCTGTGTTATGACTGAATGATGGGTGATTATCTGTGAATCTTTGAAGGGACCTGCGAAGCCTTTCGGCCCAGTGTCCAGATTCCTCAGCGTGGTAATAGTAAGTTCCTGCTTATGACAGGTGGGAATCTTGCCTATTGTCGGGACGCGATCCGATATGCCGTCAAGGGGGATAATCCCGACAAGGACATTCTCTTCGCGACGTGGGGATGAGTCGGTCACGCCTGACTACGAGGACAATCGTGATATCACATCACAGAGAAATCATAACCTTTATATTGGTCATTTAATTTTAGTTGTCGTTACTATGGAGGCTACGACAAACTTCTGTGACCCCCTAATTCTTCGTGACCTGATGGTCCTACGGACAATCGGGTAAGGGTAACAGGTGAACTTAAGAAATTCAGGGCTAAATGTGTCCCCTCCATTTGTTTCCGACATCTTACGGGCCATAATAGAAATATATTGTCATAAAGTAAAAGGGCCCGATATGGATGGGAGTATGAATAAGGACCTGGCACATTGCCAATGGATAAATGATGGGAGGAAGTAACCTTCACATGCATCAACATTCTAATTTAGGAAAATTATCATTTTACATGAAATTTGTCACGCTTTTGAGTTTCTTGATCTTTTTACTTCTGACCTTTCTTTTACCTCTTGACACTGTTACACGTTTTCATTACCAATTACTTTCTTGTCGTTCTTACTTTTTCATTTACCAAAACCTTCCTGTCATTCTTACCCCTTATCGTTTCATTTGATTACCCTTTTTACGACCTTCAGGCCACCAAAGCTTTAGGAATAATCCGATGTCGGAAAGGACACGTTTTTAAAATCTGTACATGCCTGCATGGCTATCAAACCTCAGCCTTTTGTAGAGATATTGAAATATCGGCAGTACTGATTTTGCCAATGTCTCAAGTCCACGATGTCCACCTTAGAAACCAATCAGCCAAATGTTGGTCGACCGTAACAGGTTGAGTCTGGGAACATGAGTTCTGGTATGCTCCTTCAATGAATGCTTACGTAAGCTATTGTCAATGCTGACCACTTGACTGAATGGGACACGGTGCTGGACTCGGCCGGCCGTGAAATCATCCGTCCACAGGGAGGGCGGCTGGTGAGGTTGTGGTCAAGGGCTTCTTCTACAACTCCCTGGTCTCGGAGAATCCATTCATCATCATCTTTGTCTTTACACCATCTTGTTAGTATGACATCCTCGCACCTCGTGTCAGTTGCATGCTTCTTCCTCGCCTGCATTACTTAACCGTGTGAAAGGCACAGAAGCTCAGGATACGTCGAATGAACGTCGAAGTCGACGACGTGCGAAGAAGCCTATAGCATGAAGCTATAGCTTCATACCTATAGTGATCAGTTGCCATCTATATTGTGTTCGTCAAGATGAGACGTCTCTCACTGGATGTGTAAAACACTACCCTAAGTCGACAACAACTTGACTTCCGATTTTAAGAAAAAGTAGCCCCGTTAATAGTCAAGGGTAAAACATTGACTTAGTTCGCCCTTGGAGGAATTATAATTCCTCCAAGGTTCGCCGGAAACTTCAAACAACCGTGAACCAAATGACAGCTTATTAACCCGAGACGTTAGAACAACATGAAACCCGCTAATAGATTAATGAGTGCGACACAATGGGAAGGGGCTTATGTGGGCTCTGAGGACACGGACCGTGGCCTCGTGATCCTGGGCGCAATCACCACCTGTCTCTTTTCCGTGGTCGCGAATGACCAGACGACAGCCAATGGAATGCGTCAATGACGTCTCATGATGTCATTGGATTTCAAATTGTTTGTGTCATTTCAAATCACCTTGATTTTATTAGCGATTGGTTTCTGTCGTCCACCACTGGTCACTGAGCATTAGTCGCTGGGCGGTGGGAAGGCCCTGGGGCCATTGGTGCCCTGTCGTCCGTAGGTGTGAAAGTAAATTTAGCCCTTCTTTGCCCTTAGGTGTCTGTGGGGATCCCTTTCCGTGTATACATACAATAAACTGTATTCCCTTATGATATCTTGGCGCAGTAACGATGTACCACCTTGATGTACCACAGTGATCTTTGACCGAAGGAATGTGACAGATGCATTGTAAGTCTGACCGAAAAGGTAGAAGTTACCCCCTTGACAGCGTTGCTTAGAGACACAATGTTTGAATCAATGTAAGCATGTAAGAAGATATCAATAGAAATACCGTAATTTTACTTCATGACGTACATGTATAACTCAAACTTCAAACATATATAACATAAAGTAGATTTAATCTATACTTGATAACACGTTACCATAATAGCGATGGTTTAGACACCCTGGATGTAGGAGAAAGATTAGGACTAGGGTGTGACTAGACTTGGGTGTGACTGTCTTTCTTTTCATTAGCATGATCAGTGGATCATAGCCTTCCATGTTTGCACGAATGCGTTCATGTAACAAGGACCCATTATCCATTCTGTCAACTGGATGTTGTGGATGGAAAAGATCAGCCAAAGAACCAATGTGTGGATTGTTTTCATTGCCATCTACGTGGGAGTTAATAATTCAGATACAGCGGACGTATAACACAAAAATCACAGGAGGAGATTGTAGCCGCAGGAACCCCATATTCACCAAGAGGTGAGGGGGGCAAATGTATGGCCAGAGGGGTACGCGGGTGCCAACGGTGATGAGATACGCAGTTTTGATGGACTACCTTCGAAGAAAAGCCATATCGCATGTTGGGGGCGTCTTGACAAGGAACTTCGACAAGGAAGCGTCCATAATCACGTCAAACACAAAGCGTGTTGCACAGCTTGCTTGCGGCTAAATGAACTGCGAGACAGGGCTACAAGCAAGAAACGGATGACATCATATCATTTCACATATCACTGATGTAGTACCATCTTGCTTCATGACGTAGATCCATGTTTTCAGGTTTTCATGGCTGATTCACATGCTCCTTCCCTTGCATACCAGATAATTCAAAGGGGTTGTCACACATTGTATTATATTGCCATCTTATCCTGTGAGCTATTTCTTTGTGATGCAGGAAAGAAATGGACTTCCCTCTTTCGGTGTGTATACTAGAATAGGGTCCTAAACTCCAACCATTGTTACCAAAAGATGTTGGCATCTCTGCCTGGAGAGTGGTGGTCTTGCCTTGCATCTGAATGAGATATTCCACAGAATGCAGACTGGAATTCTAACCACCAATGTAGGCTAACATGAATGAATGTTACATTTAATGAATTGATATGTGGAGCACGTACATAATTATTGTGTGTACATTCTAAACGGGATGTTCCCACATATTCACAGTGAACTCCATCATCATCACAAGAGCAAATTTGACACGATAAATTACTGTTAAAGGCCAGGTCTTTCGTTCACATTTGAAATTGAAGTTGAATTTGAGATTTTCCAGTTACGTAAGACTAAATGCGATATAAATTTGAACAATGCTGTCGTGTACATTAACATATACATGCCAAGTTTCATCGTGCTGCATTGATACAGTAATATATATATATATCGTATAAACATTTCTAATTTCCATCTAACCACAATCAGTGCACGAACGAAAACTCTCCCTTTAATAAAGTGTAGTGTCAGATGGATGACATATTATCATCCTATATATGCAAGTGACGCTGTATTACCATTTCCGTCTGATGAGCATGAAACGTCCGGAAGGGTTAGGCCCTTGTCATGGTATCGCTGGAATGACAAGCCTTCCGGCGACGATGGTCCAGGTAGCCCTATTCCTCGGTTAACTGTCCAGTAACGAATTTGACAATTTGAAGCATTTCATTCTGGTCCATTGGACCAACATACAGGAACGCCTTCTGCGCATAATATCAAGGAGCCTTGGCAACGACACCTCTATATCATGTCGATGGTTACACTTCAAAGTACCGGATTAAAGCTCTTAGCTTCTATTTGTCATGGCGCCAGTACCAAGGCCAAATGCTGTATCGTACTCAACTATCGCACGCTGCTTTAAGACTTTAGCACATTCATGCAAGTCAATGAATCATTGTGATAAAAAATGGGTTGAAGATGAAGCAAAATGTTGAAATGAAAACGTTGATGTTAAGAGTCAGCAAGTGTCGCGTGGTCTGGGGAGCAATCATACACAAGTTCGACTGCAGAGACCAGAATTCCGTGATTCCCGACTTGTTTTACCCGCAGCACCCTGGCCCTTCGAATCCGGGGCAATAGCTTTTTTTTGGGGGGGGGGGGGCATTTTGCCCTGCAGATTATTGCCTGTTTTCAGACTGGCGGAGGACAAAAGGGTTGTTTTGCCCCAACTAAAATACTAGGTAAGGGCCTGCAGTCCGCATCTTGACTCCCAAGCCGTCGAATCCAAGTCATGTCTCTGATGGTACGTGCCACTGTTACGTTATGGAGGTGGAGGGAAACTCTAGACCCTCTGATGTTTGCGCCAGGGAATCAGTTATCAACTTGGGATTGTCACCCATTGTCATCGCATCCTGCTCCTGTTAACTGTAAAAACATGCAGGGATTGTAACGCATCTAAATAAATTGGGAGGATTTCAGCAGATAAAGATGAATCTCGTAATAACATTAGGGTGAGATAACCTGAAGAATTTCCAACATCCTCCATTTATTTACTTTCAATTCTTGTGTTCATTTACGTAATGTCTTTGATTTCGGCATAAGTTATCCGTAGGTGGCATTGCTAAATTGGTCTGATGTTGGAATGGTACAGGATCTCGGTGAAAAAAGAAGAAATCGTAAGATAGGAAAATATTTGACATTATCATAAATTGGCCGGAGTTTTCCTTCTTTCTGTGTCCAGTAACTCACAGCAGAGAAGAGAATGAATCTCGGTGAAAAAAGAAGAAATCTTAAGATAGGAAAATATTTGACATTATCATAAATTGGCCGGAGTTTTCCTTCTTTCTGTGTCCAGTAACTCACAGCAGAGAAAAGAATGAAATCATTGATCAAAGCAAATAATCCAAAGAAACCGAGAATTTCTATACTGTTTGGTGAAAACGATTTTTTTACAACTGCAATGATAGGGCCTTAGCTGTGGACGCACATATCGTCATCACGTCGAATATTCGTTCTGTCGCCCCTCCTTCTTGGTGCAACATGTTGTGTAAATGTATCCGCGAATAAACTAAACTATAGGCCTATCCGCAATCAGTTTTTTAACCTCTTTCTTCTACCGTACTTCTTTGTAAACTGTGGCCTTTTTGTGTTATTTTAGAGCAAAATCGGCATCTGCCCATGAAAAGGACCCATAGAACTCCTCAAAAAACCCTTATCACGGAGCAGTGATTTTTTTCTATTTTTTGCACTTCAAGGGAAGCAACACAATGCAGGGCCCCGCTTATCAAGGGTCCGTGGTTAGGCTACTGGGTGCAATGTGGTTGAGTATGACAGCCCAAGACCGCACCCCCTCAAAAACTTCTAACCTTGCATCGAGTTACCTAAGATTGTATTTGACAAGGGCATTGCTATAGCTGCTTTTTGCAAACACGAGGAAGTGAATGCAAGCTTTTTATAGATTTGCGGGAAAGGGAGCCAACTGTTAAAAACCTAACCAAATTCATTCAGTTTTAAAAGACAAAATGTAATTTTCTGATATGTATCCCTCTATCAGATCTTTTCGTGAATTAGTCTTTTGCAACTCGATTGATGAAAAGGCTGTCAATTATGGACTGAACCTTTTGCCAATTGCAGCTAAGTTCCTAGACTTGCAGATCATTAACTTATTTATACATCGTGATGATGAGACGAACAACGTGCACTACTGGCACTGCCAGGTTAAATCACTTCATTTCGAAAAGGCAGCAATATGTCACTGTCTTGAAGCCCTTCTCAAAGACAACCCAACGACAGGTTCCCACGTCCCTTAACTTCTCAAGAGCAACAAGAGGGCACAACAAGTGGACTGACCGCACAGCGCGCATTCCGTCTCACCCACTACCTTATGCCGAATTACGGCTCCCCCCGCAAACGCCTCGCGAAAATCCTTCATTTTTCCGCTTGCTTCCTGACCTTTGACAAAGTTACGCTTGGGAGATCTTTTTTAGAATCTCAAACAGACGATGGAGGAGATTTCGGCGCCGAATACAAACCATAAAGTGTTGTTTTACTCCCGGTTCCGCGGTGATGTAACAAGGGAGAAAAACGTCCACTGAGATTTTTGCGATGTGTCAGAATGATTAAGACAAGATAGTCCCGTAATGAGATCTCATGAATGGCTGGAGATCTCGCAGAGAGACAGGGGAGATAGGATGTCAAAATAGTTGGGACAAGATAGGGACGCATCTTGATTGGAATCTTAAAGGGCCGAACGAGCTTGAAACCTAGCGGATGCGAAGGTGCCATTGCGCACGTCATGTCACGGCTGAGTCATAACTCGGGTGAAGAAAGTCAAAGTGATATTATCTTGCGACTGAAGTTTCGGGAGAGAGCGATTTTTCTTTGCGTTTACACCATTAGAAGTATATTTAGGACGACGGAACTTGACCATTTCTTTTGGTGTGCGGGCTCAACAAGATCAGAGATAGAGGTGTGTCTTGGGAAGTGATTTGATAAGGAACTGACAATGCTCATCAATCTGAGGTAAATGCATTGAAATCAGAACCACTTTGGGGTCGGATTCAACTCCAGCGGGAAACCGTCGTGGCTTACCGCTTATACCGGCTTTGTGGTCAGTTACAATTGCAAAGCCAATAACTTATACATCGAAATTAATCCAGCTCCTATGAAAACCGCGGTTTCAACTTGATGCATGGTAGACGCCATTTGCCACTTTCCTCAAGCAGAAATCAAGTAGGACCTCCTGTCAGGTGACTTGTTTTGACCAATCAAAGCCCCCGTATGTGATCACGGCCATGCTGTCTGTGCCCAACAAGCATAATAGCTCTCTTCTGGAGTGGTCAATACCTGTCAGCTTGAGGAAAGTGGCACATAGGTACTATGCAACATTATGAGGGCACAAATAAGTCTGACCTTGCAGAGGGAAATTGTTGCCGATGACCGAGCAGAAGGTACTGGATGACCCTTTTTGGCCACTCCCCGCATGACGTGTTTGTTTCAACACAGTTTTCATTAAACATGCTCTGGCATGCACATGCAATGATGCAATGACCTCGCCCAGTGCGCGCCCGTCGTGACGTCATATGCGTCTAAATGTTTACCAAAAAGTGTCAACAAGTTGTCGGTGCAAATGTTTGATATCATTTATCCTCATCCTCGGATGACGTGAACAGGAAGGACCCTTGCCATTGGGACATTGCCTCATCGGAGCATTGTTTTTTTAGTTTTATTGCCAATACGTTTTTTGGCCAAAATATATTTTTAACTTGAATATCAAAGCTTTTTCTTCCGAATTGTGGGAAGCGGAAGTGAGAGGAGACAGAGGTAAAAAACGTAATAAGTGATTGTGACGCAATGCTCGTCAAAGATGTGACCCGATCACGTGATTTTAGACCCTTCCTTACCAAAAAACTCCGGTCCCTTTATCTACTTTTTGTTTATGTCCCTGTGTTGTTGCCTATTTTTAGTAAAGGAGACAGGAGTCATGAAGATGAGGCCTGGACCCTTCTTTGTAATCATTTACCAAATTATCCTTATTTTTAGCCCTTTTATTCCTTGACCTGCATTTTGGCGCGTAAAGCTTTCAGAGCCCTTTACAGACTATCAAACAAGTGCTCCCACTTGGTTGCCGAATAGAAGTGATCTGAAGGAACTAGAGGCCTATCGGCCAAGGCGGGAGCTTCGTTGCTGAGAGGGAGAGCATTAGATACTCCAGAACCTCAAATGCATGCAAAAATGGTATGATGAAATGTGAGTGTATATTAAAAAAAGGGCTGGCTGGACTGTAGACTGATTGGTAGGCCTATATAATGATATCCTTTACCTAGTACGTGTATATTATTTGGGATGACTGAAAAATCCTTAGCCGTGGAATAAATGATGACTGCCACTAGGCATTTCAGGGTTGGACTCGTAAAGCTCATTTATCCCAAAGAAACAAGCCATATGCCTACCTGTGGCATGGTTCAGTGCCATCATCGGGTTCTCTGAGGCTTACAAACCAAACTTTTGAACACCCCATGAAACATTTTCTTGAAATAAAGTTTTTTTTGCTCGTTAAGAAGATAATGTGGTAATTCTCAATCAACTCTTCAAAAGATTGCAAATGAAGAATGTCAATTAACCATATTTTCAGCGCAATTCCGCGAAAACCATATGGGAAGCGGAGCATCTTTCGCCATCAAAGGAAGAATGGTGATGCAACGACATTTGTTGGTGTTGACCGAAAAGAACTGATAGCAGAATGGACTTGCGTAAAACATTTTGCTTTCTACTGTTTTGGGACTATTTTCAGATTTTACATTCATGGGGGAGGTCTTTCTGTTTTCTTTGTGAATGGCCAAAGTGAAAAGCTGCAGCAGGTATATTTGGTCCGCTAATTGGTCGCCTTAGTTTTGGCGCGAGATCCGAATATTCCGCGCCAAATTTCGTCGTCAACGACCAATCAGATTTTCGATGAGCAAAAAAGCGCGGGGGAGTATTTTTTATGAGCTGCAAAAATGTCTTTGTCCGAAACTATCTGGAGCCAGTTTCATGAAAAAGTGTCCAAAATCAGCAATTGGCCTTTTTTTGAAAACTGGTTGCTGAGGATGGGGAGATCAGAGGAGGACTGAGGCACTAGCTGGTTCTTTATCATACCTCGCATTTGCAAAAGCAAAACATAGTTTTGCCCGACTGGAAGGCAATGTAACTAGCGAGGACAAGTCAATGTTACACCATCTGGAACTAGTGTACAGGCCTAACTAGAATTTCCATTTTATCAAAAAAAGTTCTCGGCCGCTTCTTCCACAAGTCAAGAAAAATGTGAATGAAAGCGGTCGGCCAGGAGAGGGAGCACAGTCATTGATAAAAACAAATTCATTCAGAAAAATCAGCTCATTTTCGCTCTGTCCACTCACGCTGGAGCGCTTTACCGAGTCTTTCATGTGTGAGGCGCGACACCCGAGGCATCGACTTGCGATTTCCCGCCCTTGGTGTTAAAACAACAATGGCTGCCCAGCTTCCTTGACCACCGCCACCCGGGAGAAGCAGAGATTTTTTTAGAAGGACAATGTACCTGTTGGCCTGTCATCCAAATCCTGCCCATTGAGGTTACGCCATATAAAATAACACAGGTAGTTAACTCCTGGTCCGACACGGTTTCATCCAGAGTCATTTTTCTCCGTGAAAAACATTACGTAAGTTTGCTGAGGGTCGAGTGTGTGTTTTCTATGCTAATTGACGGTTTTCGACTGGAAGATCTCATTCTTCATTCAAATGTCTGCCATTTGCCGCATGCTTGCCCAGGCCACCATTAAGTAATCTCTCTGCCCATCCCGCCGGGGAGAATGTCTCCTAATATAGCACCAAGGCAATTAGACCTGGGTTCTTACAAATAACGAAAAATATCAACGAACGGTGACGAAAATCCCGGCTTTGCGCTCCTCGGACAATCTGAGGAGTTTTACAGCTAGCGTAACAAGCTAATCAGGGAGCTAATGGTATTGTTTGGCGTGACAATCAAGGGGAGAAATCATCAAAGAAATGGCGGACATCCGGGTCTCCAGCATGCTAAATATAACTCAGATTGCATTCAATCAAAGCGATTATTGTTTAATTGGATTTCAGATCACATGACATTTGGAAATCGAAATATCTGAGATCTGGGTCGATGCGGTCGTCTTTTGACATTTTCGCGCCAAAAGTCTAGGGTGTTTCTTATAATAGCACCAATGTCGTCTGCTGCAGCAATGCAACAACAATGAAACAAAGCACAGTCAAAATTCTCAGAGACACGTCCCACGCAAAAGTGTTACTAAATTTAGAAATAAAAAATGCGGAAAACAAAAATGTTGGCATAGAAAGATGCGCTTCCTTTGGTGTTTTGACTGTCACTTTCATTACGTCACTGAGAAGCATTACAAATTGCAAGTCCTTTTCTTTAATTCGGTTGGGTTTGTAGCATGCAAGGTTTGAGACCCCCATCCGCCTTTGAAGCGGTCACGATCAGCAGTGGCTTGAGCTCGTTTGGCAAGCATAAACATTAGACGCCCTCCCGAGCTGAGGACCCGTTTTGTGGTCTTCTTCTTCAAAATACCCGACCGCGTCTTGTGTTGACTTCGACCCACAGCCCCCTTCGACGAAACAGCTTCGGACTTCCTTTTTTCGTTGCCTTTGCTATCGCTTGCAACATCGAACGAGGATTATACATATAACCTTATTATATGGTATTTTGCTCGTTTTTGGTCATGGTTTGTTCGATTCCGGCAAAGTATACTTCATTTCGAAGTTTTAGATGAAACATAACATTTTATTCAACTACATGTATACTACACATATATTTTCTGTGTGAAATCGACAATGTCTGAATGCCTTTTCTCCCTACTCAAGTTATTCTTTCTACCAATGTTAACAGCAAAAGCGCTAAAATGCCAAAACAGGCAATTTTTCCGAGTGTTTGTTTAAGCTGATGTCCTTCCAGCTTCTCATGGGTAAACAGATTTTAAAGGCACCCTTAGCAGAAGAGGAGTGTCCTTCATGCTAAAAACGAAAATTAACAAAATTCAATTCCCACTTAATTTGTAATCCCTGGCGTCTAACCACACTTGAGTCTCAAGCCAGCGCAACATTTTTCCTTGACCGCCCCATCGAGCTGATGGTGTTGGTATTGTTAGTGACAAGTAGACCTCAATGCCACCATCAGGGTGTCGGAGGCGGCAGCCAACAGCCAAAAATGCGTTACCCGGCGTTGCGTGGTGCTTACGTAACGTTGCCTCTTTACCATTATGGTTAGTGTGTTTGCAAAGCGGCGTTTTTCCTCCATTGGGCGTCTCCCTATGGGTGACAGATTGCTGCATTATCAGTGGAAGAAACGAGCATTACTGAGAGTAAAAGTCCCTTCGGCTCGTCATCCGCAGTGTTGCGACCAGCCTGCTTAGTTTGTTCACGAGGGAGATAAAAAAGCAATGGTATAAGGGACTTAAACTTTTAAATTTCGTTAAGCTTTCTAACCAGAAGGTTGAACTCAATTCTCAGCTAGGCGTGCTGGAATCAAGTGAAGAAGGCACTATATAGTATGTATCGGAGAATGTGACGAAGAATGGCTTAGAAACGTGGTGGAGTTAATAATGTGGTCTTCAACACTTGGTCTTATCGATGATCCATGGCAAACACCATCTCCTATATTACAAAAGGTACAATTTTTGGAGCCAAACGTTACTGAAATCTGAAATGGAGAGACACTTTACCAGACTCAGAAAACGTCTGGGTCAGTTTCGCATTTAGGAGATAATTATTTTTTAGATTATCCCCATAAACACTTTTAACAGCCGATATGTGGTATCGCGACACAACATCCTGTGTCGAAGTTGCTGATGATGGGCGGCTGTCTTCAATCGTATCTGCAGCCCGGTTACCATGCACCCAGAGCTGCAACTCGCTCGGGGACAAACGAGACTCATCTTCGCTAGTGAAATATTGGTCGAAAAAAATAGTATTTGGTTTGCAATGTTCTGGTTTGCCACGAGAATGAGTGATGCGAGCGTGTTCATTGTCTGTTAGAGTGCCATGTGATAAAGAAAATAGTTTTGTTAGTTTTTAATAGAAAAGTGTGTTGGAATTTACAATATGGTCAGAGAAGATAGGATGAACCAGCAAGGTTTTTATTGGAAATGGATGTTTTTTTCCCGATCACATGCAGATTACCAGTCCACCGTTTTTTCTCTTTGTCCATTTTCCCGCAATCGCGTCACTAAAAAAAGTCTCAGAGGGAAAAGGCCAACTACTCGAGCTGTTCTATTGTTACGTGCTTGATGAGACACACAGCCTCTTACAAGCATGACAAGTCCAATACACACAGTGTTGTCTTCGTCCCAACCTTAATGGTCAAGACCCGTTTTTCTGGCGCTTTTCCCTTTTATGCTTTTTGGGAGGAAGCGATGCCTTCGATTCCCATTTGCAAAAGTCTTTAAAAGGGTTAACCGGACCTGTTTGTGTCAAATTGTAATCGACTGGCTTTCTCTTGAGTCGAGTTGGATCCAGAAAGTACATTATCACCGTGTCATTCTCTGCAGACAACTGCGCACATCTGCACCGCGTTCATGACGTCACGACTAATGCTCCGACACCCGAAACTACTGTAAAACCGGGATATACTAATCAAATGTTCAAGTTTGTATTGTTCTCAGTAACCTCAATGAGATCTTTGTCATACTCATTGCAAAGGAATTTATTGTAAAAAACTGCCGAATAATACCTATAATCTAGAATCTTGCTTTTGGATCAAAGCGGTATACGCGTGGGCCCGGGGTTCAGTGCGGGTTGGGCGGGTGAGGCAGGTGCCGCTAAAACCTCAGGCGTTGTCAGGTGGTTTTCCACCCAGCAGCCCTCGCTGGGAAATTTCAATGGAAAAACCTGTTGTATTCATTGGTCGCGTTCCTTTACATCAGACACGTTGATTTCAAGTGCTTTGATAAGTATGAGAGAGTTTGATGATAGTATATAGGGCGGTGAGGCTGGTACGTGCATGAACAATGGCCACGTGTGGAGTGTCACTTTAGGGCATCTGTGTCAGTCGTCAGGGGATCCAACCCCTCCCTCTGGAAAACTCTGAATTATATACAGTGGAACCTTTCTCAGCGGACACCTCTGTAAGCAGAAAAATAAGGGAAATTACAGTGTTTTGGGCCCGCAAATGGATTGTTTCTATTCAATTTACCTCTCTGTATCATGACATCTCCCAAAAGGGTCAGCATTTATCAGTCTCAAGTGTAATCCTAATTGTCAAGAGGTTCTACTGAAAGTTTTTTGGCTGGTAGTCTCAGGCGTGCAATCCATTGAAAACCCCTTCTTTTCTTTTATCCAAAAACGATGTGAAAGTTGCGGTATAAAACAGGACTGATCAGATGGTAGATGGTAGCCATCGTTCAAAATGATAAGCTCGATCTACCTCATTAAGTGGGACAGCAGGGTGGTTGCAGGTATTTTGACAACTTATTCAGCTGGGACACCGAGTCTGGAATGCGGGCCATCGCTGGGAGAATATCACGCTGATTTATCGGCTGTTGTTCGTTAGTCCTGAAGTCTCCTTCTCTGACTTTTGTTGAACGATCATCCAATGATGTGGAAAAGCAACCCGAAGAGTATGATTGGCAAATTTCTTTTAATACGTTTAAATCTGGACTTGAATGGTACATTTAAATGTTTTTCTGTTGATGAGCGACAGAATGGGTGGGTCAACACCGAACACCTTCGGTGTGCATGCATGCAGCTTGTTCGCTTTCCTCTTCTCCAATTGACAGGAAATGTAAACTTAGAAGTGTGTGTTGGGGATCAAGTCAGATTATGTTCGGCAAAGAAAAAAGGCTCTAGCCACGTGGAGCCATTCGCCAAACACCAGACCTTTGTTTAGGCCTAGACGCAAATCCGTGGGTGGTGAAAAAGTGGCATACGAACTGGATGGCCTCAAATAACAAATTCAACAAGTGATGTTTCTTTCTTTCAATAAGGTCGAAGTTCGCGTTTCCTGTTTTTTTTCTCCCCGTGATTGCTCCGAGATTGGCTGCATCAGAAGCTGACATGCTTCAGGAGCGTGCGACCTGACCTTGATGTGCAGCCGAGAGCAAAAACAAAAGTGCGCGGGGCTCGCTACCCATCAGGCCACGTTGGCACACTCCCATGCCGTGTAGATTCAAAAATCTTCATGACTTGACATAGTCGCGTACCAGAGGCTTTCACATGCTCCTCCCCTTGCTTCAAGATGCAGAGTGAGAATGATGCTTGTGTTTCTCTCTGTGGCGGGTCTTTGCTGATGATGGCTGCGACTATAACTCCCGGGCTTCGAAAGCGGTTGTCACCAATCGTCCTTGAAAAATTACGAAAAAAAACAGGGACTGTCCTTCTTTGATTGTGCTGGTATTTCCAGGTCTCCCACATCCGAAACCCTTTTGTCCGTCAATTAGTTATCCCTCGCAATCAGTTTGTCGCGTAATGGACCATCGATTGATAATGTACCCAAGTTGCTTGCACTATACCTCGATAGCCTAATCATTACTGCCATATTGAGCTTCAGGGTAACACCAACCTTATAGTCGAGGGGAGGAGCATGCGGTTGACCATGGTATTCAAAGATGCGTAGATCTCTTTGTCCAAGTTTACCGTGTGGAACCCCAAAAGTGTTCACAGATGTGGATACCTGTGTTTGGATCACTTCCACCTTTTTACCATATATGCCTAAGCAAATGCGTGACATATTTCGATGACCTCGAGATACCAACAAAGAAAATACATCCGCAGTTGGTTGCTTTTTGAATTGACGAGAAACTGTAACTCATTTGTACAGCATCAACGAATGAAATGCATACCAAATAAAAGCCAATTTGGTCTGGAACCATGATTTCCTTACGTATTTAATCTAGCATTTGTCGTCTGCCCTGCAAAATGTACATGGAACGTGCGGTGGTTTAGGGGTAACTTTGAGTTGGAATTGTTGCAGAAAGCAGGCGACACATTAACTTGGCACGTGTAAACGATATTCTGAATCGCAATTACCCGACCAACAGGTTGACATATCGCCAATATGGGCCAATAACTCGCTTCATTTCGGTGGCCTGGCATGCGTCTGGTTCGCGTTTTCTTTGTTTCCCGATGTCCCATTGGGTAATTCGTGGTCGGTCTGGCGCGAGATTACTTGTTTTTATCTCTGAGATGTCGAAATACAAGTAATGAGCCAAAATAAACAAGATACCAAAGACACCTAATTAGACCTAGGGTCGAATCCGGGAGGAATAAGCCAGAATTCACCTGCAAACCACAGGGTATCAATCTTAACCATTTTTTTTCATAGGACACCATGTCGCTTTTTCGGTTTTTCTAATTGCCAATTTATCCCTAGCATGTGATAGCGATAGCAAAAAGTAGGCCCAGCAGAATGGTTTGTAGCATCGGACCATACTCATTTGAATTCATAAAGATTTCCCGCTCAGGGGACGGCTAAAACTGGTTGACTCTCCGAGCAGCCATCCGGGTCAGAAGCCATTATCCTCTGCCTCTGAATAGCAAGAATACGCATATCCCTCGATCCTGCAATGGAGTGAAATAGCCCTGATGCTAATTAAATGATGACCTGGTCATGTGAATTTAACGCCGGTCATCTTGGACGCCATCTTGATCTTTTTTCGATGGTCGGGGATGCTCATGCATGGTTCTATTTTCCCGAAACTGCGATGATGTGGACACGGGGACTGACGTCCAGAAAGACCTCCACCGACTGCAGAAACAAACAAATCGAGATGCCTGGGGAGATTGACAAAGGTATGGACGTTTGACTCTATATTTGGCGAAGTATGCCAGTCGTCTGGTCGCAGGAGATACGGTTGTGATTCCAGCAAATAACAAAAAGAGGTGAAGTAACTCAAGTTCCATGTCAACCTAACATGGGTGTATCAACCTGTCTATTTCCATATTGATATAACATAAGTATGTCATTTTGGGTGAATGAGAGAGGGCCATGTCCCGCAACACATTCTCACCGTCAACATTTTTCATTCATTCATAAAAATAGTTCACGGTATTGAACACAGGGTGTTTCAGAAAATGCAACGCGAGAACGATATTGGAAAGAAGTGCGTCAGAAGGAATTCCGATTAGATCTTTATTGAAACAAGGAGGCCAAAGACTGTACCAAACAGGGGACCACCTGGACCGGTTCTAACCCTCACAGGGAAACTGCGGCAGTACCCTATATATCAGACCGCTTTTAGCCCATGCAGTTCTGCCCTCTCTGAAGATAGATAGTACCCGTCTAAATCCCATCCGCGACCTGCACGACATCTAGCGGATTTGAGAGGGGTACCAGTCTAATTTGAAGCAGGAAATCATTGTTGGCGTCGTATAATGGTATAAATGTGAGCATGCATGCTGTAGTCTATTTCAGCCAAGTGTATCGTATGCCGAAACCAACAATGCAAATATGTGAAGCTGTATTTCAATGATCTGCAAGTGATTTCGGCAGACAGAAAAAGTGTTAAACTTTACTCTGTGTATCGTGAGTTCTGATTGGTTGAAAAAGGAGTTTTTATTGGCCACCCACACCATCATGTATAAAAACTTGAAAGAATGTGTTTCATTCATTCATGTCATGTCTTTCACAAAAAGTATGTCACACAACTGTAAATCATTCCGTTACCTACTAACTGATGCAATGCATTCTTTGGTGACGTCATTAACCTCATTACAACTCTTTACCTCATCTTTCACAGATTGAAGAGTTCTCCCATAGCGAAGTCGTGCTAAATGAGCGCAACATCCAGACCGTCACCAATGCACCCCACTCATCCTTCCCGATCAAGTCAAATATCCTAACTTTACTGGCACATAATTTAGAAGGCCTTGGCCTCTCATTGCATTTGCCGTGGTGCTGACAATCATGCAGAAGATCCAAAAGATGGTCTGGGATTGCAATGCTAGCCCTCTTGTCGAGCAGGTCGTGCAATCTCATGACTTGTCGCAGCAAAATAAGATGGGCTTTGATTTCTCGCTTCATCTCACGCACTCTCCCAGGCGAATCCAGTCTACGGCAAGACATTCGCAACGCTTTCGTCGCCTGGGCTGTATGTTGTGCGTCCCCTTTATCGATATATAGGGACGTGCTGGGATCTTCGGGCGAAAAGTGGGCTATACCCCGGGTGTGGACGTGAGAGGCGCTTGGACTGTACCCTTTTCGCTCTTTCCCTCGTCTCTTCCGCAAAACAATTGTGTAGGTAACCTTGTTGGACCACTACTGACTGAACTGTGAAAAATACTTTTATGGTCTAGACATTCTGGGTCATGGAAACGGTCTAGGGCTCCGAAATCAGCTGATCGAGAGTTCCAGATATATACCACAGGATGTCGAACAAATGATTTTAACTCTGAGAGCTTCACTTTTATGCGGATTAAAGATACTGTGCATGTGGATTAAAGATAGGCTTACCATTTTGACCTTAAACCATGTTCAAGAATATTCATTTAGTGTGGTTCATAATTTGTTTACTGAAACCTCGCGGACGGAGCAACAGTTGGTCCAACGGGATGTATCAAACCGGTTCTACATCGGCACGCCCAGCTATAGTCCAGTCAGTCTATTCCAGGTTAAATAAACTACCAATGACTTAGCATCGATGTATGACCCCATGTACGAAATGCATGGTATTTTAAGTCAACTTTGGGTGACCTAGACTTCATTATTTCGCTGTGTCAGAGTCGCCTTGTGCCCTAAGCATCTTAGTCCTCCAAACCACATGGCAGCCTTCGCCCCTTGAATGCTGCGCTACATTATTGCTGTTCAACAATTCATAAATGATACAAAACGACAAAAAATAAGGTAATTTAATCGTGATCACCTAAAGGTCGTGCATTAGTGTGAGCTGATAGTTATTCTTTAGCACGCCTGGTGTCATCTAGTGAATAGGGTCTTCACCCTTAGTTTGCATCCCGCTCCCCGGCGACGATCCGGGGGGCCCAGCTATACTCCAAAGACAGGCTATACTCAAGGTCGACCAAGTTGAAAATTAACCGTAATGACAAACAAATAGGCCTCGGCTTTACGCATCCCGGCGTTATATTCTTTCAGTCAAATTGAAATGCCAACCTATCATCCATCTGTTGACTTCATGTAGCAAGGTTCGCGACTCATGTTTGCCAAAGCTGTATAAGGCCAATATACTTAGCCTGCCACGCCTTAAAACTTGCGTTTCGAGATTCATGCGATTCCGGCAATTACAAAATTAACACCTTTCTTTCACTAGGAATCTACTTGGAAGAACACCTTGGCATCACCGGACACCTGATGATTTACCATGATTTTCCCCGTTTTCTTGACAGCTGATTTTAGGCCCCAGTGACAACTGGGGACGTTACTGGTAGACTCCAGGGGCTATATGTCCATTCGTCATCCTATTCATACCTCCTCGTTGGGTTAGGGGAGGCACGAGGCCGATTCACTGCGTCCGGAGTGTATGGGAATGAGACTGATGCCAATTAGTGTCTCAAACAGATGCCCATGTTAAGATCGTTTTATATTTGGCTAATGAGGAACCATTTTTGTTTGTTTTGGTGATCTTCGCCTGCTTTCGCGTAAATTTTTTGAGGCCATTGCAGAAGGTAGACTTCCCGGTAACGCAGCTTGTCAGAAAGGCGGATGGGTCGAGAAAAAACTAGGTAAACCAGGTTATCTAATCACTGTAACTTGGTCAGGACGTAACTCTTAAAGATAGCTTATCCTGCCTTTAAGTTGATTTTCGTGATCTACCAGGGGTTAAAACTAGTGGTAATAATATTCCAACCAGGAAGTCTCAATTAGTTGTAAATGAGCACGGCAAGCTTTGATTGGCCAAAAACCACTGTTTTAAAGAATCCAGTTACGTTTTTCCCCGTCGGTGTTAATTTCACCAACCCACTTCCTTTGTAAAGAACATCGTCCGGTTGCTAATAAGCGAAAATGAGAAAAAGACGAGTAAGCCGGATGGACCATGCAGGCCTTTAAAAATCACTTCAGTAAGTCCCAAGATCATTAAAAGTACCATTGAATGTACTTTACAACCTAAATTATACAGACCTATATATACTTGTACAGCAACAAACTTCGATTTTTTTTTTATCGACAACATGAAAAATAGAAAATATACCCTGAGTGGGAGATCGAATACGAAAAAACATTTTCAACCATCACTGTCAGGCTGCATTGTAAAAAATAATGAGAGGTGAGTGAAGTACCTTTAACAATTTCGTTCATATGATAGATTGTAGTGGGAGTGTAAATTGATACGCAAGTCATTGATACTTTCGCTTTGTTGCATTCCAGCATAATATCTAACCACAAATTAGCTAACCTACTTCGGGAAAAGTCGTGAGAAATTAGGTGGGGGGCATGCCGACTCATCGGCGGTGAATATCAGTCCTAAAGTCCCCTCTTTGAAGGATGGATATACGCACAACGACGGTGGATCGGCATGGGTGGGGGTGAATCGCCGACATATACTGCATGTCCGGGGCGATTCCCCGCCAGGCAAGAAGGCGAAGGGGAGCAGGTGGCGCAAGTCGGACACGTTACATTACCTCACTTCAATCGGATGTCACACCTTTTAGCAACAAATAATATGAAATTATGAATAATCTGATGTGAGCGTTTTCTGACTTGAACGTTTCCAACTCATGAACATCCAGTTTCTTCACCAGTGCAATCAAAATCTAAGTACGAATGTTCCTTTTCACACTTTTTATTTTCTTTTTTGGGGTGTTTTTTCCAGACGAGACAGTCTAAACCTGCTGCGAGCAATCGGTCTGTCGACAACCCCATACTTGTTGCATGGCGTAGCGCCCAACACGCGCCACTTTCTGGCATGTGGCCTCACTTCCGTTGCCAAGCGATCAATCTGAAATTCCACCATTTAAACCATCCATTTTTTTACCAATTTCAACCAGCAATTGTCACTTTCGAAAGTTTTAGTTATGTTTTATTGCCACTCGCCGCAGGCTGGATTGGTCATTCTGTTGGGATGGGATCACATTTGAGGAGTATCCGGAGAGTATTTGACGAGTACTTGTTGTCACTGTGATAGATACTTACAAAAATCTGCATAATATATTTCATCTAATTGATCCCAGCAACGAAGAAGAGCAGCACCTTGGGGGTATTTACAAAATGATACCGCGCTCTCGGCCGCGCTCAGACAAAAGATGGCTGGCTCTCACAATGTCCTTTTTAACAAGTAAAGCAGACGACAGGAGCATGAAATAAACAAAGATCGGTTCCATCTTATGTTTGCTCATTGAAACGTGTGCATTGTGCATATTTATAAGCCTAAATGTACGCTATAATGATGTATGTGAAATGAACACGACCGCAGAAGTGTGGGTCTTTGTGTTTGTGTGGGGTTATTTTAGATGAATTGCGATACGTATTTTGGAAAGTGCTGTGAAAAAATGCCATATGGTGGTAAAAGAATCAGAAAACAGGGTAAGCGATGAAGTACCTGGCCAGAGTAGCTGGTTATGCGGTGTCCTCGTATTTGGTGAGGAGGATGACATCAATTCCCTTGTAGCACCACCCGAAATCAAGGTGAAAGCGTTACCAACCAGAACGTCTGCTGGCTCCGACACGCTGCCGCACGTGCGCGCGTGGAGCAAGTTGCAGCAGGGAAAAGTGGCAATGGTACTTGGGCGTAGGGTGTGGAGGAATGTTACATGCAATCAGCGCTCGACGCCACCTGTCCATAGTAATGCCACGAGTGTTTGTTGCAGAAGTTGCAACCTGTGTTGGAGATGGATCAGTGAAACATTCCAGCATATGAAAACCATCCACGTGCCCATGATGCGAACCTTAAAATTACTTCGCCGAAAATTCGCGAGGGACAAAAAAACAGGAGGAGCAAACCGCTATATATACCGCTAATAGCAGTAAAAACCTGATCAGTCTTTCCCCATACCTTGAGCTTCTCTTGGGCCCTCGGGATCCCTGCCCCCCGAAGATGTGCATGGAGGCGCAGTGTCCATCGGAAAGTTGATGAAACGGTACGCGCTGGCAGAACTGAGTTACCCAGGGTGGCATGATTTGTCACTATAAAATGTGACATCCGATATGATTGAGATAAAAGTGGTTACACCATGTTTTGACAGGAATGCTTTGACATACGCTTATGTGTGGGCCAACATCACTTAATTGACCACTGTAACATACCTGCATTCCAATGAAACTGTGCAGTATCTTCGACAAAATCAATGAAAGAAGGCATATCACACAGACTTATGACATCAAAACAAAACAGCACAGTATGCCGACAGAGGTCGGGCACCAAAACAAATATTAATAGATATCATTACCAATTACCCCTGTCATAAATATATATACAACAACTAATTTATACATAGCTTAGATAACCACACTTTGGCACAGGACGATAGGTTCCAAACGATAACATTTGGATTCGCGTTACCATATTTTGAAAATTCCTCCCTACGTCGCCATATCTCTTGACTGCATTCTTTTCGAACAAGATATGATAAAGTGGACGGTTGGAGGAAAATACATTCGGCAGTGAAAGGATGTAGGCATAAGCTATATGCCATGCATTCACGCTTTCACAGCTAGTTTATCGACTGAGGGTCTTTGAAAGCTAGAAAGCAACAATATGTCTCCATCACTAAGCCTCGTCCCCAGTCACCAATGCTCGAAGATCGACCACCCAAATACATTTATCACTAATCTCTCGCTTGAAGGCGCGTGGATTTACCAGTTTGTCTGCCAACTGTCAATCGATGTTCTCTTCTCGGTAAAAAAACCGAAACACGTCTTTAAATCCGAAACACCATCAGTATTTATCGGAAAGAACACTTGGAGTGAACCCAGAGAAGTAAGGCCGAGTGAGCCCCGCGAGCGAACCATTCGATTTACATGTAATTCAATGGAGTAAATCCATGGAGTGAATTACGAAATAATCCAGCGCCATCTTTGAGTACCAGTACCAGTACTACTTCCGGAATAAAGAATTAGACTGCTGTTGTCCGCCGGAAAGGACACCGACTGTCCACGCGGCGGGCAAAGTAGTCGGTCAATATTGAAAAAAGAGATGACCATCAGAGTAGGCCTCTTTATCAAAGAAATCAGCAAATTGTGTCTTGAAAGTGAAAATCCGACTATGTTTTGCCCGAGGGTAAGAGGGTCGGGAACTGGTGAAGTATAGAAGACGTAATCAGTGCTGGTTCATCGTGTCGGCCCAATACTTGATTGTTTTCATCAATATTATGGATGCCAATGGAAATGATCAGACCGATTGGGGTTATTGACCGGAAACTAGATGAAAAATATTCACTTTGTCCGCATGTGACCAATTAAAAGTCCGTTACCGTTTAAAAAACGTTGAAATTAACAGGATCACGAATGCCTTTGATCTTAACGAAAGCGGTGTCGTAAGAGTAGTTAGTGTCATATCTGACAACAAAGTCACGTCATATCTGATGCGGTAAACGAAATGGTGAAGATCGATCAAACTTTCCGTTTTCCTTCGGTGATGAGAGACTTCCTAGATTACTGGTATCTGCAGGCATCCAATAAGTCATTTATAGTGGCATGCAATCAATGCTTAAGGGTTAACTGATCACGTTCTATACTTGCGCTTCAACCAAATACAGACTGAGAAATGAATATCGGTATGCAAAGAAATCACGTGAAATGCATGCTTAATGACTAGATTCTTTTTTTAAAAGTGTGATGCCGCCAGATCGGTCATTTCCCAGCACAGCTAATTTATCAATCGTCACGTCCCACCATATTATAACTTTCGTAATCGAGTTCTCATTTTTTTGCCATTCCTCGACGAAAGAGCATGTGAAAAGCTCGCATATGTACTTTCATTTTGATTGCAACGCAAGAATCAAGTTCCCACCCAGTTTGAAGCCGAAACGAATTCCCTTTTATGGTGTCACCAACCACAGGGGATGTAGAGCCCCACGCATGCAACTGCACGAGGAGCGACAAACTTAAATCCATCCTGAAGTCTTAGGCTCTTGTACTAAGGACAGCAAGTGTTGTTACACCGATTCGTGTATGTCATCATACATGCATCGAGACTGCTGCCAAATTGGAGGAAAGCTGGTGAAATGCTTGGTGCCTGTCACCGCTTGGCCTAAAGGTATCGTTCAAGGTTGGGACGAGCTCGCCGATCGAAAGGACTGCATATTACAGCTGGTGAAGAACAGAACGTGGAGGACTTGGATGAACTACTGACATGTCATTGGGGTAACAGAAGGAAATCTTTGGAATCGGTTAACTACTGGTTAACTATCACATGAGGCAGAGCTTTTCCACTCTGTCTTCTTTCCCTGTCACCGAATGATTGAATGCTGTTCCGCTCCCACACTCCACAAATTGAATTTAATTTGGAACCATCAGACAGAGTTCAGTAATTTTAGCCCAGTTCCATTAATCTATGATTCGATTGTTTTACATCAGACGACAGGAATGTGGTCTATTATTGTACTTATCGAACTCGATTCGGGTAGACTAAGTGTTATGTTTATAAACACCATTGCACTTCCTCATGTATGTAACGACTGCAGGAAGGTCCAATATTCCGGCCTTGTTAGCTGGTTGTTCGTTTCAATCGCATATCTTTTCTTGAAACGATCATGTTCCGAAAGGTGTCCCCTTCCCGATATTATACCGCCTACAGAAAGGAAGAAGACCTCCTACTGTCGATACCCAGAGACAATTCCAATGTAACACAGGTTTAGACAAACACCAGAACATTTTCTCATATTTCCTGTTACATGACTGTACGACCACCATTTCGCTGCGAGCCGGTGGAGGTGTTCACCCTACTTGGTAAGACTGTTCCTTTAAAGCATCAGATACCGTGGCTGGACTCAAACAGAACCGTAGCGTGTGCCGACTTGAGAGTTACTTTTGGAAGTAACCATATCTTAAAGTTTAGAATAAACCCAACATAGAAAACCTTTGAAAATATCTTCGGTGTTCCATTAGGAATCCACAGCCCAGCAAAGTTGGTTTTCACCATTTATTCGACGGCCCCCTCAAATGCAATATCACAAAGGTCTTCACAGAGAATATTGCGTAACCTTATCTCAATGTAGGACGAACATCACAATGGATATTTCCCTAATATGGTAAATGATACTTTTGAATATACCGGAACATCACGCTGTGAGGTGACCATGACGTGGGCTGGGCCTTCAAAGATCCAACCTTGAGGAACACCAGAGTTCACTTCACCTTGGACAGGAATCAACAACACATAGAAGTACGCACTTTCTCCAAAATGTGCGGTTCGTTCTGGTAAACTTTAACTGCTACATACCCTGAAGAGAACGACGTCAACATACAAAGGGTACGAACCTGGGAGCCCCCTCCCCACCTGTGTATCTTGTAGTTCTTTCAGGTGTCTTTACCTGAAGGGGCGTTGGCATGAAAGTGGCAAACACTTGATGGGCGACGTGGTGAGATGTGACCTCATCACTGCACCACTGCTTGTCTAACCCTTATAGGGTGGAGAGCTGCAGGGGCGGGTTTGTAGGCGAGTGAAGAAGAAGGGGCAACGAAAGACAACCGGTGAGACAAACGCTAAGAAGCATTGCAAGTGGCTAACACCAGGTGAGATGTGACCTCATCAGCGGTTACCTAACGCTCGGGCTGGGACTTCAGATGGACGTAGGACTAGGAGAGGCGCAAGATGCGAAGCTCTGCCTGCGAGTATAATAGGAACGGTGGGCGATTGTATGAAAGTGACACGCACTTGATGGGCGACGTGATGGGACGCGACCTCATCAGTGGTAAACTAACCCTTGGGCAAGGGGTCTGGTGCAGTGGGTCCATGAATATGGGAGAATGCGCAACAATGCCGAGTAAATGGCACCAGTGATATACAAATGTACTGCCCACACAGCCCGCTCAGCATCAACCAAATTATTGATCTCAAGCGTTGACCGATAAGGGAAAAAGGGAATGATGCGGCTCGGGTCCGGCTTGGGTAGTTGCGCTTTGACCTGTTAATGAACCACCTCATTTAGACCAATCTCGCGATACCGCCTCATCACTTCTATCACTGCGCAAGGAGAATGCGCCGAACCCCCTACCTGAACTTGAGGAAATGAGAATGGGGCCTTTTCGAACTGGAAATTGGTTCCCAGATGGCAAGGTAGCGTGTGAGAAATTGTCAATCGTTTAGAGGAAATCGTGTCGCGATTTGACACGGAAATTAGAGACTTCTGATCAAGGACAAATAGCTGGGGGCTTTGAATTGATTTGGGAATTCCAAACGGGAAACGATAATGCCTATACCACATGGTAGAGCAGAGCAATGACTGCATCCACTTTTAATTCGAAAAAAGTGATCGAGAGAAACAGTTACAGTAACCTTGTCAGAACGATTTGGATATTACATGTATACATGTACTTTTAAAACATAATTTCCAGCTAAATGATCCAATATTTACAGGGCTAGGGTTTTTCTTGGCGACTAATACTCCTCCTCCATGGTAATCATTCCCAACTTTTCTGGATGTCTCAGCGACAATTCATTGAGGGCCAACAAAAGATATCGTATTGAGTTACACAGGAAAAGTCGGGCGGAGCAGCTGAGTAGGGGAGAGAAGGCCAATTCAGCGATCTATGGGTCACTGAGTAATTGGGCGGAATTAAACCTCAGAAATGGATGGCGAGTTCCAGCCAGAGAAGGGCCTGGGGGACGAAAGGTCCACTGTATAGTCAATTGAAGCAATTGAAAAGGCATATGAAGTAGACGGAGAGGGTTCGTCGGGCCATAGAACCATGTGTACGGTTCTTGACGAATTGTGTCTCAAGGGCTGTTCGGGGGTGTACTATCAAACTTGCGAGGAATTGAAGGAGAGGACATGTAGGGATCTGACCCAACAGTGTCCAGCATGCTCAAGGACGTGGCTAAGGCTGAATACTCGCCAATTTTATGGCCCAATGAAGTGGGTAAAGTGGGCTGGAAAGGTGGGTGTTCTTTGAGGGGTTCTTCAAGAAAAAGGCAAGGACTGACTGAAAGGTATCCGAAATCACAGTTGATGACCTTCAAATTCTGACCTCAACAGTTGACATACTGTATACATATCCTCAGGGGAAAAGGTTAATTAAATTAAAGCCTGAATGGATTTTCAGGAGATCCATTTTTCAGTAAAAGTTAGTGTAAGGTACCTGTCTTGCAGTAAACTGATGACGACACTGAGTAAGAACTATGGGCCACATCTAAAAGGAGGCAATTTATTTAATTCGTGTCACGAAAGACATGCACCGTTTTGGATTTGGCCGACGGCCTAATACTAGTAGTCGATGAATATTACTTGTAGACAAGATATATGCATAATCTAAAAGAAGGTTTCTGGAGGAGGCTTCTTCGACAATGGAAATCATGACTAGATTCATTGAATGGCCATTGGAACAGTTTTTGAGGTACTGGCATCATACACAGTCATTCATCATAACTCTACCGAGGTGTGGGGCGCTGACAATTTGGAGGAGCACGTTTTTGACGTTGATGGTAAGAATCAAAAGAAATAGGACAAACCATTGAAAGCGTCGCGGGTAGTTTTGTACTTCATGGCACTTCTTTCTAAATAAATCAGTGGTGGATTTTCCACTGAAGAATGAAACCTTTTGTTGTCGAGAATTCTGAGGGAGGTCAAGGACTTATAGGTGTAGATGAACTTTGAGAAAAAAAACACCATTCATGCGTTGGTCATGTGCGTAGGTACCCTTTGATGATTTGACGAAAATATTTGCTTTTCAGAAGTATTGCCGGTATTGTAAATCTTTTGATCGAAATGAATATTGAACAGCCCGCGTCGGCGTTGGTACCCTTTATTTGCATGTACTTGTGAAATAGGCCTAGTAGGTACACTTCAAAAATATCAAAAAGTCTTTTTCCAAATATGGAATCCCGCCGGAGTTTGATATTTTGAGCCATGACATGTTTAAATTAACCATAGACGGACGTCTCGTAAAAGGGACAACTTGGGCGTGGGATTTACCTAGCTAGGAGGATATTGACACTATGCCTGCGCAGCAACTGGTAGCATCACACTAATTCTGATCATTGTTAATAATTTTCGCCGGTGTTGCAAGGCAGTTTTGGACTTGGCTTGCAAATTTCGGGCAGGCCAACGGCTACTCGCCGTTCTACTGCATTGTTTTTCGCAGTTCAATGATTTTTCAGTGATCCAATTTGGAGAAGTTGAGGGCCTGCTGGAAGCCATGCCCAAGTTGACCCTTTAAGATGATCAACCCAAACGTTCGAATAGGTTGTGTAGTCTTCTGGTTGCACTAACTTGCAGCTAACTTTCAATCGTGGCGTGACGGACCATGTGTTCGCACTAAACACACTACGTGGTGGGACCACCATATCTGGAGGGAAAACTCAAAGTGATATTTGACAAAGTCGTCTGAAGAACGTCTCCAACTGTGAGACACGCACTCTGGCATGTCCAAAGAAAATTCCGCAGTTCATATACCATTTTTCAAAAAGCGTGTACTGAATCGTATACAAACTGTAAAAGCTTATCTTTGCGGGTGCGAACCCAAATTCGCCGCCAGGTTCTGTCAGTGTTCACGACTAGCATGAAAACCCCAACAGAGTCAGAGAGATTCTGAAAAAGACAGGAGTACCAGCATGCTTGGTCGAGCCCCATCTGCTACTCATACTTGTACGTTACTCTGGAACGCTACAATCTATCTCTCGACATTCTAGAGGCTGAGACTGTTTTTGAATTTCATCCAGTGCCTAAATAAGAGCCGTTTGCGGCGTCCTTTTATGGACTCTGTGGGACTCCCTGGGGCCCCATAAATTAACTGGTGTCTCGGTCTCGGACTAGTGATCCGCGTCTGAATATCCCATCAAATATGTGACGCAAACATATTATTCAGATCTTGACATGTACATGTATTAGATTTTTTCATTTCGCCAGACGAGATGACCGTCGGACAACCTTCGCTGTTTGTTCCTCGTTTAAGTCACAATCGCCACCCCCGACAGCGGCAGAAGAATCAAGATACGGGACTGTGATCTCGCATAGCTCGGCCCACAATGAGGGCGATATTTAGGCCAGGACACATTCTCATGAACATTTATTACAATATTTTTCTAAAGATAACCCGTATAGAACGGGATCTATTTGTTTCCCTTTGAATTCTTGTATGAATCTCTTCCAGACGAGAGGTACATACATGACCCCGCCATCTTTCATCATTCGGGGCCTTTCATAAGTTATAAAATGCTAGACAACTTTTTTCACCTTGCAAGAAAAAAATTTCATATCCAATTCGATTCATCTTGACCAGTGGCCAGTATGATAGTCTACCTAATTCAATTGACAAATTCGTGAAGACGTCTGAAGAGTCCCGTGTACCAGCAGTCGCCGGTCATCAGACACGTCAGGTGTTCGTCGGACACAGGCCCAATGTCGTGGAAATACTGAAAAATATGCAATTTTGAAGTATGAGTTCTAATTTTAACTGGCTGCGAAAATCAACGCATCCCTCTTAGACCGGCAAAGCAAGAAACCGCTGACCGGTAAAAAGGTTCTCGTTTTGGAGATGAAGTCTAGTCTAAATGCAACGTCTTCTCAACTCTTCTTGGTGGTCTTTTATCTATATCCAATCTATCACTTCAAAAAATTACAATGTAACTTCACCATCAAATTTATGCCACCGGTGGCAAGGGGATCTGCGACTGTATCGAATTGAAGATGATGCAGACTTAAAAGGAGTCTGGGTCAGGGTCCGCTGGGCAGCTGGACCAAAGGCAAGTCGTCCGTGCGTGACCCCAAGACCAGCTCATTGAAAGAAGTCGGCCGATCAATTGCTAGACAAACACTTCTTGACATCGTTTCGATGATGCTGCCTCCTTCAAGGATGTTTCTACCTCGTCCACTGGACACACATATACTGTAGAATCCTGAAATGATACGTCATTCTAACATTATAAGGTCTATACCTGGGAATGAGATTTGGGGACGTAGTCCATTCACTTCAGGAATCGAATCGAAGTTGAGATAATTGGCCTTTGAGGCAGGAGGCAACTACCAGCTCCAAACCTCGTCCTTACCTTTCTTCTCCCATAAGATAACTGCATTCAAAGTGTATAAATAAATGAGGGAGCGAAATTCGGTGTGAAGGTCAGCCTTGCTAAACATGGAACAAAAGGCCATCTAAATATTTTTGGTGGGTTTGGTTTACAAAAGTGGACTAAGTGTCCTACAAATAAGCAAATACGCACTTGATCTGATCTAGATAGCTGATGGAAGGCAAGGTCAAAAGCATGAATACTTGACATCTGTAATCATAAGATAAAGTTGGGCACATTTATCATTATAGCCCGTTTCTTGAGCATTATAGTGCCGACTGTTCCCCGTCTTTATGCATGCAGACCATTCAGGAGGCCCAGATATCGATATGTAGATATCACTCGGATGCAGCCACCATATAAGCTGCGCTTACACCACGAAATATTGGTGGACCAATTGCACTTACACCACCACATTGCCGCGACAAATTGGTTCGGCAATCCATTGCCGATACAAATTGCCGAGCGAATTTGTCCCACCAAGCTTGATGGTCCAAATTCGCCCGGCTTGTTAAAAGTTCGGCTTTGTCGTGGTGTAAGCGCAAATGGATCGGCAATTAGCTAGTTAGATGGTTCGGCTCCAGGCGGCGCTTTCGAAATGGCGCTTTCTGCCAAGGCTTTCCGCGTTCTGCTTATTGTTTGCGCGCCATCTGTAGCCGGATTTTATAACTAGCTGCAGCGCTGGTGTAAGCGCTTGGTGGATTTTCGATGGTGCGGCATTGGTTCCTGAACCAAGATTGGTGGTCCATTTTCAGGTGGTGTAAGTGCGGCTATTGTCTACCAGTTAACGATGACAACATTGATTTCTTTGGCTTTGAACAGAACATATTGAGATCAGGCTTTTCTTAATACAACGGCTCACAGGCGTTTCTACATACAGTCACTTCTACTGCTTGCACGTCAAAAATGACATGGCCCATAAGCATGACGAGTGTTGCACATTTGGGTATGACTTCGGCCTTATTACACTGTAAACATAAGAAATGTATGTTTTTTGTGAACAAATTACAAATGGACCGCCATAATTTTTTTTAATGTTAAAATCTTAATGCTGGTACCAATCATCATATGTGCACTGACACCAACTATTGTGTTATATTTGATTGATTTTCCCAATGCATCATGGCCATGTGACGTCATAGCCGATTTATCGTCTGGTCCCTGCGGCAGATGTGGCAGTATTGACATATCACTCCCGATTGATATTGATACAACCTCTATCTCAAGGGCCACCTCCTCAGCTGATTTTCCGGTAGTCATCAAAGTTATCATTTCTGCCAAGGTACATCAAAGCGAACGCGCGATTGTAAAAAGTACCTGGTGAAAAAGCTGCGCGATTTTGTTATCCTTCGGTAGTCAATGAGACCACGCCCAGGGCGCATGCTGTCTGGACAACACGAGTCGGATATAGATTTGTCATAAATCTACTTCGAAAAAATGCGAGGCAGCTGTGTCCATCTGCTGCAGTTTCCCCAAATATTTAGCTGTCGAGTTCATCTCCATTAATTACTGACTGACACAATCAACCACCTCCGTCATATTTTGTTGCGAGCCATTGCAACAAAACTGACGACAGAGAGAAAACAGCATTTCTTTGGCCCACTTTTGAGTTATGTAAGGGAACAGCGATCAAGTATTCGCGCATAGCCCTTCTATCTCTTTCGCGGAGGATGTCGTCTGACTCATCGGCTTATACCGCCTGAACACGCCTGAAACTCGGCGAGGGCTAGCTTGGTCAGTCAACTGCATTCCCCTTCAGAAGGCTGACTCAGGAACTGAATCATCTTATACAAAAAAAGCGTCGGGCAAAGGATGTATGAATGCAAATCATTTCATCTTTTTTTGCTGCAACAAAAGGTGAAAGGGTTTTTTTATGAATAAAGTGAAAGGTAGCTCTTTGGGTGTACCCCAGACCTTGACCTGCCGAAACAACCCGAATTATAGAATCTCTGAAAGATGAATCGTTCGAAGTCCTTCGTAACTGTTGACGCCAATTGGAGGAATGAAAATCAGAATTGACTGTCGGAATTGTCCTTCCGAGAACGCGGATTCATCAGAAAAAGCGTAAACTCTACCTTTCCCAAAGCTCAGGAAAAATGATGACCTTCGCGTCTCGTGTCAGCCAAATACCCGTCAAAGGTCTCCAAGCCCGGAGGAGAAAGTTCGCGAAGTGTAGATGGGTTCAATTGATGCTGCAGCCATGGAGCCTTGTTGACCAGCAACAGCAAGTTGACCCCAAACTTGGGGACAACGACCCACGGTCCATTCATCTAGCTTTTGTTTAGAGGTTGCTAAATCAACTAGTCTCAGGTACAGAAAAGCTGGGGGGGGGGTCCTTGGTGAGAGGTGAGAGGTGGATACGGCGCCAGTAAAGGGAATGCTTTACTCCCATTGGATGTCCATATTAGTATTCGTTGTGGCCAACTGTGCGATTTCCTTACAACTTCGAAAATGTCATCAATAATTCTGCTTAAGGTGTAATTTTTCTTTTTTTCGGAGTCGTCTTCACAATGGTCTTGTCCGGCAAATACAAGTAAGAATGCAGTCAAGTTCCGAGCTTACCAGACTCGTAATGACATACCATTGGAGGTTTCACCATGTCCGAAAACGGATGTTTATCTCGGTCAAAAACTGCAGGGCGGACATTTGCATTTTTCTGAAGACTTTTCTTTGCCAACCTCACAAAAATGCTCAAATTTCAGGTCTCTGTGAGATGAAACAAACTTTGACGTGAACCACCAGTTCAGTCTAAGGACACGGGCGTGAAGTAGTGCCACCGGCTCACCGACTTCCGTTTTGAACGATTTCATGTTCTAGGTCGACATCCCACAAGACAATCCACAACGCTTCAGACTAGGCCTGGGACTTCTCGAGTTGGACCACTCAGACGATCGTGATGAGGCCTATGACATTTGTCCATGTGTCTCATTTGAATTTAACAATAAAAGATTGCCAAACCTTGAATTCAACAACCACTTTCTCTGGTATAGTTCAACTCTCACTAAAATTAACATGGGGGCACGACGAGACCCAAAATTTGAGTGGGCTTTCGAGTGGGCCTCTCTTTTGGAAGGGGCATCTGCCTTGGAGCTACTTGATGTTCTGGATAGCTCTTGCGGCCTGGGGATCGTAATGGGGACGTTGGTTCCAACGATCAGATTTCTGCTTTTATCAAAAGTCTGTTTCTCAGTCTCTGTGGATCGGCTAGCACGAGGAACAGCATTTCAAATTCCTTTATCCTAAATTGAAGAAGCAGAGGAGAGAAAAAACCCGAAAAGAAGCAAAAAGAACGAATGAAATTAATGATGGCTGGCTGGAACCCCACGGTGCCTCAAAAATTGGGTGGAGTGGCAATATGTCGTGCACAAGCCGTCACAGAGTCATACATATCCTCGCGGACTGCCGTACTCTTATGTTCCCACTTGTGATAGTTTTTTCTCAATGGGTAATGCCGCGCCTTGTGCCCTCTTGACGGAAGACGCGTGGTCTAACAAGTACCGGTATTACTTTCTTGTGGAGAAGCTGCACTTGGCCTCTGACCGCATGAAATAGGGATCAAATTTCAGGTATCAACTCCTCTAAGACGTTTCATGTGCAGCCCAGACCTGTTGCCAAAACATTGTCCCAAAGAGTAAAATATTACAAACGCTTGTTTTTTTGTGGTAAATCAAATAATGAAAACTGGCGTTCAGTTGCGATTATCTGTCTCAAAGTAATGTGGCTCGGGAGTGGATTATGTGTATGTATGAGCAATGACAGGGACCAACAACAGGTGTTAATTATAAGAAGCGAAGGTTTAACCAACACATGTCGCTAGGTCATTGAAGCAACCGGTCTTTCTAAGCTAAGTCCTTTCGCTAATGCTGAACGCGAATCAAGAGACCATCTGCTGAATTTAAAGATGATTAGAGATGGTGCAGCTCTCGTGAGTACCTCAAGAGGCCATCATATCGTCATTAAACTGTTAACGCCCGCATCATTTGGGCAAAATCGATAAAAATCGGTGTGGAGGATTCTGGTAGGAGCAGCTGAGGTGAAACGGACGCAGTAGAGCAGGTGATTGAGATCATCGGTATGGTGACCAGAGCATTTTGGGATAAGTTTATCGGAATGGATGTTTTCTGAGGTGCCATATTTGATATTGGCTTGTTCACGAGTAGAACTAGAAGAGCACGAGGATCGTCAGGACGGATCTACCAAGGATTCAATAAAGAGAGAAAACTCGGGGAGGGACTGTACCTGGAATAAAGCACTACACCCGAGGACCCAGATTGATCACCGCACAGGCTATCAAAACTTAACATCTTTGGACACCACGTCCAGCATAAAATCGGCGATATCTATATGCAAATTGCCATGAAATGTCCAGGAGCAGTTTAAAGGCCAATTTAAAGAGACAGAACAATGGGTATTAAGGTACGGAAGTGGGTCGAAGAAGGTGTGCTATGATTTCTGAATAAAAACACCAGAAGTTTGTCAATGAGAAGAAATCGAACAATGCGACTTCTCCTCATGATACAATGCGACTCTCCAATGGTGATATTGAGATGTGGGCTAGCACACAGGGGTGACCCAGCTGGTTCTACATGTCCACCTAGCTCTTTTACTTCCTGACCATTGTTCCGGCGTTCTAATTCATATCAAAGCAGCCCTTATGAAAACCCATCCACGTGCTATTAAACTTTTTACCTATCGCCGGAATGTCTATTTAACCATAGGGCACGCATTTCTTTAGTTCTGTGACATTGTTCGCGGCTCGTGCCGTGCATTCATTGAACAATAGCCCAGCTGCACTGATTTTAGATTGGGTGAGGCCATTTAAAACAATTATGGACCTGGACAAGAAAGGTCATGATAATATCAAAACGAGACAGTCCTGATATCCTATTTGGAATTATCATACCCGATGTCACAAAACCAGTTCTTAATCAGATATTGAGGTACTCGAACCAGCGGAAGTTGCCTGTGCGATTAAAGTGTTTGATACAAGGTATCTTACGATATCACAATCTGTATGATGGCACGGATCCCAAATCAAATAAACCCCTTCAAAGGCCACATGGCGCAGGGCGCGCGTCCCTGTTGACACTTGCCGAGACAAAACAAAGGCATATGGCGGAGACAGGTGACACTCAAAACGATCACAACTGCTCCGTGAAATCAAATCAGGAGGTTGAGGTCTACAAATAGTTCTACACAGCAATTATCATCACGATGCTTTGTCTAACATTGCTGAACAGGCGGTTGCCGCATTGGCGGCGTTCCAACATTGCTCCACCCCATCCACGAGTCATCGACCGCCGCTCAAGACAATCGCTGATTATAATGGTTCATTGGATGACATGTGATTCGAGTCATTGGTGACATTTCGTCATCTGTTGGGGTTTGACTCATTATCACGAGGCGTTTCTCACTCCAGGGGTAGGGCAGACCCCTTGGGACTGAAATGACAAGGGCATGTAATTTGGCTTGATATAGTAATCAATATGAAGACGAGCTTATCCAGAAAAGACACCCAAATATGTGCAAGCAAAAAAGCTTGGAAAGAGGAAAGATAGGACAGGTTTCGCATGTGTGCGGCAGCGGCTGCTACCGTCACGGTTAGAAAATTGCTCCAGACTTGTGTTTTTCGTGATTATGCTATAAACACTGAAAGCAGTTGGGTTGGTCACACCATTTTTATGTAAGCAATTTAAAAAACGCCATGTTGGCAATTCAACGAATTTAGAAGCGTTGCGTGTGCACTGCATTGGTGTATTTTTGGGTGTAAAAGCAGTGGGGAGATCCGGTGCATAACAAGTGGTCAATGCGTGTGACGGAATTTGTCTCGCCTTGCAAATCCTCACAGTTTCTGAGTAATCAAAATCCCCACATGTTACCACGAGGACTGGGTCAGTGGGCAGTTCACGAAATCAGGGAGTTGCCAAAAATTATTACAGGAGTTATTTTCAGAAGTTGCCAAAGTCCGGATTCGAGAAACGCGCCCTGGAACTTTTCCATCCGGGGTCTTGTGAGTTGACGCAGACTCCCTGCAGGCATGAAACAGTAATACAAAGTGCATGAATGTCCACGACAACGTGATGGAGATTAGAACCTGGCTTACTGCTAATGCAATATGAAAATTAAGTAAACCAAACAAAGTTATATCGTTTTCAACAATATCTCGGTCAAAGTGCGAAAAAAGTAAAGACCAGTCGTGTTGGTCGAATTGAGGACATCGTTTGGTGGGAAAGGCGAATAAAAGCAGTCCCAAGACACGAACGGAGCTGTGAAAAGAATGTACCTTCGCTCAAATTAAAGCTTTTTTGGCAGGCGTTTTGCATCTTCAATCCGGCGACGTTGGTACATTCAATCCTGGACTATTACAATCTGAGATTCATAGCGAATCTTTCCGTTGACCCATCAGGAAACGACGTCTGCGACAAATTATGGCGCGAATCTGTGGTGAGGTGGGTCCGAGGACAATATCACCCATCAACTGAAGGTATAATGCGGGTATTCTGTGGATCTTATTATTTTGACTTCGATTAGGGAAAGTGCGGCGTTGCATGAGAGGAAATCCATGAATTTTCCTCGCTTGAAGTCCCCTGAAAAGGGCAAGGCTGCAATCGACAATGGGACGACGGCAGACGCAACGCCAATTGTGTGCATCTGTCTTCGGCAACAGCTTCTCAAAAATCAAGGCACTGGGGATACGGTATTAGCATATTTGTAAATTATCGAATGAATTTTGTTTAAGCCGGGTGTTGATGATGAAATATACCCTGGGAGGGCAGGTCAAGGGGTATCATTCATCGGTATGTGGGTACAAACATAGCAAGAGGACCAGGTGACAACGCAGCAGGATCGAGTCCGGAACAATGCGATGGACCCGTCTCTAATGAGAGGGAGGGCGGTGAGCGTGCACTGATTAGGCGAAGGGACGGGGCATGGGGCAAGGGAACATCAACATCAGGTGGCTGGACTCTCTAAACAATGTTTCAGGCTGCAGGGGCAAAGATCGCGCATCACTCACGTAATATGTTAGCGAGCGTCGCGTTTCTGATCCTCTAACCCCGAGCACGCAATCTGCTCCCCGCGACAAGCATTGCATCTGTCTGCCCGACGCACAGCGTTCGAACCAGTGTCCACTGGGCACAAACACCTAGTACATTATCATCGCGGTGGGGCATCTGCGACAAAGGTTAAAGATAAATCATAATTATCAGTTGGTAGCGTTTCGTCGGGTCTTTGATTTAGTTTTGTTGTGATGGGCTTGATGTAGCCCGTCGCTGACGTAAACGTCTCTAAAGTACGCTGAACAATATAGTATGTACAAAGGCGGCCTGCCCAAATTCCCACTGTGATCTTCATCCTAAGTAATCAGCACTATAGCTGAGATGGTGTGGCAGGGTACTAGGTTCGCTATCAAGGATGCCTTCGAAAGACTGAAAGACAAGTTGGTAGATGGAGGGACATTCAAAGAGGTGAATATCCAAACATCTCATACCCTCTTAAGTTAGGCATCAATAAATAAACGACCTTCATCAAAACTCAAAGGAATTGACTTGAAAACACGCGAAAGGTAATCAAACTGACAGATGCAGGCGACAGAATGTTACTCAAGGACGTTCATCCCATATTCCACATCTTTGATTCCTTAATCCATTCATTTTTCAGCAATACCTTTGGAGTATAAACGATCTTTCACCAAATTTAGTTCACGCTCACACCCTCTTCGCTTTGGTTCCTTTCAGGGCTCTCAAAGAATCTTTACGAGGACCCGCATCTCAAATTAATTGCTCGAATGATAAACTAGCGCAGAAGCAGCAGATGGGGCGTCGTGTTCGAGTGTCGGAATGAGGAACTCTCGGCCTTGACTGGTTTTTTGAACCTTCAGGACAGGTCAGACAGGTCGACACCGGAAAGGTTCCGACATCTTTGGTTTGAGGTTGTTGTATATAGGGTTTCCTAGCCACGCCTTCGTCATTCTTCAGGACGGAAGAGAACCGATCCGTTCCCTCGGGCCGAGCCCACCCTGCCGTTGGAGCTGCATGACCCATTTTACCAGACAACACCGTGAAAACTTGGCAGATTTCTTTTTACTCCGTTGACATTTTTAGATTTGGATAACTTAACTTGGGGCACAATGTGAATTATTGATCAAGACTCCTTGATGATTCATTATGTAAAGCTTTGAAGACTTTAATGTAGTTTTAAAAGCGATAATCCCTGTATCGGGTTCGTAAATGTCACAGAGCACGTGGTCGGGTCGGATGGCCCAAACTTGAACTATTCTCCTTCACCGCCTTTCTTAGGGGGTGTTTAGTGGTGCTTGGTAGCTGGGTAGACGGTGATGAAAGGCCAGGTCGGTCCCGATCTGTTGATTGTAGGTGAGTGATAATCTCAAGGAATTGAACCAGGAAATCACGGTCGGCATCTCATGACCTTAGGGCCGTCTCCGTAAAGAGGATGGATTACAAAGGTTTCTGATGATGAAGCAGTTTATAAAAGGGCTAATTTCCCGATATCCCGTGTTCAGATTCTGTGGAAGAATGGCCATCAGGGTTCAGTGGTGTGTTCGTAAAGTGCCTATATGGTGTAGTCCAGGTCCAAAGTCACCAATAAGCCAATGGAAGATTGGTTTGAAAAAGCATTTTCTCGATGACCGAGTCCATGAACTCGCCAACTAGGCCCCTTTATATCCCCTATCAAAATGCAAAGTGAGAAAACAACAGCAACAGCAGACCCCTTTTGGTTGCAACCAGAAAACGCCGGGGTCAGACGACCACCTCCCACCAAGCTGAAAAGCTTGGCAAAGGTGTCTGCAGCCGATTCTCCTGAATAAAAATGACCTATAGGCCTTTGAACTCATTGACATTTGATGTTTGCCCCCATCCGAATACAATACTTAATAGAATGACATCCGAATAACAGTGGACTGAATTAATTCTTGTTTGGGAGTCTGCGAACGTCCACTCTGCATAAAAATGACCCAGTCCTGCCATAAATGTACCGAACATCCCATGTGAAGAAGACGGCAAACTAAATCACAACCTTATATCAAAAGAATATCTCTGACGTCAATAAGACTTGATAAAACTAGCCAGCATCCTCAACAACGGTCTCAAGACCAACAATTGTTGCATTCTCCAAGAAACAATAGGAGAATGTCACCGCCGCGTGCGTTCCCATTCATGCGCACACTCCACGGGCATTGATCGGGAGACAATCGCCGCTTGGGTGCACAGCCTCCCAATGAAACCCGCCAGCTGCTCCAGGCGATATATCGGCATCCGCGTGGTAAAATATTCCCGAATGTTTTCACATCATTTTCATGAGCGATATTTCTAAAGGTGTTTGGCCAATCCAGGTGTAGCAGGGTACCCGGTGAAGGATTGTGAGGCGAAAATTATAAACATGTGGCCGACCCTGGGATGGATGGGGTCATTGGGCTTCGTCCAGGACTGCAAGATGCCGTGTGGCTTCTATTCTCCGCTTGGGGTCGGTCAATTGGTCTTTTAAGACACATGTCTTTACCTCTTTGACTATTCAGTTTTTCTATAAAGTTGGGAATTATAGGACAAATCAAGTTAGTGCGATTCTCATAGCGGAAGCGGAAGTGGGGCCTGCTTCATGAAACAAGTTCTGGCCATCAATCGTCGACGCTCGGCCACAATATTCTCTTCAGACATCCGGTCGTACCGGCCAATGAAAAGCCTTCTACTTGAAGAATAAGAAATAGGGCCTTTTGATTGGCGGATACGATTGGACTCAGCTTGTGGAAAATAGAAAACGGTCGTTAAACTTGTTCTTCTTTGCAGACGATAAATGCCACGTAACATTCACTTCCGCACAGGAGAATTAATGACGAACTTGAGAACTTGACATAAGCAAATATTGATTCTTTTTATGATTGTTATCTGTGTCGTCTGCTGCGCTATCTTCTGGTCCATCTAATGGTATTTCATGTCATGAGATTGGCTGCGGGTCCGTGATGGTGATGTCGCCACATACGTAATCATACGCTTCGTCAAACAACATACGTGTTATCATACGCATCGTCAAACCTGACTTATAAAATATGAAAGAACCCGGTCTCAAGGAAGTGCGCAAGGTGTAATTTGCAACGTATACATGTGTAATTTTGAGAACATCTTACTTAAAAGTAGAAAAGCTCCGGTGGAGCAAAAAAATTGACTAATCATCTTCAAGAAAACGATGCGAGAAATAACAACGCTTCAAGGGTACTTATGTCAGTGAGGATTCGTCTTGAAAGATGTTATGTGAAAAAGGTTTGTCAGGTTTTTGTTTTCCTTAACAAAGGTCTGATGAAAAACAGTTATGAAAACCTGCGCCGGGTGGAAAAAAGCAAGGTGTCCCTTTTGTGGGCGATATTTCCTCATGGTGTGACGGCATGCATTTCCAGGCGGCTAATGACGTTCTGTAGAGGTATGAGTTCACCCTTGCCATCTGCCCCATTCAACTCGCGTGCCGTGACCATTGTCTTGTCGGATTGCCCATTCTTCGCGGCTTTACAACGCAAACTTCGCGCATTCTGGAGTGGTCCATTCTGGCACACAGGGCTTTATTGTTTCATCATCCAACAAGACATTTATAATTTTCATTGAAAAAAAGGTTAATGTTCGTATTTGAAGAGCAGCTGCCTTGTGGATGAGGCCGTGGCCTATCGCAAGCCCGTCTGCGCCTTTATCACGTCAATCGTGATGGGGTCGCGCAGTTTTCAGTCATAAAATGAAATATAGGTCGGTATAATATATCAGTCATCAGAAATGCGAATGGTTATATAAACCAAATCACTGAGTTTATCAATATTTCAATATCCATGCAGAGATAAGCTTTAGTCGCCGACAATAAGCTCACTTTTTTTTAGAAAGGTAATACCGGGTTGTCGCCGAAAAAACACGGAGAGGTGAGATGCGCCAAAGTTGTGCTTAGTACTGGTTCATATTCCTGCCGATAACATTGAGACAAAGAAGGATTGAAAACTATGGTAATGTCACGGTCGCTTTCTTAAGAATTTAAAGTGTTCTTAAGTGGTTATCATGAAATTCCAAGGCAGATGGCTTCTTCATTGCCGCAAGGAACCATGTGTGTTTTCCCGCCAAACCGCGAATTCTCATGGGCGTGGCGCAAGTCACTCTCAGAAAAACGCTGAAACATGGAATGCATTAGACTAGCCTGGGTTCTTTCTTTTGTCGATTGTTTTATCAATTTGCATTTTACACTGCTGGCCACCACGCAATAGGGCCCGGGTTCGATCCCGGGGAGAACCCAGGATCGTATGTCTGGATGAACCGGCGTGGCTTTCAAGGAACTAAAATTCCTGGCTCTTCACAGTCCTTCGAATGAGACTCAAAACCGAGGTTCCTTGTACCTGGTGTCTATGCCAGGGCAAGCTAAGACCCCACCAAGTGAGAAACATGAGTAGCTTGCGTGGACTCTATCTCTCTCGCCAAAGTCGGACCACTAGGCCAATAAACCCAATTGGCGCCTAACCGTAGTGGCACACAGGATACGCTCATCCCGCCTTGGAGGAGGATTACTCCTAGGAGAATGACCCCTCCAAGTGCAGAGCGAACGCTGAAGAAGAAGAAGAAATCAATTTGCATTTGATATTTGCAACAGATGGCTTCTTGAAGAGTGATGAAATGCGATCTTCAGTGCCAAACGATGTAAGAAGGGAAGTCCGCACGTGTTTCGCGAACATACGAAAATTATTTTATTCTGAACTTCTGGTTGAGGTCCAAATGAACCAGGAACACGTACAGACGTGAATAGACGTCCCTTGAAATGAACCTATCAACATTCTGACACTTTTTGGCCAACATGACACAAAGGCAACCTCCTCTCCTAAGCCCATATTTGGCGGGAATCCAAGGACAACCCTGTAGACAGGGCTTGGCGAGACGCCAAGAGCAGCTGAACTAGCCCTTCGCCTAAATTCAACAGGACGGGTCCGCCTTGACCTGTTCACCTGGCTGATTATCCTTGAGTGTTTTAGTCACGGGTGACTTTTATGATTAAATACCTCCAGAAAGGAGCCCGAGCTTTTACCTTATGGGTACGGGCTTATCATGTACGGCTAATTGGTAAGGGGCAGCTGCCGAACTTGTACCATTCAATGGCATCAATAAAGAATGATAATTGTTGCAGCAACTTCTGCCGGCTGTTCCTGTTGTAAGACAGACCCCTCTAATTTCTAACCAAACTGGTCATCTACAAGTACACACGCACATGTGTCTTGTAAGATAACAAGAGATGAAAGGAACGTCACTTGGGGGGGGGGGGGGGGGGGGGGCTGTAACTAGAAACTCCAAGGACTCAGCCAATGTATTAGCATGATTAGGGTTACATCAACATAATCCAAGATTTCACCCTGGAGCAGGGGAAATGTTCTAGGAAATGATGGAGAAGGATTCATATGCAAATTAGTTGAATCCAGGAAGTGGCCTGGGTGCTTCTGCTAAGAGGTGCAGGTGGTTTGAGATATACCCCCCCCCCCCCCCTCCATACACACATACACCAGCACCACCACCGTCATGAAGAATGATTACTATGTCAAGGTCATCACATACTCCAGCAATTAAGGGGCCGGGATACACAAAGTGCCTACTTTGGGCTTATTAGGCCTTTTGCAAACAAGGTAAACATCGCAGTTCAGGTGATTTGGTAGCTGCCTATATAGGTGGCCTCTAGCCCACCAGTGAGGCCACTGTACCCCCCCCCTCTTGTACAATGGGCAAGTGCCTTTTGCTTAGTAAGGTAAGTACTAGGCCTTTTTGAAAAATGGGCTCCATGAAAGATTAAGACACTACGGGAATTGGTCAGCTGCTTATTCTGGCAGAGGGGGTAATATCTTCCACCAGTGAGGCCACTGTACTCCACCCCCTCTTGTACAATGGGCATGTGCCTAGTGCTTAGTAAGGTTAGGCCTTCTCAAAAATGGGCTCCATGAAAGATGAAGACACTACGGGAACTGGTCAGCTGCTTATTCTGGTAGAAGGGGTAATTTGTCATAAAAACAAACATGTTTACCTAGTGCCTATGTTAGGATGCTGAGGCCTGCTGTATAGGGTCAACATCACAGTCTGAGGTACTTGGCCTCGGGCTTTGAAGGCTGTACAGGAACATGGCCTAGGCCACGGAGGCCACTGTACCACATCTCACTGATCCTGGATGAAGAAGGCAAATAGAGTCGTGTCATTTTCCACATTTAACACAATAGATGGGAGCAAACATTGTGTTTTGGGGCAGGATGGCAAGGATTTAATGACAGTTTGCTGTCTCTGTCAACTTAAACTTCACATTGTAAAGCATGAAGTGACTCATGTTCTGCCTGTAGGTGAACTAGATGCTCAGCTGCTCAGTGATGTTGAATTTAAAGTAGATAGGCCTAGCTCCCCTTCATGCCAATATACAACCTGGATAATGACCCGAGATTGACTCAAGGACTTGAGATTGACCCCCTGCACAACATCCCCCTTTGCCAATCATGAAACTCAATCATGTAAGGCAACAAGTCAAATCAAGAAACCTTACCACATTATAATGCGTGGAACAGCTTTGATTCAAGCAAAAACCGTTGCCTAAGGGGAGAAAAGCATTTAACAATGTCTAATAACATGACACACTGAACTTTGCAACTTTTCTCTCCCAACTGTTCCAGGTGGTAGCCAAACAAGATATTTCAAGTCAAATTAACCCTTTGCTGCAGATGGGGTGTAGTATGTAAAACTCCGCTTTCTAATAACAGTAATATGTTGTTGGCACTTGGGGGTGGAGGGGTGCTATGTGGTCACGACAACTTGGAGGAAGGTCTTGCATCACATAGCCTATTTACGCCGAATCAGTAGATGTCGTCCTGGGTATACCTAAACATTACTGGGTAATGTTTATACCTAAACAGTCCTAGGTATACCTAAACATTACTGGGTAATGTTTATACCTAAACATTACTGGTATACCTAAACATTACTGGGTAATGTTTATACCTAAACATTACTGGTATACATAGGTATACCCGGGACGACGTCTACCGATTCGGCCCTATTTACAGGTCTACAGGATTTCTATCATTTGTGAAAAAATCTGCCTGTTCTCTGCTGCAGGCAATTAAACATCGAAAAAAAACGACAGACTGTCCTGATAGAAATGTAGTAGTTCCTTCAAACTAAAGAAAACTGCTGACCAGAAGAATGCAACAAAATACAATGCCATTAAATCACTGCTGGTCCAGTGGCTATTCATTTTTCAGGACACAAAAAGCCTGTGGTAATAATGGCCCTTTACAACAAAAAAATGATTCAGATGTTGAAATGGGAACAAACTGATGGACGGCATGCGACATTGGAAATTTGCCAAGTCGAATTTTGCAGCAGCTGTCGACTGGATGCTGGACGCCTTGCCAAGGGCTTTGTGATTTTTGTCTTTGGTATCTTTTCAATTTGATCCGCTATTTGTCTTAAGTATTTGTTTCGATTGTTAGATGGGGCAGGTGATGGTTTCGTTGTTGAGAGAATGAAATATCTTGAGAGGGCTTCTTTATAAGCATTCCTGAGGGCCATCATCTCGACTGCCAGTATAGCAATGTCACAATCTTTGAGGTCAAGTTGAAGGTCCATGTCTTGATGAAAGATGGTGTAGATTCCATATCAAAAGGTCACTCTTCTTTGAGCTCAAATAAAAGATTTTAAGCGAATTGGAAAGTTTGTCTTCAAGGCCCAGTGATTGAATTTGATTCTTCTAGCAACGTACAATATTGTGCAGTCAAGGATAAAGTTTTTTCAGTATTTCTGAGATCTCTATGCAGAAGAGTGGCCTTGACTGTTAAAGCTATTGAAGAAACAACATCTAAAATAATTCCATAAAATAAGTTTATTTAAAAAAATAAACGGTAACTTAAATTAAGTTTTTGATATATCAGATAAAAATACAGGGTCCAAATGAGCTATAAAGTTAGTTTGGAGCCTTGAAAGCATCACTCGAATCTTTAAAATTGTTGTAGCCAGCAATAGTGCTGTCACATCTTGCATATTGAAGACTTCAGAGGGCCCTGTGATCTCAGAACCAGGTCAGGATGCGGTGCTGGCAACTCTCGATCTACTTTTACCTTTTCTTCCCTCCATTGCTCTGAAAAGAGAAATGTTGAGACAAGAATAAGCCACCTTCCAATAGCAAAGAACGCCGGCTAACATTTCATATTTCATATTTATCATTATACATGTATAGTCCAAATATGCATTTATTCTGAATCACATCCATCGAACTGATATCAACTCTAAAATGGTAATATACAAAATGATTCCTCTTCAAAACTTTGTAAGATCACCAGATCAAACTAAGACCATAGAAACCTGTCTAGCGGCCAAAGATCACGTGAAAGACATTCAAACCGGGCATCAAAATGCATCCTGTCACTGAGACTGAGGCAAAATAATATGGTGATCCCAACTGATTATCAACCTGAAAGGTAGTCAGGGTCGAATTGTTAATGAGGCAGGGTGAGGTCCAGGAAGGGTCCAAAATGAGGTCCGGCAAATAGCCCAAGAGCAAACTGCATAGTAAAGAGCTAATTAGAATCCAAGGTAGAGGTTATTTCTAAACTGGGATTTAGCTTTTGTGGTCAAGTCCATACCAAAATAAGTTGAGATATGTAGACTGTATCTTATGTTGATCAGACAGAGCAAAAGTACTGCTGACGTTTTTCAACTTGAGATGAAACCAATACTAATTTCATCAGGTATTGATGATAAGCACCTCTTGTTCCTCCATCTTTAATTTCCACTTCCATTTTGTTAATGTGAGGCGTGATTTCCGACCGATTGTTTACCGGGTGGGGTATCTCATCAAGGTCATGACTCAGCAAGAATGGGCCAATCTAAATCAATGGCAATTGAAATTTATTTTACACAATGTCAGACTGAAATCGCTGATCTCGCATTTTCAGCTGTATTGTAATTTTGATGTTGAGGATGTGAAGGAATTTGGTTGTAAAGTGGTGAAGCGGTCACTCAGCAGAGACCGGGCCATGACACTGGAATGACATCAAGAGATTTTAATTAATTAAGCTTGTCAAACAATAAAGAAGGGATGGGGACTTTTGTTTATGGAAGAAAGGATGTCTGAGGAGATATCACCTTGAAAAAGCCCTTTATCTCTTTTGAGTCACTTTAGGGTCTGAATAGTGATGGAAATTGTTGAAAGGATTGAGGTCAAGTCCAAGGATTGCCAGAGTGATGATGTCTTCCATCTAAGCCAGAATCAGTCATACTGATATAGAGGTGTGAGTTTACCAATAAAATACACAGGGTACTTGAATACATCAAGGATGCAACAGACTTTACAAACTTGCTCTAGAACGGAGAAGTCTATTTCATCATAACCAGCCAAAATCAGACTTATATCACGACTGTAAAATACGCTGCGATTCCTGCTTCAGAGCTTGAAACAGACTCGATAGATCTTTCTCGAATGAACTTCAACTCTTGTCCAAATGTCGTCCTGCTCTAGAAATCAAAGGTTCAGACTCATGAAGTTAACAAATTAACGTGAGAAGCACTAGCACTATTGATGACCAATTATTCACACTGGCCACAGGAAGTCCAGCCAAATAGCCTGCATCGGATGTCAAAGAGGGTGCAGGAAGTACAGGACAACCGCTGAAGCTTGCAACCTGAATTGTATTTGTCTGGTCTGTGATTGTAGACACCCTGGTCCATTCATGGATGTGATGAGCATCTGTCTTCTATTGTGCCCATTGGCCTTTATTCTATTTAATAAATGCTTGCTTCAATCATCACCTTTGGTATGGTGACAGGTACCCAATGGTCAAGGGATCTGGGGTCAGGTCGGTGTTCAGTGTCCAGAAAGGCTGGGTCAGAAATCAGAAATAGCTATTGGGTACACCCCATGACTTTCATGCTATTCACTGTTAATGCAAGTCTTTAGTGAGGGGTAGCAAGCGGTCAAGGCACAAGAGACACTTGATTCTCTAATCCAAGTACACTATGTATGAATGCTTCTACAAGAGTGATGCAGTAAAAGCCCATCCTCTTGCAAACAGGGCCTACAACACGACTTCTCCTTACCTATGTTTCCGAGGGAGTAAGTATATATCGAGTGAAATGGCCTGATATTGTCAGGATGGTAACAGCCAGTCTGAGATCTCAAGCATCAGAGGCTATAAATCTGAAACACAACATTGGAACATTGACTATGACATCATAAAATATTTCTGCCCATCTCCAATCAACAAGTTTCCCTTGTAACCTGGCCCCATCAACAAACACTCCGTCATGCTCAGTACATTTCAAGTACAGTATAACACAGAGTGATCTATCCAATCCTCCTCACCGATCAGAATAGACCAGACTTTTTCATTCAGAATTGATGTTCCCATGAAGTCCATGTATGTTGAGAGCGTCTGGGATGGCTACACAACAACTGATCGACAGGAGTTACCAAGGTGGACCTAAAAGTCACTCTGTCACACTAACTTGTAAATAGGGGTGCTTTTGTTTGCTAAGATGAGTGAAGTTGTCTGCAAGGTATCAAGTTCCTCCGGAAGCAACTTTTTAATTTGTAGAAATACATGTAAGAACCATATTGGATGGTTTAAGGAATTACACCGAGCTGGTGGTCCATGATTCTCTAATGAAGATGACTGGGTAGCCCAAAAGTGCAGACCGAATCCCACAGATCGTTCCCTGAAAACATGTGAACGTCATCTCGACTGCTCAGAATATCAAGGATCCTTGGAGACACGCAAGCCCACAGATCAAACAAAACAAGGTGTCGTAAGATATTGGATCACCGCTTCAGTACAAGTGGGGTCAGGAATTCAAAATGCCTTGGGTAAACCTTGTCAATGTCTGAACTCAAGCATAAGAGTCTGAGAACAAGGTAAACTTGCTTCATTTGTCATCAGAATTGCCTCATCAGCTCAATCTCTTAAAGTTATCCCCACCCGAGAAATGCCTGTCTGCAACCTTGCATAATGTGTATCTGTTGCTAAGAGGTCTTTTTATTCTGCTGAATTTTTTGTTTTGTTGATATTGTGTGTGACGTGATCTTGAGATGTGCGTTTGGTGTCTCCAGGAGGTGGACTCCAAATCTGAGGTGTTGCTGTGTTACAGTGTGGGTTATAACTGAAATGTAAGCTCGGAAACAACTGGGTGACTGTATTGTTTGTCATGGCATAATGTTATGATCATTTCATGAGATGGCCACTGGTTGTTTCTGGGAGATGGAACCTATAACGCTGTTGTTTTTATATCATGGTATGGATAACAGAGGGTTTGGCGCTAAAACGGATGGAGGACACAATGATAGGCTGGTGACAGTTGCAGTCATCTTTAGGAGAAGAACTTTTTCTTAGCGGGGACATATAGTATTGAAGAGAATCGAAAGCAAGTCACTTGCACCAAGTCAACTTGCATTTTACCTCGACCTTACATTGACCAAAGCTCTTGCTGTTTGTCTCATCTGCCTTTCCCAGGAAGAAGATGACAAAGAAAGGCCTATAAATATGCATACTGATTTTGTAAATAGCCACAAAAGTCTCCTTCTCAATTTTGGAACCATTGCAAAATGTGTCCATTCATCACAAGAAGATTCTAGATAGACACACGCAACTGCCGATACTGTATGGGGCATCACTGTATGGAGTGTTTTCGAGATGGTTCCACAGCATCTACGACCACCAACTGCGACACCGGACTAATTCAGACCAAATGAAACTAAGCTATCCATGTGGTGAGGGGACTCTCGTTACCAATCGAGCCACATCCGATGATTCTCCCCCAGCATGGTTCATGGATGCCTGAATACTCTGCTATCGACCAACTTGGTTTGGAATATCTTGACTTTGTCATGGTGTAGATGATGGAAACTGCCGAATGTGACAAGAGGCCCCAGAGCCTTTGGCTCAGCTGCAACATATTCGCAGGTGAAGGCAAATTCCTCGGCACCAAACAAGAAGCAATAAACACAAAGACATCTTTTCCCTACGTATTCACGGTTCTCAAAGTTAAGTCTTCCAGACCCTGCAAAAATTGTCGAAGATGACCTGAGGGCCAAGGGTCTAGAACTTAGCTGAGGTTTATTAAGTGAAAGTGGAATCCCTTGCACCAGAACAGTAACCTTTGGGGACAAAGACCTATTTTTCCCTCAACCACTGTACTGATCCTAATCTACTTTCTGTTACCTTCAACACATTTGAATAAAATGCTTAGCAAAATTCCTCAAGACTTTAAAGTCACCAAGTGTATTTTGAAGAGAATTCAAGTTACAAATTGCAGTTTAATTGCTGGTCTTTGCATAAATCTGTTAAATTCATTGAGGGATTAAGACAGATTATCATTGTGTTATTGACTTTGTTTTGAAATTTTAACAGGATATTGAAATACCTTAGGATTTTTTTAATTCTCTTTTTAAAATTTTAACAAGATCTAACTGGCCTGGCTTTTAAATAATGAAAGCTCTCCAGGTTTTTTAAGTTTGTTTGTTACTGGGTCAGTTACAATCTGATTTATCATTCGGTTTTATTGACCCTGAAGTGTTTCTAAGTTGTCCTTTTGGTGTGGAGTGGACTTGAGATTTCAATAGCGTTCCCAGGTCAGGGATTTAGGGGTTCAATCCTTCCTGCAGACAAATCCAGGACACAAAATCAAATTCGAAAGATTACATACACGAAACTAGTAGGAATACTTGGTTCGGATGAGTAATTTTTGTCTCGATCATGCTGATTTGATCTCTGCAATGGTGCATCAGTTTTTCTTTACCAAATTTACGCTTTTCTCCCTTATAGGCACAGGAACTGACTGACGTGAACAGTCTGATGATGTTGTTTCTTTTCCAAGTCCAATTGGAAATGAGATGTCTCGCTGCCTTATCAATAACCTATTGAAAAGTACCCACTGACTTACAATAAATTTGTCATACCTTAGAGGGCTGGTGGCTTTCATGACGACCAACTTCCTGAAGTTCTTATGCTCATCAAAGGAACCGCACCATCATCGCTCCTGGTTTGCTATATGATATCTAACTACATCGTGAGACCTTGGTTATGAGGTTCACTGAATAAGGAACGAGACCACCTCTACGAAAAAAATTAATGTTGGTGCAAATAAGATACCGTACACTGGTTCCAAATGCAAATTAACCCGTTGAATCCTTTACCGTTTTGACAGGACTTGATTCCTCTTTCCATAAGGTCTATAACATTGGCAGATAGCACATACATTTCCAAAATTTTTCAACACCCCCTTGTTTTCAAGCTTGCCCCTTCGTTCGTCTCGACTCAACAAACCTGAAATTCTACAAAAGGCATAAAAGGTTCTGATCAGTTGCAATTTTAATTTTGGGAATATGGTGTGTGTTCAAACAGCTTATTTTAAAGTAAGAAATTCACATCCTGCTGTATAACATATAGTACAGTAGTGTTCTCCACAGGGTTTTCTCAAGGTAGGGTGATACCCTTGATTTTCATGACGTTTTACCAGTGTGCAACACAATGTAGGGTGACCAGCAATTTGAGGTAGGGTGGCCCTATAGGAACCCTCTACAAAGTTCTAGAGGAAGATAGGGTGGCTCTTCCAAGGTAGGGTGGTGAGCCGCCAAGGTAGGGTGAGCCACCCTGACAAATAGCCTTGTGGAGAACACTGAGTACAGTACTATAGGCTCTGACATGCTTGCTAGTTTTTGGTCAATTCTTGGAAGGATCTGCTGAAGCATTAGCCCTTTACACCTGGCGTTTCTGTCATGTAACTTCACAGGCTATTAGCCATCATATCCTTGTAGGAAACAATGGCATAGCATATTCATTAATAAATAATATCATAACGCTGTCCCGGTGGGGGGGGGGGGGGGGTACCAGCATAATCTCTTAGGAAACCTTTTTATTCTCTCCAACAGATCTTGGGCCATGTAGAATTAGCGGATTGAGCGGATTCTGTAAAAAATATGATATAATTTCATACAAAATGGAACTAAATGAATTCATTAAGTTTTAATTTGTTCGATACGCCACAAAGATTATTTGAAAATCGCATTTTACAGTCGTTAAGCCACGACTCGCAATGAGGGCATGAAAACTGGTCTGTAGGGACAGTTTAGTTCAGTCGCAGCGCTGTATTACCGTACCTCCTTTCGTCTTCAGAGTTCAGGCATGGCGGCGATCATCGCGACAAATACTGGCTTTTCCAGGTGATTGAAGCCCAGAATCCGCTCATTCCGCTAATTCCACTCATTCCGCTTATTCCTCTCATTCCGCTAATTCTACATGGCCCAGATCTTGGGACAAAGCTAACCAGTGTATGGTATCATACTGATGTGATCGCAACATTCCATTGTCCCGTTGAAGGGAGAGTGTCACATATGTCTCATAAATATTGAGAAATCCCTTTGGGGAACCGGCCCTCGACCCTCGGAGCTGATTAGCACCTTGGCTGTCTAATGACCAACACAGCTGTGAAGTGTTGAATTAAGAATATCACAGAAATAATAGATTATGGGAATGTCTTTAGACCTACAGTCATTTGCACATACAATATTTTTCGGAAAAATCCTAAACAAACCTCTCGTGACGTAATCATTTCACCTCATCACTATTGTCACATATTTTCACAGTCTTTGCCGACGTTTGTCAACTCCCTCAACACCTGCAGCAGCTAATAAACATTAATAACTAATAATGACTTAATAATAATCAATTGTTCTTTTTGCGTGTGTTTTTTCTGTTAATAGCCAGCTTGTAACCTCACAAACCCTCCTGATATTTGTTTCTTGCACCTTGTATGACATATTGATCAGTTTGCACAGTAATTTATTTTTATTTCTACATGTTTGTTGGTCTCTTATGTAACTTTCTCAACAGCTTGAGCTCAGCTTATCCTCGGTCCCCCCAGACCAAATATTCCTTCCTACACAAATGGATGGTGTGTCCCCTCAGTCCACAATCCTTACAGGTGAAACTCTTAGATGACTTTTGTCCTAGGCTTAGTTCAAATGCACACTTTCGTACTTATGTTGACTCTGTTGTTTTTGTAATTAGTTTCTGTGTTAAAGTAGGAGAAGTTTAGGCCCTTAAGACAAAGGCCCTAAGGCAATGCCTGTGGCTTGGAATGTGCACCATCTTAAAATAATAATGACCCTTTCCCTTCCTTCTTTCATCCTTTTTCACAGGTGTTGACTAACAGTAATAATGAGCATTGTCACTGTTCTAAGTAGGCTTTCCAAAAATCTTAAAACTCCACCTGCTTTGGGTTTGAAGCCTGATTTGCTTTGGATAAGGACTCAGGGCGTCCTGCTAGCTTTAGCTTTAGATTTGAAATGTGGCACTTTTCTCAAGGATTTTAAAATCAGTTCCATGAATTGTTCATTTACAATGATTCATCAGCAGGCCGCATTCTGGGCCGAAACCTATATGAATTTTCAGCAGTGCCACCCCCCCCCCCTGCACCACCGCCAATAAGGCCTGCTGAGAAGTAAAGTTGTTTGCCAAAAAGGTCTAGACATATGTCTCAAAATTGTGAAGAACACAGAGTCATAGGGAGGACCGCATGGGACAGGGAGGCAGGAACCAGAGGTGATAACTAATGTGTTAGATCTATGGTTTCAATTTATGAATTCAAGTCAAAAATGGTGGTGTATTTCACAAGTAATATTTTATTGTCAATTTATGACAATTCGCCAAACTCCTAGTAAAAGACTTTAAATTTCTGCAATAAGAGTTGAAAAGGTAACATGGATAAGACACAACTACTCATTACAGTGAGCCTGTACTGCGGCAAAGTCCCAGAAGGGACATGAAGCAACGACTGATGATGATGATGATGATGATGATGGCGCCAGATCAATTATAAGTCAATAATGGCTCTGGTGAATGATCCAAATGATTTCATCAGTTCAGTCATTAAAACCTGAAACAATAGCTAATTAATGACAGGTAATTAACACTTCATGTCCCATTGGTCTCTTGAAATCAGTTGTTTGAGACCAAGATACTAGATCCATATGATTTCATCAGTTCAGTCATTAAAACCTGAAACAATAGCTAATTAATGACAGGTAATTAACACTTCATGTCCCATTGGTCTCTTGAAATCAGTTGTTAGTGACCAAGATACTAGATCCATATGATTTCATCAGTTCAGTCATTAAAACCTGAAACAATAGGTAATTAATGACAGGTAATTAACACTTCATGTCCCATTGATCTCTTGATATCCGGTTGCTTGCGACCAAGAAACTAGACAGTTGTCTGTCACTGTCTCAAGGAAAGAATCAACAAATCAAGACATCACAACAACAGAATAGGTAAAGTTAAAGGAGTTTGTGACGCTGTCTTTTTGATAAGATTATTATTTCATTTTGAGGCCTACCGGAAGTGATTGTCACAAAAAATATTACAAATAACCCTTCTAATACAACTGGGTCAATAAATTGATTGTACGAAAAAATATCACTATCATATTTACAAAGTTACAAACAAGTATATAATTTGATAAATTGACACAATTAATTACTTGTGTCATTTTTCTGGCCAGGAAGTTGTGATTTTACTATTGGGCGACTGTCTCCAAAATAACCGTCAAAGTGACCTAATAATCATGATTTTCATTTCCGATGGTTTGATTAGGATGCGGTTAATTAGGAGCCTCAATTAGTCCATTGACGAGTCAACATCAGCAGTGTTCTCACCCAGTCACCGGAAGTAATTATTATCTGTTAATTAGTGCATTTTTCTCAGTAACGTTCTGGACTAGGACTTACATTGCAATTTTGTCAGTTTTTTGAGTAAATTGCTGATTAGCAATTGCTATAATAGCATTTTCTATTGTTTGAACACATTTTAATAGCATAGTTTATATGGTAGGATGCGGGTAGGAAAAACAAGGCATGTATTGGCAGAAGGTGATTTATCATTTTATGTGCTATTCAAAGTAATTACATTAAGTACATACTCAGAGAGGGTGTGGCAATTAATGATAAAAAAAATGCACAGATACATGTACTTTAGGACGTGGCATCTTTGAGTTAAAGTACGAAAACCATAAGTAAGGATGTTACATGTAAATGAAAATTTAAAGAATCGACATCATGAAGAACATATCAACAAAACTAGACAGAAAAACCTTCCAAAAAATACGAGACGTTGCACCAATGTTTCTGAATTATCCAATCCTGGTATCAATTCCATATAATTCCCCCCATAAATCTTGTACACTATCATCATCGGTGTGGGGCAGACATTCCGACATGCAGCATCACCATGATCAGCCAACTCAACCAGAGCAAATCTCGACCCGAGCAAACTTATACCACATCTCATTAAACAAACCGCAACCCTTTTTTACATCTTGGACAAAAGCGAGTGCCCCACCCCCACCAGGATTACACAATGTGTGGCCGCAGTTCACTAGAAAACTGTCTGTGGCTACTAAATCTGCCGCCTCCAACAAAACCCTGATGACTGAGAAGTGTTCTATATTTGATCTAATTATGTGTCATCATCTCTCAACGTAAATGTTTTAGGGCTCCAGCTATCGAATCGTAATAATTTTCATTTCAATTGTCGAATGTGATGATACCCAGACAATTCACCACAGGTCGGATTCGGCAAGGAAAAGGGTCCAGACAGGGAGGAATATACCCTTGGTTTGTTTTGGCGAAATCCTATCAGTTACACCAGAGACAATGGGAGAGAAAAAACATGAAAACATCTCTTTCCCTGTGGTCTTTGCATCAAAGATGCTCACAAAAAAGGACCACTGCCTCAAAAGGATCGGTAACCGGAAAAACGCCGACCGACCGACCGACCGACTGACCGACTGACCTGCCAACCTACCGTCATATGCAGTATCCCTTTCGCTTCTCTATAGCACATGTATCTGTGTAGTGCCCAGCGCAATGGACGTGATGGAGTCCGACGTGTCTGACAGCAGCATCTCCAGTCAATTATACCGGGAAAACGAGCCCACGCGGTAAGGAACTGATAACGATACTCTAAAGATATGCTTTGTCTACATGGTCGGTGGATATAAAAACATGATTGGGGCCTAGTATATGCACTGTAGTTTTTCTACTCGAGTGTCTCGACCGATGCAATGCATGAACTGCAACGCGCAACACGCATTTGTTGTCATTTGACCAGCTTACGTGCGCTTGTTTACAATTTCATTTCATATGACCTGCTATCGTGTATTGGATATATCACATTGACTTATGAGTAGGTTGGCAGGTCAGTCGGTCGGTCGGTCGGTCGGTCGGCGTTTTTCCGGTTACCAAAAGGATCAGCCTTGTTAGATTTAGTCAGCTATAACGAATTCTGTGTTCAACCTTGATGTTGGGCCAACAAGGAGTGTACGTTGGTTATAAACTGCAAGTTGAAATAAGCCAAAGGCCAAATGTAACTTATAGAGAACTTTTTTTTCATGTGGTCATGAGACGCAAAATCTTCTGCCCCAGAAAGGTCACACTGCCATAGTCTCAACATTGGTATACAACTTTCACCAGTTACTCCTTCTAGAACATCAGCGGTCCTGTTGTACAGCAAATTGGTATAACATTACAATCAATATTTTGCGGGGCGTCCTCTGACTGTTTCTAAGAAAGCCAATATTTTTCTATTTGTAATTGCTCAGCAATTACAAACATTTTTCAGGGCCTTATCTAAAAGGCAAGAATGATAACACAATAAGGAGTGTGATGTCATATGATCTAGGCCTATAAATGTTAATGTTGGAATCTTCAGTATCATCTTACCCTCAATATATTGAAATTGCTCAGCATCAATATGGGCGAAGGCTAAGGAGACAATACCACTGGAAGTTATAAATATGTCAGTATCAAGCAATGACTTATCTTGTCATACAATTTAAAACTTAAATACTCAAATGATTCTTCGTATTTTCTCAATTTTTCATTTGCTATCATGTTTTCATTTGCGGACTACCACTGACTTCCAAATGCCATGTCTCAACATTCCTTGCATCAAATACACCAGACACCACCATTAACCTTCCTGAGTTATCTAATCGGAATCATGATTGCATTTCTCGGCCTACTAGGCCTACCATATAGCAGCAGGACTAAAACGTGATCAAATAATTTGCAAGGGGAATTTCTAAAACTAATGCAATTTACTGACACCCAGGAAGTAATTTTTGGGCCTATGAAAAACAAATTTTGTATTTATTTTTAGTTACTTGTATCTGATTTTATAATGTAAAGCGATTGCCAAAGAACGTGATCAAAAAGACCCAAGATATTGTACCTAATTAACAAAGGATAACATGTGACGGGAATCAAGGCGGCCACTGGACTTAGACCAGACATGCTACCTCTTTGTCTTCCTATTAACATTTGCCTAATTTTCTCACGGAGTTTATAATTACTTTTTCATCGATTTGACCCGTGTGGCATTCACACACATTGTTTTTGATATTCCTCCAAAAGATTGATCGGGTCATCAAAATCAAAGCGAGAAATTTTGATGGACTAACAAGTTTCTGACTCCATCCCATTCATCAAAGGACTTTGGCCATGAACTAAGCTCATAATTGCTATTTTTGAGAATCTAAGTGAAGATGGTTACATATTTTTACAGTTTCTGATCCGATGATCAACTCACTGAATGACGGGTCTTCTGACTTTAAGGGACTATATAGGCAACAGCTAGGCAGGCAAGATAAAGTTACACAAAGTCGCCAATAGGGGTCTCTCACATCTCACTGTACGTCGAAATGACAATATATTTGTGCTGAATCTGACATGACCTTGGGCCCGTACTGTGTACATTGTGTATTAGTCACCTGAAGATTGCCAAATTAGCCCCTCTGCTCCTGCCTATAGTTTATAGTAAGGATTTGGTGCTGGTCCATGGTCTTCCCAAAATCTACCGTCAGTATTTCATCACAGATTATCTTCAAATCATCATGACAAAACTCGACAGGATCAGTCTTCCTGACACAACATCAAAGGAACTCCTCCAAATCCAACACTTTACTAAGAATGCAAGATATATAGATTTATATTCCCCCTATCATGATAAACTATTGCGTTGGAGGGGGTATACTGAACTTCTCCGTAACCTCTGCCCATACGAGCGTTGTCTGTACAATACATTGAGGGACAAGATGGGAGGGGGGAGAAGGGGTGCTCTTCCAAACTTTAGCATATCCGAGTTCTACCAGAGTCTTTCAAATAAATCTATTTGAAAGACTCTGATTCTACCATGCTATTAATGAGCATGCATGCATGGTCACTGCCTGGAGTCTGATTTGCCACATGCATAAGCGTACAGCTATTTTGACAATTTTTGTCAATTCTGACATCTGTCCTCCGTTTTCACATTATCCATGATTATAATTATTACCTTGTATGATCATTTTTAAATGAGCTATTGGTTTTATAGTAGACAAATAGCCTCAGGGCTTCTATGTATACGATATATCATTAAAACCATATGGCCTAGCCAAATGGGGAAGGGGACCAATTGGCCAATTGACTTAAAATGGAACTGGCGGACACGTGTAATAGTCCTCAATGCCCCTCTTATTTATATTAATATCAACTTATACATTGTTATAAAAGTGCCACTGTAGCAGGCCTATAGTCCATCAATTTCAAATCCGCAAAATTTTCCCATGCAAAGTTGACCAAAGTGTCCAACGACATTGTTTACGGGCTGCCGTACAAATCAAATCACCCCATCAAAACTTTTCAAGCAGCTCCTTGTAGATCTAAACAATTTAAGGAATATGATCTTTCAATTCAATTATGACATTCAGAGAAGCACTCACAATCACGAACAGTTCAGCTTTAATGCAGTTTGGGTTTTTACAGTTCTGATGGGAAAAATATCATTTTGTTCATCATTGCATGATTTTAGACATCAAAATGTTTAAAGTGGATACCTCTCTAAAATGAAAGGTTAGCAGGACTGTATTTAGGGTTTGGTGATGAGGGAGGGGGGGATGCTGACAGGGATTTTTTTGCCATTTCCACTGGGTTATATACAGCATCCAAAATTTAAGACAGGATTCAAAGCCCTATAGCTTGGTAATAGGGTAATAATATGTCGAGGCGTATTTGAACAACTGAATTGTTGAAAAGTGTGCTATATGAATGTTGTAATTCATGACCATAAAGGGTTAACAGTCAGCAAGCATGACTGATCTTTTCAAAGGTCAACAGAACAGAACCAGAGATAGAACTCAAGCATCACATTAAAATGGATGAAAAAGTCCTCATTGTCAACCAACAGATAAGACATCGTTGGCTACTCATCTCTCAAATAAAATGTCATCATGAAATAGGTTGAGGCCAAGGTGTTTCGAATTCAAAGATTGCTCTTTAAAAAGCTGCTAGATATGGGTCAGTAGGTTTTTATCAAAATTTCTCATGGGAAGTCATCTTTTATTCATCACTACCCTTTTTTGGTTGCCTGGTGACAGTGACTACCATGTCCGTTAAAAAAAGCTTGCTGGTCCAAAGACCCAGTACATTGAGACACTATTTTTTGCAATAAAAGCCAAACAAAATTTCATGTTGGAAGGGCCATCATGCTCCAACGAAAGGATTTTATATCATCATGCAAGAAGGATGTTCATCAGTCTAGATGTTCATCCTATGATCAGCAAAGATGTCTAAAAACACAATTCGATTTTGTGTATAAGAAGAATATTCATCACAGAACTGTGAACTGAAATATCAAGACGGTCCAGATGCCTTTTCTACAACTGGAAATATCACTGAAAATGCTATGAATCCATTGCGAAGTGATACTGGACATAGAAGTCAATGAAGAATGAACAACGGCCCCCTCAATGTAGTGTTTGACAGCCAAAAAAAACATTCGAGAAATAAAGAAGTTTAAAAGAATCTCTTTCAAGGTTCATCACAACTTCACAGGTGTGACAGTACGATATTCAGTAGTTCTAGATTGACCCCAAAGGCTTTGTCATTGCTCACACCACACTCCCCCAGATTTCATGTGGTGAAATTGCTATCACTGGTGACTGGAAAGCCCTGAAAGTCAGGACAGGACTTAAGGAGATCCAGTCGTGCCACAGGTCGTTCAAAACTCCCCATTTTTATAAGCGTTTCACTATTGGTTTTCTTTAACAGCTCCATCATCATGCTATTGCTATTGTGTGCCACTGCAGTTACAGATAGGTGGAGATTATGGCCCATCTGCATGTCTGCATTGAGGTGAAGTTTCGGCCAATATGCAAGTTGAGTTGGGTTTTTTCTTGGTGCAATGCTATATTTAGCACCAGACATCACATAGGAACATTTAAAAATGGTGAGAAGATTACCGTCAGATCGGAAGTTACAAATGAATAATTCAGTTGATTTAAATAAGCTGACGGCAAAATGGGCAAGAAAAATCTCGCTAACGTCATATCTTAAGGTTATGAACTATCAAAGGATCACTGTAAACTTGGTGCCTTGAATGGAAGGATATCTCAGCAAGATCTACATCTTAAAATGTTGGCATTGTTCGTTAGGAGGCAAAACTTGGTTTATGATGTGGCTGCAGGGTGCAGTGTACTCAAGTTTTTGATGGGTTGACGACATGTCATAAGGTTACAAATGTCTTAAAGCATGACAGGACCGGTTATGAAAAGAGGAGTTTGGAGGTCTTGCTAGAAATCTGTGTCATCTGTTGCTCAAGCTGTGGCTGACTGTGAAGCTGCTGGGGCATCAGCTGCAACTGTGGATGGGGTGGAACATGATGGATGGGTGGTCTGATATTCGTTTTACTTTGCCTGGGATCAGAAGGTCGAGGGTTCAATTCATGTACCGGCTTTTAAAGGATTATGAAGGGAATAAAAAAAGTATATCAAGTAAAGTCCTTTATAGGGTGACTAAAGGCTTATTACCTTGACTTTAAGACAGATATACTGACATGTACAATATCCCTCTGAGGCTTCAAACAGCACTGCACCCTGTTCAAATCTACATTCTAATGAGTGTAATGAATATGCAATCGAATTGTGGAACACCGCAGTATGCCTTCGGTGACCAAGAATCCAGTGCAGGTCAATAGCCCTGGGAAAACCAATGTTAGGCCAAGTTCAGACACGAGTCAAATAACGAGTAGAGTTTGAGATGGTGCTCTACCAACCCATGTTTTATGACCTAGGGGGCACCATCATGCTATCTATCTCCTAAAGATAGTTTGTCACACTTTCGTTTTGACTAACAGAGTTTGGAGTGACAACTGGTGCCCCACACACCCAGAGTTTTGTCTTATCTCCAGAGTAGGAAAATTTACCTGCAAAAGACCATCATTTCAGACCCAATCAGGAGAGACGCTCAGGAAAAGTGGATAACCAACATATCAAGCTTTCATGGGTTTTTGAAACATCTTCTTCATAGACCAATGGAAAACAGATCAGAGTTGCCTATCAACAAGACGTAACTTATGCCATTGTGGTCACAGGAACAAGTTAGTTTGAGATCAAACATGGTCACAGTCAATGCTCCATGCTCAGAGGAAGAATTTATTGAGAATTAACCCTGGGGTTGATGAGGAAGAAGGGCACTTTCTTAACTGAATTTCATGCAACTCACTGGAACATTGACGGTTAACTTGACCATGGGACATTTGATTCAAATGTTAATGAAATTGCCCAAACAAACGCCTCAAGAAAAGATCGGCCCACATCCACCATTTTCAAATGAAGTTGTCGGCTTGAAAATGTCAGAGAGCAAGTTTCCTTTTGTTCAGACATTGACAGAAACGAGAATGGAAACCTGTATGGCCTAACCCAGTCTGGATATTCTAATGGTAATGTGTATGGGTGCACTTTGAAACCTCGCCATCTAAAGCAAAATTACTGGCATCCAGTTGTAATGAATAATAATGAAGAGGGTCATAGTCTTTTTCAAAATCTGAAGCTGCCCCATTTTTTAAGCAGGAAGTAAGGCAAACTTTGGTGAAACCATCATCCCCTTTGAGTTTGTTCCTTGGTCATGGCATATAGCACGTGCTCTGGCCAGTAGTTTTTCTAAGGGAGATGTTTGTTAATGTCACTCAAGGATGAAACCTTTGAGACTGACCACACCCTTTCCCGCAGTTTCACCACAAGGCCTTTCACAAGAGAGTTTTAAAGAAATTGTCTGACAACCCAAAGAGTGTCACTCCATACCAAACCAGTTCAATAACTAACCATGTAACATGGGCCGGATGCTAAAGAAATGCTCTGGATCTTTCTTCTGACGCTTTCAACTCAGAACATTCATTACTATCTGCAAGTTGTAGTTGAATCCTACCATCTCAGTTGGACCAGACTAACTAAAGAAAATAGTGATTTCAACTTCTGGCATGCTGAGACTAAGCTACCAAACATTTTGGGTGGGCTATAGCAATGTTGATACCACTGCCAGGAAATGGTTAATCATAAAATGGAACCAACCTACCTTTATCAGTGAGAGGCAGTGAACCACACAGGACCAAGAAGACGTCACCACCATCCATCAAAGGCCTAGACAAAGGACAAAGAGAGAGGTCATTGAGCAGGAGCAGACTCCAAGAAGCTACCTTGACACTACCCTGCACAGATATCAAACTGGCTCATCTTGTTTAAGTCTGAAGGGAAGAGTTTAACATTGTAACATCCACCCCTTGTTTTAATCCATCAATTGAAGGACAAATCTCTGTTTCTGGCTCTTTTTGGTTTTTCTTTTGGTGGGTGGGGGTGCCAAGGGAAGAGGCAAACACCACCTTTAGCACTTATTTAAGAACAGCACACAGGGACTGATGACCCTCCCCACCAAACATACCTGAGGTCCCGAGTTTCAAGTCTAAGCAAACTCATGATGGTACAATGATTTGCGAACGGCAGGCCCAAAGGGTTAAGGTTCATACTCGGCGACATCTCAAAGCAAAACCCATATCATGAAATAACTGAAATAAACAAGTGTGACCTTCTCAACACAAAAGGCCTATGACAGGACACCGATTGAGGAAGGAATGTAATCAGTATCAGTACTTGAGACACAACAAGGGTTCATGAGGACAAAATGTGACTGCAAAATAACTCATTTCATGAAACAGATCAAGGGCAACCAGAATGGTGGTGGTAGGGGAGGGGGGGGGTATTTTACCTAGAGGAAGAAGTGTGCTACTGGCTAAAAAAGTTACAAAGGAATCTGACAGTGGTTGCCAAAGGCCAACCCCTCTTTGATACTAAGACATTCTCAACTGACTTCTATGACTTGACATAAAAAAGGACCATTAGTTGCCCAAGTGACAGCAACACAAGAAACAATTAAGGTCCTACCTCAACTCAAAAAGTTGAGCTTTGTTGCATATCAATGATGAATTGAAGAGAACCACGAGGCGATGACCGAAGTCAACTTTTCCTGGTATGAGAAAATATTTTGAAAAATAGAGAACATTTTCACATGAATTTGAAGAGACTTTCAACAAACAATGACCTTCTGCTTCATAGGGCCTAGGAAAGGACAAAGGTACATCCACACTGCTGAGCTAAGCATTTAGAACTTGACCTAGTCTGGCGCTTTTCCCGGGCAGTCCAGACAAATAACAAAAGAAGGAAGTGGATTTATTCCTTCAAAACAGATTACTTGAGAATATTTTTGCTTTTCTTCAGAAGATGCTTTTCCAGCCGTCAGAAATATGCAAAGAAGTTAGGTTTTAATGAACAAAGGATGGAAATATGACCCTGTTTAGAAACAAAGGAACATGGATTTTCTGCCATGTCATGGAATTTCCCATTCATTCACTCAATCAGCTGATTGGGGTAGGGTCACAGCTAGATGGCAGCATCTTCCCATCTCGAACCATGTGGCAAACATGTAACCGGTATTGCCCCCTCTTAAAATAAATTAGAAGCAAAAAGTTTTGTGCGCAACTATTTGAAATGATAAACAGCACACTGATTTAGTTGATGAGACAAATGGTTCAGATTGTTGATGATCGTGGGTTCAACCCTCAGCAAGCTTGCTAAGACATTCTGAAAGTCATTTAGCAACTAAGGTCCACTTAAAGATAATACAAGGGGCTCAGTACCAATCAGTTCCATTAGGTCATTCTCTGGAGGTTTCATGCAAACTACGCTACAGGGATGTCCAAGAAGGAATGGACACCAGAAGATGGCAGAGTTTATCCCATCGTGTCTGATGCATAAGGTGACTTCAGGGAGCATAATTCCCCTGGATAGAATTCATGTCAACCAATAGAGTTACTGGTGCTGCTATCGAGAAAGTCAGTGCAGCTCTTGAAAACGTGTCCTCATTCACCTTCAGATTATCCTCATTTTGTTCTCAAAGTTAAAAATTACAATCGCGTCAAGTAAGTCTGCGCCTCCAACATGTTTAAACAACCTAAATACCTGGCAGCATCATATCTGTCTCTTAGGATCCTTTCTCATCTCGCCATCAAAAATGTCAATGGTCATGCCTTCTCCGTGACATCTATCAATAACTATGATCTGTTGAAATGGCCTAAATCAAACAGAATCTACACGGTAGGATTGGTGTTGACCAGCGATCTCCTGTTTTTATTGTGCCTGCCTCATCCAAGAAAAACACGAAACCATGTGCAACCATTGACACTTCAACTGTTACCAAGGACTAATTTGGCATCTTCTACAGATGGTTCAACTCATTTAACCTTGCTGGCTGTGGCCTTGGTGTCTTGTCATCTAATGCCACACCTGTCAAATTCCTTAGGTGGAAATTGTTTTTATGAGAGCCAGGTAGCTACATTTACAGGATGAAACAAAAGTGTTAGGTACAGAACTTTTAAAGGCCAACGCCGTTTGTTAAACATTTTGAATTTGTAATCGAATTTGAAACTTTTCAATTGCGTAAATACATACTAAATATAAATTTCAGCATTGCCTTTCTGTAGACAGATAGACAAATACTATAAATACAAAGTTTTGACAAATTCGTATTCATAATAATTGCACTACGTCCTTTTGTATTAGTGGATTTCTATTTAATCAACCGGACCACAAGTATTAACGAACGGTGTACCCCTTTAAAGGGTGTCCTTTGAACTTTAGTTTCAAAGCATCTTGCACCAATACATCCTCTTGCAAACAGGGCCTACAACACGACTTCTCCTTACGCATTGAGGGAGTAAGTATATATCGAGTGAAATGGCCCAATATTGTCCGGATGGCACTGATTGTACAGAGACCCAAAACACCCTGAATGAGTGAGTTAACATGGCATTCGGGCCATCGGCAAAGCACACCCACAGAATCACTTGTAACCCAGATTCTCTCCGAAAATATTATTCCTTTTATTGCATGGACAAAATACAAATTTATTTGTTGTCTCACCCACAAAGGTATGCAGCAGGTCCCGGCTCAGGACGATTGTTTTCCAACATCCGACAAAGGGGAACGTAGGAAAATATCCAAGAGCTACTTTTTTGGACGTTTTTCTCTGTGTTTTGGTGGTCGATGTGGGGTCTCTTGGTTTGGTTACCTGGAGGCTGAGCGAGTCCGTGAGAAATCTTTATGATAGAGTATCACAAATGGAAAGGACTGGAAGTGAAAAGTATTGGTACTTGGACGCCAGAGTGCAACAGAGGATGAGTCTGTCTGTCCTTCATCTAGGACGTTGACGACTTGATTTTAGGACATTTTTGTTTTATGTCGGCCAGTGTCTTCTTGATGGGTAGCTCTAATTTCACCACCCGTCCCCTTCTCAGCCCCCCCCCCAAATCTGAGCATAACGAGGTGCATGCAAGCACGTTTTACAACCATGTACATTGTCACAGCAAACAATCACCAGTTGAGTAAACATACGAGGCATTTCTTCTGACGATGACTGCATCCGGCTCATCATCCCCCCCTCCCCCACAGTTCAGGGAGTCATAATTTTTGTTACTTTAAATAACCAAATGGCAATATCTGACACTGAGTGACGTCTTCCTTTTCTTCGGACTCATTGATGCTCAACACAAGACCCAACAGCAACATTCCCTTCAAAAGACACAAAATTGTTTTGATATAAGTTTGGGATTTTTATGAAGATGTGACCATGTGAGATAATGTTGTGATTGGCCATACGTGACACTGAAGTTATGTTTGCCTCAAAGGGAATTCTTTCAGAAATATGTTCCATTTATAAGAAATGGTAACCTGTCTCTGTTAGTACTGGCAGTCATAATTCTGACTGTGCTGGTACACTTGAAACTGCTAAAATTTATCAATGAAATTTTACACCACCTAAGAAATTTGACTATTGGGCTGTTCAAAACTCCCCATTTTTAGAGGCATTTCTTGATGATTTAGCCTCTCATTTCTGTCAAAGACCTTTCCCCTTACATGCCACAGTGCAACATAAAGTAACACGCTAAGCCAAAAAGTGCAGCAAACACCCCAAGGCAAATCTCAGCAGCCCTCTTTCATTTTTTGTATAAAATAGAGGAAATTATGTAAAGTCATTTGAAAAACGAGCTGCCCTAGAGACACAGACACACCTCCAACAGATGCATGCCGTCACTAACTTCAAGGACAAGATAAATACACAAAGTAACGTGGATCCATTTAAAAACAGACCAATCTTTTCCGGAGTTGACAAAATAAAAGCTTGGCTTTAGGGTGGGGGATGATCAGGGCCTTGAGCCATATGGCTTGCATGGCATGGAATGGCCTCGACCGTGTAAAGGATTGCAGTACTTGCACTGGGAAACAGTGTAAGCAAGGTCATGAGAACAATCACCTGCCGATTCTTTACAACCAAGAACTTAGAAGCAGAGGGGCCTCAAATCAAGACCCCATCAACAATTTTTTCCCAACACAACTTGAGGCCTGGGATGCACCACTTTTATTTGCAGAAACAGGGCTAGCCAAAAACCTCCGCTAGGTAAACACTTTAAAGTGAAGAGGGTACTAGATTGCATGGTTGATATTTTGGGAAAAAATTTGCTGCGATCACAAGATCGTAAGGGTGTAAGTTATTTGGATGTGGTCGTCTGAAAGATGGAATAAACTGCTCCACAATACAGGTACCTAATGACCAATATATAAAGCCTCTATCACAAAAGGCTGAGGGGGTGGGATAGGGATGTTCGCCAACACACCATGTATCTTTTCATCCTACTATTATCCAATTTAGAGATTATGACAAATCGAGCAAGAATTTCAACAGAAAATCTAACAATTGTATTTTCACACAAACAAATTATTTCATAGAAAATAATAGATTCGTGTATTGTGGTTTTGGAATTATTTCAAGAGGATAAAATCCGTACTAAAGTTGTCTATGCAAATAAAGACCAGATTATGCAAAGATGGAAGAGTATTCTTCTTTGGGAATTAGGTGAAACATAAAACAATGTATGAAAAGTGTATTGTCTTCTTTAAAGACCCTTTTTCACAGCATGGATTGAATAGCCTTTCATTGAGTTCTATGATGTGATATTTTGCTTCAGGCAAGAGAAGTGAAAATGTCTTTGGTTGACAACCACTTTAAAACAGACATTACCCCTATCAAATTTAAGGGTGAAAACCCTTTCAAGGGGCCAATGGTGCACTCTCGATGCCAAAGAGTGAAGTTGTCTTTGGACAGCGACTGTCAAAAGTCTTAAAGATATAATGTATAGCTACTAGATTCACTAGCACTTCTCTTTGGTCCTGTGAAGGTGCAAGTTTTTTTAAAGTTTGGTTGTGCGACTAACAATATTAAAGGGGTACAACGTTTGTAATTACTTGTGGTCCAGTTAAATAGAAATCCACTAATACACAATGCTGTAGTGCAGTTATTATGAATACGAATTTGTTTAAACTTGGTATTCATAGTATTTGTATATCAGTCTACACAACGGCAATGTTGAAATTATATATTTTGTACGTATTTCCGCAATTGGACATTTTAAATTTCAATTACAAATTCAAAATTTTTAACGAATGGTGTAGGCCTTTAAGGTTGTCTCCATGATCAAGGAACGTCTTACAAGTTGGGTCACTCCGTCATCTTAAAGAAATACACTTTTTTGTATTCACTGGTGGTTAATGCAATTATCAATCAGGAGATGAATTCGTTTTTGCCTGTGTTAACAGTGAAGTGTGGATCATGATATTCATTCCCCCTGACTATCCTGTTTTGCCAATAGACCATGGATCAACGTTACGATCTGAGAACAGGAGCAGTCAAAAACACTCTGACAAAACCAAAAATAACTAAACCAGAAAAAGGTCCACGTAAAAAGATTTAAAACCCACTTATAAAAAGAATGCGTTATAAAAAGATTTAAAGTCCACTTATTTTGAGAAGTTTGGACAAAATAGAGGAAGTTTCAGTGAGGCAATACTGATTGCTAGGTTTACCATTTACAAAGTTTTGATTGGGTTGATTTGATCTAGACTCTCGCACAAAGGTGGGAGGGTTGGAAATGACAGCCTCTGCAGCCCAACCATAGATAGACCAGACTGAACATTTCACATAAATTTTCCCATTAAAGTTCAGAAAGTTATCTATTTTCGGAGTTTTATTTGAAGTGAAACCTATGATGGGTACCCGATGGCCAAATCATCCAGCTGGACCTTAGACAAGCAAAAATATCTTGTACAAAAATATCTTTAAAGGGACAGGGGTCTATTTCTGAATCATCTTTGGCTGAACTCCAGGATATAAAAATGATTTTGATGGTCAGTTCATTGGGCAGTCTCTAACAATCTTGGACACCGTCCAGCTTATCCAAATTAAACTTGAGGGGTCTAGACATGTTATTTTGAGGGGAATTTGGACCATCTCCAAGTGCTAAAAATGCAAGTTTAAGGGACAAAATGCCTATTTTTGAAGGCAGTTTGGCCAATGTCCAAGTTCTGAAACCATCCTTGGGAATTTTTATCACTGATGGGAACTGGCCGGTATCTATGAAGTCTTTAATTTTGAAAGAGACTGCTGGTTTGCAATTTTCGACAAAATGACTTTTCCCAGAGCGACAGATTTCTCAAAGATATTATCTCCGATTGACAGCAACACTGACAACCTCCACTCCACTATATGCTAATCTAGAACTCTTTAAGATTAAGTCACATTCTGCTCATTAGTAATTACTATTAGAATCTTACACATTTTGGCACTTTTAGCAAAACAAAGAAGTTAGTGCAGCCATCTATCCCTACATCACTCAACTAGTCAACATAACGGGTGATAATTACATAACGCATGATCCAGAGGCCAATGGGGGGGGGGGGGGGGGGGGGTCTGCACTATACTTGTAGACTCAGAAGCAACAGCTTGGAGATTGGAGAAAGTTATATTCAAATAGAACTGTAAATGTCGATTAGCCTGTACATGACCCTCTCAAACCTCTAGGGAGACCAGATGACTCAGTCCCAAGAGGAAGGACCAAACTAAAATTGGGATTCTCCACGTATAACAACCAAGTTCAAAGTGTGATCTATTTTCGGGCAAAATCTTACAAATTCTCCGACTGACTTAAGATCGTGAAAAATCCTATCTTAGATTCATTGATTTCATCATCAGAGGATATTCTGTCCACTTGCAGCTGTCATCTCCGCTGCAGCGAACGAGAATACCCCAAGAATAAAAAGATTTAAAGTCCACTTATTTTTACATCTTTGGCAAAAATAGTTCAGTTGTCGCAAAAGCCCATCAACTGATGACCTCTCACGAATTCTTAAACGAAATGTTCTCAAAGCCATATTCACTTCCAAGACGGAGACTAAGTTTTCTCCATTTTTTCTTCAGTAATATATTAGCTTTTCACATGTTTTTTTCTCAAGAGATAGCACGACTTCAAGATAGCTCTTTTCAGAAAAATCTGTACAAATTTGGTTGCGATGCATGAGGCGCACCGGACCAATATATCTCGGTATAAAAAGATTTAAAGTCCACTTATTTTTAATTTTTTAGACAAAAATAACTTTCAATTGACACTGAGACCTCGCCGACAAGTGGCATTCATTTGTCATCCACATTTCTCAGAAGTTAAAAAACACGTGGAATTCAATAGAAGTTGTGACGAATGAATTAACATTTGAAGTAAGAGTTTTTTTAAGGGAGTGTCAAAGCATGATTTGACATTATGTTTTTTATGAAGCTCATTTCTGACGAGCCAATGACTGGCATGAAAAGGCCTTGAGATGGACACCAGAGCTATAACCCACATTCTACGTAAGACAGAATGGTACTACCATCTCAAAGAAGTAACCTACATTATGCAGGAAGTTTCCGTACCATCCACGTTAAGAATTGACTTCTTAATCAATATTCTCATGAACTGCGTTTATTATCAAAGCAATTACCAAGAAATGGCAGAACAAGGTGCTAGGCCTGCCTACATTTATTTCAACGAAAATGCTAGTTTTCATCATGGAGCCGCTGTGGTGTAGTGGCTTGGACTCTCGACCAGCGGTCAAGAGGTCCCGGGTTCAATCCCCACTGTCAGCGTGAGACTGTAGGCTGGTCTCTCTGTCTTACTTGCCTCTCTGCACCCAGGTACCGGTCAGAAATGCACAGATTATAGCGCTGGTTGAGCAGCTCATCTGTGGTCTACTGAAAGGTTTCAGGACAGACCGGGGTTAAACTGAAAGTCGGATGATAACCTATATCGTAGTTGATATCAGACTATAAACCCTAAACTTTAACTTTAACTTTTTTATTTGTTTTTTACTCTAAATCCATTCTTGGAGGACAGTCGGAGGATCATTGCTGCTTCCAAATAGATGAAAGCAACTTAATCTACTTGTTGTAGAATATGAATTGTATCCTGACAAGCTTTCAATTTTGCCCCCTCAAAAAGTATATGCTCGTTGACAAATCAAGATAATTATCTTTCAAAAGAAATATGTAATTCCCACTGAGCAGACCACACCCAAAATAAAGTATAAGTAAAGGACAGCAATTTTCCCCGACAACCATTCACCAAAAGGATCGTTCAACTGAAATAACTCACATGTCGTTGATTTAAAACAAAAGGATTCACATTAAAAAGCCAAAAGTGGATAAAGATTAAGACAGAAAATAAAGATTAAAGATCTCCAGACAAGAGAATGTCAAATCTCCTGGGACTATGATCAACAGAAGAATATTAATCATGGTGCAGGCACCATACCCAAAGGCCCTGAGCCATGATCCCTAATTCCCTTCTTTATGGTAACGAGGTTTAAAGGGACACTTGGATGATATCAGAACAATGGTAAAAGATGGACCCCAGATTTTTTAGGACAAAACCTGGATAGTCCCAGTAGCACTAGGATTAGGGCATGATCTTTTTTTATAGACGACTGTCACCTGCTTCTTCCGGTTGACAGAAATAATCCAGTCTTGGTCGACATCCAACACAAAAATAGACAAAACAAAAATAAGAAGACTTCTTTATTGGTCAGGGTCAGGCACGGATCCAAGAGGGGCGCACCCGGCGCACGCCCCCCCTTATTCCGGCACGGTGTAAAAAAATTGTAGCCCAAATTAAAGTGGTGCTCAATATTTGAAGATCAGATGCCAGGAAATCGCATATATGGAGTCTTATCTATAAAAAATTTCTGGGGGGGGCCCCCCCCCCAGACCCCCCATTGTCGCTTCACGCCTGCGGCACTCGCAATTGGGGCTTCGCCCTCAAAGTGCACCCCTCCTTTCGAAATATCCTGGATCCACCCCTGAGGGTGTTCGACCTGGTATCTTTTTGGATGCTGCATGAAGTACAGAGAAGCAAGGGAATGTCAACAAGTATAGATCTTGTTATAGATGGTGGCAAAATAGAGCAGTGTGTATCACTGCAGTTTCTATTCTTTTAATCACAATGGTCATGTTGTGGATGGCTATGTAACATGTCTCAGTAACAAAAATCGCTCATTTGTGAGGCGCTTAAAGGGGGACTATAGGCAGGAGCAGAGGGGCTAATTTGTCCATCTTCAAGTGACTAGTATACACAGTAAGGGCCCTTGGTCATGTCACACTCAGCACTAAATATATTCCTCATACAAACGCGAATCATTTCGACATACTGTATTATATGTGAGAGACTCCTATTGGCGACTTGATATAACTTTATCTTGCCTGCCTAGCTGCTGCCAATATTGTCCCTTTAACTTGCCTTTTCTATAAAAGCTGCAATAAAATATAGCTTCTGGTACCAAAACACATGAAACTGAAAACATTCAAATATATAGTTAAATTGTTACAGAAGAATATGATAGGGCATTAAACATTTTGAAGATCTATTAAGATGAAGCATTAGCAACAAATGGAGGAGACCATCTGGCCCCTAAGTGAGCAGCAATTGTTCATATCTTGTTTTCACTATTCCCAAAAACATTACAAAACTCACCAAGCGACATGAATACTTGAAGGGTCAGTCTCTGGCTTTCCAAATCCCACTTTTAGCATAAACCATGTCGTCTGCTTGATGATAAAGCTGTGGGACATCTTGTGGAAGAATCTGACCCGGTCCAATAACAAAAGTCGAGCTAAGAGTAGACATCACCAAAATAGTTTCGTAACCTCTCAATTTTCTCTCAAACATTTCACACCTAATTCTATGTTCATTTCATCCTCCATACTGTATGGATCATAATAGCAACAATCGGAGAGGTCACCGAATGACTGACCAACCAACTTCACACGCTGGACGAAAATTAACATCGCATTTGGCTGTCCACATCGCTAACCATCGATATGGGCGGGCTATGCCAAATGTCCCCTCCAATGATCAACCTTTGTAGTGTATTTTTAAATCCCTTCCACGGGGAAGTTCATGTATTTTTGTTCTTACTATAATTATTATGGAATTTTTATCTAACCCCAAAATAGAGATGAAGGGCCACGCACCCCTTATAGATGACACTGTCAACTTTGGTCAGGAATATCTGCAAGTTCCTCCCATGGAATGTGGTATTTTTGCCCAGGCTGGCCGACCCCCGCACGAGTTATTACCCAACCATGCCTTAAAGGGCAAAAATTGTCATATTTATTTCCTGGCCAAGTGGGTTATTATTGTCACGAACGGAGAATCGTTGATAAAATTAGACAGAACTTGTGAACTCCGCCACTACAAACATGTCAAAACTTGCTGCTAACAATTTCAAACCCATCCGAACCCATCAAAGCACAATTTTCATCCTCCAACAACTGTTTTCATCAATCCACCTCGAACCTATTTTTGCCTCTTGCTCATGCTACTTCACAGATCCATGAAAAAACTGTCACATCTGCCTCTATTATCATAAGATTATTTTTGTCTGCACTTAAAAATAAGTGGGATTTAAATCTTTTTATATCGAGTTTATTTTTGTGCCTGACCGAATCAGCAGCTGCGCGTGGCCTTTCGCGATACTCAACGTCAAGATCTTGCCCCTCATTTTTCAGCCCTCTTAGCCAGAAGGGCGGCACACAGATGTCAAACTGTTGAATTAGATGATCAAACTTGTCATCTTTTCTGCATCATCGGAGGATGTTTGTTTTTGCCTCTCTGCTATTGTACCGTCAGTCAAGGGGAAAAGCCTTGAAGAAGTTGACAAGTTAGCTTTTGGCTCTTGGAGAAGGGATTTTTTTAGCTTTGGTGCATTGTATCAGCCCTGAAGAGGTCCCCATAGATAAATTAGATGAATGTCACAACGGTATGCAGATTTAGGCATTTCCTCAAGACTTCTCCTTCAACAATTCAGTATCAAGTGTAAATGCCTCTCTGCTATTGTACCGTCAGTCAAGGGGAAAAGCCCTTATGATATTACCTCTAGAAGTTGAGAAGTTGGTTTTTGGCTCTTGGTGAAGGGATTTTTTAAGCTTTGGTCAAGACTTCTCCTTCAACAATTCAGTATCAAGTATATTTACGCATTTCAATCTTCGCTCATTCTTTACTAAATCATTTAACAACAAGAAAGGGCAAGAAAAGAACAACAAGAAAGGTCATCCTTTACAACCCGTTAAGGAATCGTCAACAATGAAAACAGAATAGAAGGTCATCAAGATTCTGCCGGGAAGACCACCAAGTGACTTTGCGGGAAATAATTACACATGAGTACAATGCAAAAACTAGATTTAATCTGCTATGAAATGTTCATTAATAACCTTGTCTGTGTAATGTGGCCCTCATTTCACCTCTTTAATCATATTCGAGTGTTTGGCAGTCATATACATGGGTAGAGTGTGATCATAAACTGACATAAAGGATCAGAAATTTCACATGAAATATCGTGCATAATAACCAATTCTCTCGGTACAAAACAGTAAAGTTCAGGCCAGATGATCGGGTATTGTCAACCTCTGCTATTTCGGTCCCCAGTAGATTTGCTCATATGCAAAATCATGCAAAATTCCGATGTGGTGTCCTCATATGGTATCTATCGTTGGGCCGAATATTTGTACCAAAGGGTTCCTCCTAAAGGTAAATGGACTACACTAATATTTAAAAATTTGAATTTGAATTATGTATTACATCAACTGATTTGATAACATTTAACTTGAAATGCATAGTTTTCCTAATCCTGGTATCTGTTTTTTGATGATACAGCAGACTATCTCTCATTGAAATTTGGTTAAAGATGTGGTTACTTTAATATAAGACTTAAAGTTTCATCAGATCATTTTGTATGAAGTACCTTTAAGGGTGACCTATCAATTGTTGATGATGATCCACCTATTGTCTCCAAGACTCATCCTCAATGGGCAGTTCACGGCCTATTTGTGTGCCATTGACTGGTGAAGATGGCCCCCATATCCAGACAAAACTGTCTCTCGGGGCAAGTTTTTGCTTCACAGGGGAGAACTAAGCCGACCATGAAAATACCAGCCCTGAGACAATGGCCGTTCTTGAGCGTGACGGCTATAAACCAATACCGTCCCATTCACGTGAGATAATGCCCCACTTGTCCCCAACTAGCACTGTCATCGTTCATAATTGATAGAAAAATATCACCATTACACGCAAGCAATAGCGCCATTGTTGAGGGTCTCTGAGGAATTTCACAACAGGTGAATTAACCCCCTGGCAACTGGAGTTTGGCACAGTTGTCAGGCAGCACTGATTTCAGTATTAGTGTTGTCGATTCAGACTTATATTGACACGTGGTAAAACTTTTGAACAATAATTTGGAATCTTTGTTATAGCTTTGCAAACTGTTTCCATCCAAGACAGTATTTTAGAGTACCGGTTTTACGAAGATGTCTTTGTTGAACCTTGTTTTTAACCCATAACAACACAACACCTTTCATCATTTGGCACGCTCCACAATCCGTAGGAATGACAGAGTACGAATGCCTGTGCCGGGCCGTGGTCGAATGCCTGTGCCGGGCCGTGGTCGAATGCCTGTGCCGGGCCGTGGTCGAATGCCTGTGCCCAGCCGTGGTCGAATGCCAGTGCCCGGCCGTGGTCGAATGCCTGTGCCCGGCCGTGGTCGAATGCCTGTGCCCGGCCGTGGTTGAATGCCTGTGCCCAGCCGTGGTCGAATGCCAGTGCCCGGCCGTGGTCGAATGCTTGTGCCCGGCCGTGGTCGAATGCCTGTGCCCAGCCGTGGTCGAATTCCAGTGCCCGGCCGTGGTTGAATGCCAGTGCCCGGCCGTGGTCGAATGCCAGTGCCCGGCCGTGGTTGAATGCCTGTGCCCAGCCGTGGTCGAATGCCAGTGCCCGGCCGTGGTCGAATGCCAGTGCCCGGCCGTGGTCGAATGCCTGTGCCCAGCCGTGGTCGAATGCCAGTGCCCGGCCGTGGTCGAATGCTTGTGCCCGGCCGTGGTCGAATGCCTGTGCCCGGCCGTGGTTGAATGCCTGTGCCCAGCCTTGGTCGAATGCCTGTGCCCGACCGTGGTCGACAAGTCCTGTGATAAATCATATATGTGATCCTACATATACTCGTAAATCATTTTTTATACCTACTTTGTAGGATCACACTCCCGAGACCTGGGCTGGGATGCCACAATGAATAGACCGCATTTAAAATTTCAAAATGTTCTCTTGAATGTTTCAACAACAAGGTGATTTAAGACCCAAGGGCCTGGATGTGGATCGTCCCTCATTTCTCAATCGTCTACAAATAACCTCATTCTCCTTGGGGGGGGGGGCCTTAAATACCAGTAATTAGTTAATCATCAGAGATGCCATTGAAAATACGCTTTGATGCCATCCCAAATGAGGTGAATGCCAAATTATTTTGTCAAAAAACTACAATGACAAGATTTTACTCCCCGAATAATAAAAAACTGGCAGGGGTGAAATAGTGCCTCTACTGCACGAGATCATATTTCAGATCTAAAAGCAGCTTTGGGGTACAGGTGATAGGATATGGGTAATTGGCAGTATCAGTCCCATCCTTAGTTTGTCAGGATTTGCTATAAGTTGGTGTACATGGATGTACATTAGTGTAGGCCAAGTTGGGATGAATTTTACTTTTCAGTCCTTTCATCCAACTCGACTGGATATACACAGAGGACCCTGGCGAATTTCGTTGACACCGGACTGTCCTACCAGCATCCCGTTCTACCCCAGTGACTTGACAGGTTACCATGAAGACCACAATTGGGCCCATCTTATTTCTTACCCGGAGCCTATTAGAGAAGGGCCTTTGTATATATGTCATCATATGACAATGGAAGGATATCGTAAAGGAGACGAGGGCATAATAGAGATTCAAGGGATGAGAAGATGATCTCTGTATTTGTCATTGATCGTCTAGGTCCATTCAAGATATGTACTTTAAGTGGAAAATTCTCATAACCATTTCAGACATTATCCGCAATGTGACCTTATATTACTGTATGTGTTTGTTACGACAATGCGATAATATTGTAAAGAAGGTGTCGTCCAAAAAAGGTGGAAAGATGACCCTGACATTCAATCACATGCTGCAAATTCAAATTCAAATTCAAATATAATTTATTGTGTCTGTATAAAAGATTGCTTTTATATAAGATGGAAAATACAATAAACTGTCCAGTGGGATAGATCAGAGAGAAAGTCAACAGATATCTGTCTGCTACATGAGGTGAATATGGTAACAATTCTCAAATAGAATTGAGATTTCACGTAAAGTAGCAACAAAAAAGCCCTTCCTTGGTCCTCAGGTTAGCAAAGAAAGAAAGAAAGTTAACTTTGAGCAGTGTGCACAATTGGAGGAAATCCATTTCCCTTACGACAATAAAATTTCTGGCACTTCCATCCCACGATTGCCAGAATCACAAATGTTTATTTCCGATTGAGCAAACACCGTCACCTATTTCAGAGAGATCACTTCAAGATGACCGAGCCATTTTTAACTTGCATGGAACGTGAAGTCAGGTTGGCCTGACCGATGCCCCCGGGTGCCATATCGTCAATTTATACCAAAATAATATTCATAAACTCGAGAAGGAAGTCGTGTGACCCTGGTCAACACAGACTACCTCCTGTTCGGGGTTATTTTGACCAAGGCTATTTCAGAGCTGGCTCCGTGCCAGCACCTGGGTGGACTTAGCAACCATTATTGCCAAAATTTGGGTCCAATTTAACAAGCCACAATGATGTATGCACCTTCTGTATCAGTGAAAGCATCAAAGTACTGGCACATACATCCTTTTGACCTGAAACAGACTCTAAAGGAATTTCACGCATTAGCAACATGCTCAAGGATGGCCATCGACTGGGGTGATAATTCCGTGACAGCAAATGGTAGTAAGAGCTGCAGGGGTCACTTAGCAACCTGTAAATAACCATCAAAATCTGTCGAAGTAATCTGGCGATGATGACCCCTTAAGTTGGGTCTAACGAAGGCGATAATGAGACTCATTACTCTGCAAAAGAACCAAACAATGTTAAGTGAAGGTCCAGTTTCATTGAACATTTCACCACTAAATTCTCTATGTATGCAAATGTATTGGTAGTCAAATCACTTTCAACAATTAGAATATTGAGTTCAGAGCCAAGCATCAACTAATGACATTAATAGCTTATAAACAATATTGGGAGATTTCATGTCAAGTAGGAGGAAACTGGACATCCCGGAGGAAACGTACCTCAGTAGAGTCACCCTCTCTATCACGAGTGTACCAGGACCGACCGGTAATCAAACTGCGGCCCTCAGTGGTGACAGACGCTGCATGTTACGACTATGCTTCTCTACCATCCACAAACTTGAATATATAGTCAGAATTCATAGAATTAGGCCTATGCAGTGTCTGCACAATTAGATACTGACCCTTTATACAACATTTTACTAACTTATTCTTTACCCTCCAAAGATCTGAGGCAATGTAGACTGTGACAGAAGGGATCTGAGGCGTGTTGATACAAATTGAACCACTAATAAGGGGCCATAATGTCAAGCGGTTCCAGAGGCAAGCAGCTGGTTCTATAACAATGCAAATTCAATTGAAATGGTGATGATGACCCTATTATGATACATTACACTTTCAATATGATACATTACACTTGTTGAATTACTTGATCATGCAAGAGCAGATAAATTTTCGAATCATTAAATAATTTTTTGGTCAGATTTTGTGATTTGATGTTTTTCTGTGCTGTCACTTATTCTGAAGCTAAAATTTCAGTACCAGTTGACAAGAGAAATTTCAAATTTGACCTTTATCAAGTAAATGAATTGAAATAGGGTTTAATCAGCAGGGGCAGAAAACATCTGTCCTTATATAGAATCAGAGACACTACAGGAAATATAACAACTGATTTGGTTCCACACCACTGGAAACAAAAGGCACTCCACTATTAACCATTGTGCAACTTGCTGACAAGTTCTAATAAGGTCAAAATTTAGTTAATGAACTGAAAAAGGGTTTTAGAAGGGGCAAAAAAAAAACACCTGTCCTAATAAACAGAGTCAAAGACACCTGAGAAAAATGATAGCTAATTTGTTATCACACCTCTGGAAGAAATTACTTGTTAGCCTTTTTCCATTTTTATAACAATAGCAAGTCTGACACGGCACCTGCCATCAGCAAATCTAAGTTGTTTTTTCACATTCATTGATGTCCATCTCTTCCTGAATGGCAAAGGCAACATCATAATAACCTCTTTTTTGTATTGTCATATCCCGAGGTGCAGGGACAATCGTGAAGAAAAGAAGAAACCAGCAAAGGCAAACAGCAGCGCTATAGCTTTTATTGTAGGGGCAGATTGCGACAAAATATCTTTCTTGCTGAATTTTGCCACCTCACAGCTTTATAGATATACAGTGGAACCTCCCTTAGTGGACACCTCTCTATTTAGGACACTAGTTTTGGTCCCAAATTGGCTATTTCCATTCAATTTGACCTCTCTATATTAAGGACAGCACTTGTCAGTCCCACCGAGAGGTTCTACTGTACATAGGCTAATCATGATACTTCTCTATATTACAAAATGGCAAATTTCAGTGAAAAAAATACAGTTTAAGATATTTTTTCTAATTATTTCAATCTACTTTGCATCCGTTTCCTCCCAGGAAAACCAAAAATAGCCGAGAACTGTGAGCAGCAGGTGCCAGAAAATGTTTTTTGCCAATTCAACAAGTTCGTGTTTATCTTTTGCACAGCAATGCAAATAACCTGAAGGGCAAAGTCTTGCCTGTGGCTGGATTTGTCATGATATCACAGATTGCGTAGTGTGAAATAAAACTTGTCCAAGCATACAGAGATATTTTGCAAGCTTTGGCAATGCTCCATCTCTGAAAAAGCCCTAGCTCGTAGGAGTAGGATGCTCGGCCGGTAGTAAACATCACACACCATTCAAAAGTCACTATCAGCAGTGAGCTGATTAAGACTCTGAGCCTTCCTCTTTTTTGTTTTCATGTGGAGCTGTCACATTTTCTGGACACAAGCTGAATTAATTCCTGGAGCCACTGACCGAGAGCTACTTTTTTTCCAGGATGAGGTGTGGACTGATTTTTCAATAATCGTAAATTGCTGATTCTCAACCAATATTGAACTATTTGGAAGGAAGTAATATTTGATATTCAGTCAATCATCACCAAGTCGACAGAAAGGGCTTAAGGCAGGCAGGGTCTATGTAAATACCTTTCTTGCCCCTTAACTACCAAACCCACAGATTTTAGCTGTTTTTCCAATTAAAGGAGGTGTCCGTTACAATGGGTTTCCTGTTTTTTATGGCAGACACTCCAGAAGTGTCAAAAGTGTCACCAAAGTGGAGATTATTAACATTATACATCATAGCAACTCAAGAGGTAGTCAGGTAACACTTTTCTGATTACCATTCTGCCATCAAAGCAGTCCAAGTAGAATTTATCCATACTCTTTGACTCCCTCCTGAGAGATCCTAAAGACTGTGTTATTATTTTTTTTATTTTTTTAATCCACACTGTTTGGATATAAAGGAACTTCCTGTTGCTTTAATTAGAAGACTAATCAATGCTTTCTGAGTGGCAAATGGCCTGTGAAGGAATTCGAAATAACAACTTAGAGGGACAATATAGGCAGCAGCTAGGCACGCAAGATAAAGTTACACAAAGTTGCTAAGAGGGGTCTCTCACATCTCACAGTACATCGAATTATATTCAGTGCTGAATCTAACATGACCCAGTGCCCTCACTGTGTTTATTAGTCAGCTGAAGATGGCCAATTTAGCCCCTCTGCACCTGGCTATAGTCCCCCTTTAAAAATGTTTAGACATAGGAGATTAGTACACCCACACCATTCACACCCTAGGTGTTACACACTTTTCCCATTATTTTTCTATTTTTCCTACCAGCATTATTTTCAAAGAAACTTCCTGTTGCTTAATTAGGAAAGCATCCCACTGCTAATTAGTGCATTATCAAAAGTGAATTGAGTGTGAAGGAATTTGGAAAGTATGAGTTGAATATTTTTCAAACAGAGATACACCTCATTTTCATAAAGCAACTCAAAGAAGTAATTGTCTGCATGCATCTCATCACTCGTCTTTTCAAATTCAAGAATCGGTTGGTTTGGAGGAATAAAAAAGTTACCTAAAAAAAGATGAGACCATCATTTAGCTTGATAGAAAATCCCAAGTAAAAAAATATCACTTTCACTTGATATTTGCCCCTAGGCAACACTCATACAATCTCACCACAGCAAAGCATCAAAAACACAAATGGTTAACAGGTTTCTTTAACGGCACATTTACGACAAAGTCAAAAAGTAACAGGCACACAGAATCTGGGCAAGGAAAAGAAATGAGGATCCTTTGAAGAATCTATTTACCAAATTTCTAAAGGAAAATGACTCGCTTTGCGCATCTGCTGCAAGACAGAGGGTGATGAGACTAGGGGCAGGTGACCTGGTCCATCACATTGTGTGGAGGAGGGAACTACCTCAATACTCAAAAGAAGAACAAGTGGAAGTTATTGGAAATGCTCCAGGGGGCCGATTGTGAGCGGAACAGGTTCTTCTCCGGTTATTGTCATCGTAAATGCAAGCATAACCTAGTAAATCATGTATATTCGTCAAAAAATGGGTCAAACCTTTCACGCACAAGGATAACAACAATTTATGTAGAAAACATTCGGAAGGGAGATTTTGAATTTTGAAAAATCTCAGTTATTCTTTGTGGACGAGTTTCTTTGCCTCGAGTTGACTTGTATAGAAATAAGACTTTTTTTATCATAGGTGGAGAGAAATGTTTTTCAAACTTCAATAATTGGAGCCAAACTATCAGATATCAACAAAGAAGCCAAGTCATATCAGTAATACAGTGGAACCTCTCTTAGTGGACACCTCTATATCAAGGACAACCTTGCTATTAAGGACAGTAGTTTTAGTCCCAAATTGGTTGTTTCTATTCAATTTGACCTCTCTAATCAGGACACCTCTCTATTAAGGACAGCACTCATCAGTCTTGAGGGTGTCCTTAATAGAGAGGTTCTACTATAATTTCTTTTTAAAATCCTTTTGGGCCTTGAGTGAGCTTTGTGACTATGATGAGGACAGTAACCAGGTTGGTCAAAACTTCTCATTGCATATGTAGTAAGAGAAATAATAGGAAGTGAACAATTTCTGGAGCTTTGAGGCAATTATTTGATCAACAGCTTAAAGTTAAATCCTGAGCAAGAGAAAAAACAATATGTTGAAAGTTTAAGAAAGAAACTCTGCCTAATGTGTCTGTTCTCGTTGACTAAGACTCGACCAATTAGTCTACAATCATCTATGTGTGACTGAATTAAGAGATTACTGTTCAAAAACAACAGATGAAGAAAATGCACCATTATTCCATAATCTTCTTAAACAATATGTCCAATAGAATAAAGTACAATTATTCCAATCCATTTAGCAATTCACTTCAAAAGAATTTACCTGCACACTTGCAGCGTTTAAAAGAGTAAGGGTGTACCCGACTCCAAATATCAATCAGAACAATATATGCTGTGCTCTATTATAACCCCCCCCCCCATCCCTATCCCACACGCAGATATCAAGCAATCAATTTACCTCGAGGAAAAGTCGTAGTACAGTATCAATATTGTCAAGCGTAGATCTCTTAATCTATTCTTGATATGGATAGTACACGCATGTACTCTCCAGGAGACTACTTCTAGACTGCCTATAGGCCTCCTTTAACTTTTCCAAGTGGTCTCATAAACATCCAGATGCAGTGCCCACAGGAATGCTGTTAAAAGTCAAAGAAATGTTCAAAAGATTTGAATTTTTTATTCTATACTTCTTGTGAGTTCTGCTCCAGTGAACACCCAAGTAGGTGACAGTACGAGGGCAAACTCAGCGGCTGAATCAGTGCGTTCCACCCAATCACCTCATCACCACATGGCCCTTCCCCCGACAGTCAACTCGACCGTGAAACAATCACCTGCTAAAGGCAAATTTTCCACAATTCCACCTGCTGCCTCGGAATTCTGAACCACGGATGAGAATGGGTCTTTTATGATATCATGCCAGGAAGCTCGGAGTGAGAGATTTTTCTTTACAATAATTACAAGCCTCTAGGACGTGTCCCCGATTGATCTTTACAACCCTCTGGTGCACTCTTCAGCCCCCAGTCTCTCTGGTATGTAATTGGGAGCATTTACAGCACCCAGAAACGGATTGTCTCGATTGTCTGCCAATGAGATTTCTCAAGTGATGCTTTGGTGCATGGGTATAAATGTTGTAAAAAAGATTCGGGACAACTGTGGCAATACTAATACTACTATTATTTCCTCCAAACCATTGTCACAAAATCCTACTCAATGCCTTAGCCAATTAGCTTAAAACTTTCTCTTTGGAATAATTTTGAATATTTTCTCGAATACCCACAAGTCACTGACAATACTAATACTCCACCAAATGTAGCTTAACAAACAATCAACATCAAGCACAAAAAATCAAGGAAATAATTGTTCAAAGGACTTCAAAGTATTTCCTGCACAGAGTCAGTTTTTTTCTCTGGAGACAATACAGGACAAATTGACAAATACTCCCAAGGACAAAAGCACATCCAGAAAAACCCTTCAGGTTGTACTGACCCTGGGGAACAACTTCCTAATTAGCGACAAATTGTCAATAATTAGCTTTCCTTCAAATTGGTTCTGTTTTGTTTCTGCGGAGTCCTTGAGAAATTCAGGAGGACAGTATCCATTCAGAAATCAAAATCATCTTGTTGTGACAGGACTGTTTCCAAGAACAATTTGTTGTATTTCTTATTTTGCCAGAGACCCCTTCATCAGTGGAAATAACAAATAATGCTACAAAGATTCCTGGGCTAATTCACCAGGAACTTTGGGGCATTTTGGTTGATATTTATCTCTAAATTCTGCAGATGATCTCCAACTTAAGAATAAGAAGTTGTTGTACCAATGGGATTTGCATTAGTCATCCAGGCCAATGACAAGACTCAATCCACAAGACACATCAGCTTTTGTTAAGAAGTTTTCTAAAGATGTGTACTTTAGCGGCCAAGGTCTTGAAACATTGATGCAACAGTGTGGTAGATAGAAGATAATCTCCACTCCAAGATAAGCCACATTCAGAAATCATCCGAGGTCATCCATGGAAAGATCCTATGGCTTTTTCCGCTGTTGAAGACAGATGGAAAGTCACAATCTCTCTCTACAAAACTTTGAAGCCCTCTAGCCAAAGGATCATCGCCACTCCAAGATAACCGAAGCCAGCAACATTCGGCATCACTCCTCTCCATCTAACAACTTCCCTTCCACTCATCTTCTTAAACTTTGGCTAGAAATGTCAAGCCACTCATACCAAATACAGTAGAACCGCCGTTAGCAGGCACCTCTCTATAAGGACAACCTCTCTGTCAAGGACACTAGTTCTGGTACCAAAGTGGTTGTTTCCATTCAATTTGACCTCTCTAATCAGGACACCTCTCTATAAAGACAGCATTTGTCAGTCCTGAGGGTGTCCTCAATAGAGAGGTTCTACTGTCGTCAAAGTTCTTATCAAATTGCATTAAAAAGAACATAATATGTTCAAATTTAATTCACTTCAATACCATTTCACGATAACCAGAATGACAAATTCACAAACTGAAATGGCCCAGGTGCATATCATACGCAGAATTATTGGCAAAAAAAACCTATTTTGGGGTTGTTGGTTTGCCTGACAACCCCATCCATATGCCCTTGAGCGGCCCAAAGAGGATGATTATCCCACCTTTCTATTTACCAATACCCGTCAGTCTTGATTGGGTTAATTGACATCAATCAGCACGCTTTGTTGGTAGAAATTTTTATAATATCAGGCATTTTGCCCATTCTCCAAACACGGAGCTCAGCATCTGAATATGGTCTGGTGTTAATAATTTAACACCCTTCTTTGAAGAATGCACTGGAATTGATGGTCCTTCCATAAGCATCTTGATTGGTTGTTAATGAAGGTGAGAAAACAGATTTCAAACACAAACAACCAATTTGTGTTTTCCCATGTTGCAGCCAAGTCCTCATTCATCCTTTTCCTTAGTATCTTTAAAGGAGCACTGACATGGGCATTGCCAGGGGTGGGGGGGGGGGGGGGTCAGGGTAGTGCAAAGATCACTGCTTATGAGAAAAGTTCTTGAGCTTCCCTATACATCATATAACACTGCTACATGTACAGAAATCAAAAATAATGATTTTATTGACCCAACGTCATACAGTTGGGGACCCAGGATTTCAAACAACTTGCAATTTACGCTAAAAAATCCTGATAATTATTTTTTCCATGGTCAGTAGCCGCACTTACACCACCTGAAAATGGACCACCAATCTTGATTCTTGAACCAATGCCGCACCATCGAAAATCCACCAAGCGCTTACACCAGCGCTGCAGCTAGTTATAAAATCCGGCTACAGATGGCGCGCAAACAATAAGCAGAACGCAGAAAGCCTTGGCAGAAAGCGCCATTTCGAAAGCGCCGCCTGGAGCCGAACCATCTAACTAGCTAATTGCCGATCCATTTGCGCGTACACCACGACAAAGCCGAGCTTTTAACAAGCCGGGCGAATTTGGACCATCAAGCTTGGTGGGACAAATTCGCTCGGCAATTTGTATCGGCAATGGATTGCCGAACCAATTTGTCGCGGCAATGTGGTGGTGTAAGTGCAATTGGTCCACCAATATTTCGTGGTGTAAGCGCAGCTAATGTCAATGATCTTTCTGAAATTTGAAAGGGGTGTCATGCTGGGACTTCATGCACTACTTTGCTTAAAGAATTGTTGTTCTTACCTGTGGCGTTCTACATAGCTGGCAAGAGCCTTTCCATTCCCAAAATCTATAATCTCATCTCATTGATTAGGATCAATCAAGAGTAATCAGCCACCATTACTGCAGGACCCCAACATACTTATCCTGTTCCCTAAATAAACTCAATAAATCCCTCTTTCACATTCTACCCTCACCCTTGCTTATGGATCAGCACGCTTTGTTGGTAGAAATTTTTATAATATCAGGCATTTTGCCCATTCTCCAAACACGGAGCTCAGCATCTGAAAATGGTCTGGTGTTAATAATTTAACACTATTCTTTGAAGAATGCACTGGAATTGATGATCCTTTTGATTGGTTGTTAATGAAGGTGAGAAAACAGATTTCAAATCCAAACAACCAATTTGTGTTTTCCCATGTTGCAGCCAAGTCCTCATTCATCCTTTTCCTTAGTATCTTTAAAGGAGCACTGGCATGGGCATCGCCAGGGGCGGGGAGGGGGGGTCAGGGTAGAGCAAAGATCGCTGCTTATGAAAAAAGTTCTTGAGGTTCCCTATACATCATATAACACTGCTAATGTACAGAAATCCAAAATAATGATTTTATTGACCCAACATCATAAGAATATCAGAGCAAGCAGTTTTGGACCCAGGATTTCAAACAACTTGCACTTTACGCTAAAAAATCCTGATAATTTTTTTTTCCATGGTCAATGTCAATGATCTTTCTGAAATTTGAAAGGGGGATGTCCTGCTGGGACTCTATGCACTACTTTGCCTAAAGAATTGTAGTTCTGTACAGGAATTACCTGTGGCGTTCTACATAGCTGACAAGAGCCTTTCCATTCCCAAAATCTATAATCTCATCTCATTGATTAGGATCAATCAAGAGTAATCAGCCACCATTACTGCAGTACCCCAACATACTTATCCTGTTCCCTAAATAAACTCAATAAATCCCTCTTTCACATTCTACCCTCACCCTTGCTTATGGACCAAATCGAGTAATCCAGGATCAGGCCCTTTCATGGGGAGCTTGCCCAGACAAATTAGCTGTATTTTATCTGAACTTCTTGAGGGGACTCTCTCCAACAATTTTCTGTAATGGAATTATTAAATGGTATAATAATACATCCAAGTTGGGATATGGACAGAGGGTTCAAGTGAGTGCCCATCTGGTGTTCAGTCAAAACACTTTTTTTTCGGGGGGGGGGGGGTGGTGTTATCAATGCAATGCATCTTGTATGGGGGTCCCTTTTTAATGGATGCATCTTTGCTTACCAATCAAGGCAGCACCCACCACAGGGAAACCAGCAGAACCTTTCAAGGACTATAAACTCTTCAACTGACAGGGCTGAACATAGCTTATGGTGGCTACCCTTTAAAATATCCCCTCCCCCTAGCCTACCACACGAACCTAACATAATAATATACCATATAATAATATTAGAGGACTTATATAGCGCTCGATTATGCAAGGCATATTCTCGAGCGCTTTACAAAGCAAAGCACTCCCTAAAAAGATGACGTTTAAGGAGTGATTTGAACTGGCCGATGTCTCCTGCCAACCTAATACTCCTGGGGAGATTGTTCCAAAGCTTGGGGGCAGCCGAGCAAAAAGCCTGTTCCCCAAAATTTAGGTTTGTTTGAGGAGAGACAAGGGGCAGCTGCGAAGCGCTCAACTCTCCAAACCTAGTGATACCAAGACCCCTGAAGCTACAGTGTGGGTATCTCCCACTATTTAGCCCTTGCTATGGTGATCAGCGGGTCCCTCAGGGAGACAGCACCACTGGATGAGAGGGCACCCTAGTATGAATGTCAGAGCTGAATCTTGAACCTTTAACAAGGTACGTTCCTCTGTCGGTAGCCCAAGATTAGTGACTGATCTTCGAGGGGTGTGGTAAAGAGATCAATCAAAAGCTATAGAATCCTCTATAGTCAGTCCAATGAGGGCCTACCTAGGTTACAACTGACTAGACCCTATCATAGCTTACCTGGTGGGTCTCCTGGTTCTTCAGTTGATGCCCTTGTGGGGGCAATCCTGACCCACAGGGGTCTGCCCAGTTGGTTGCCAAGGTGTTTGATGATGATCTGCCAAATGGAGTGTGGTGGAGGATCACTGAGGTGTAAATAGGATCACTGGCAAGATTCCCAGGAATGCAGCATACATTGCTTTGCTATGGTGATGGGTCGTTTGCTAAGCTATCAGTAGAGAGAAGATCATGAGGTGTAGATCTCTCTAGTTCAGGTGTAAACCCAGCTACCCCCATGGTTTGTTGGAAAATATTGGGGGTAATATGCAAAGGATTTAGGCTTACAACTGTGGAGGCCTTCATTGCTATGGTAATGGTCATTCTTATATGAAGATTTTTTTCTTGAAAAACTTCTGGACTTAATCAATATAGCTTGTTTTAAAGGGAAAATTTAGGCAGCAGCTAGGCAGGCAAGATAAAGTTACAAAAAGTCGCCAATAGGGGTCTCTCACATCTCACAGTACGTCGAAATGATTCACGCTTGTATGAGGAATATATTTAGGGCCGAGTCTGACATGACCAAGGGCCCTTATTGTTTATACTAGTCACTTGGAGATGGCCAAATTAGCCCCTCTTCTCCTGCCTATAGTCCTTCTTAAAGAAAAATGAGCAAATCCTTCAGTAGCATGTGGCTATTTGTAAGAAAAAATAATAAACTTGCAAAATATTTGTCATAAGCGTTTGACTAGAATGTTGTGTGAAGATATATTTGAAGCGGTGGTTTGTGCATTTTGGATTGGAAACACACTCTCCATTTCTATCATTTGAAATGGATTGTTTGGAATTGATCGGGGCAAAAATTTATCCTTCAATGACCATAAAAACATTCTGGTGCACTATTAATCCTCGATGAAGATGCTGAGTCATCAAATGATCGTCAAACTATTGACTATTGAATGAGCATACCTACATATTTTGTTGCTTTCCTTGCTTCTTAATGCAGCTAAAGAAAAAGATCAGCTTATTTCCAGTGCAATCGCTTTGACCGGAAAACAGATCCCTCCTGGAAGATGCACTGATCAAGCTCGTAAGCTGTCAATAATCTTGAATAACATGCCCGATTTCATATACTGGGAAAACATTGACTAAAGACTGATCAGACTCATTCATTATGATTGAGTGGTTTGGGAGATGGTTGCTAGTTGAAGAGTTGCATGATCATCAAAGATGAATCAGGGTGATGATAATGAGTGTGTTGTTGAAATCACTGGATGCCTGATCCTCACCATATTTTCAATACTTACAGAATCGCCTAAATTTCAAATAATAGTTGCGCTTCCACCTAGTAAATCCCCGTGTTTTTTGTGCTTCCACCTTTGAATTGCCGTGCTTAAAAAGTCCCGTGTGGGAAACCTCGTGTCTATTAGCTCAATGGGGCTAATTTAAACACGGGTTTGATACAGGGTGTTCTAATAGGTGGAAGCGCAAGAAGGGCACAGCAATCTGTAGTTCCTTAGCACGGCGACAGATGGCGCGTTCGATTTCTGTAATTGCTGTCCCTACGGCGCATGCGTGATACACACTTTCTAACCTCCAACATTTACAAAACACAGGAGAGGTACTAACTGCAGCGTCACCTGTCGCCGGATCGACTAACAATATCTTATGCTGATTTTATAGGTGGAAGTGCTCGCCGGGTTTTTCTTACACACGGCAAAGACACGGGTGTCGAAAAACCCGGGAATTTTCGATAGGTGAAACTGAGACTAATGTTGACTTCTCCAGTCTCTTTCAAGAAAGTTGCCCCAAACACACCGAAAGAATCTACAGAGAGACAGCAGTCTGTCACCAAGAACTATGTGATGACAATAACAAAGCACAAAAGATGGCCAATAAGTGGGTGAACTCACGGCCACCATTACCAAATCCCTGACAAAATATCTATACAAGTTGAATAATTACCACACAAACTCAATTGTATTTTCAATCCTTACACATGGGCTGGTTACACAGCAACTCAGACCCCTGGGGGCTCATTTTTCACCCAGACCAAATAATCTCTTGCCCCAGGTACATAAGCCAATTTAATCAGGTGAAAACCACTTTCAAATACATACATACTTTACCAGAGTACACAATGCATCATTCCCATGGACTAGTTTTTGCAAAAAGTTCAGAAACTTGAGGCAGACTTTCTGCATATAGGCTTGTTTTTTCTTTTAACAAGGAAAGGCAAAGGAAAAGCTTTTGCACCCTTCTCTTTTGTTCAAGTATAAACAATAGTCACAGATTATCAACAAGTCTTGTGTAAATTCCACCAGTTGTGGATACAATTAGGGTCTACCAAGTTTTGAAAACACCTCAAAATGTTATTGCTATCAATCTTCATCATCAACATACTAGCTTTTACATCACAAACTACGCATTCTTCATCAATTAAAACAAAGTATATTCAATCCAGCATCGTCCATGTCACGTTCCTCAGTTCTAAGGGCGAGGACTGGCCCCCTATTCTTTGAGAAACAATCCTGAGATACAGGTTCTTGATACCCCTACATCGTCTACAAATTTGAAATATCGAGAAGCAGAGTGTATTTAAAACCACTGGTTATGTCAGGATGTGAGAAACAAGGAAGAGATATGCAAGATGGAGCAGTGCTGGTCCTTTCGAGAGTCAAACCCGCACCATCAGGTTAAGTTTGGAGCTTGCAAGTGCCTTTTTCACTTTTATGACACTGATTAAACTGCTTTCAATAAAATGACTTTGAAAAAGTAGGAAGCATGAGAAAGTTTCTCACAATTCATTGGGTCATCATGTCGCAAACAAGAGAAAAAATTCCCATTTTCATTCTTGGGAATGAGTCAGCTGCCGATGTAAAAACCTGATCCAACAGTCATGCCTCTTCAAACCTCAAGATATTTGAAGCTCTCTTTCCTACATTTGCATTGCACAGCGATATTTGTTTTTAAGAAGTTTAGAAAAACATCATGGGATTTCCAGTCACCCAATTCTGCTTGATCAGCCCTAAAGATGTTTGCACGACGCCCATGGAGACAAATTCCTTGAGAGCAGTCAGGGAGTACAGGCCTCTCCCCCTACATAACCACAATAATACCTAGGTAACACACAGCAGTTTCAAAAAGAACATGGAATTTTAAAACCTGCTCCTATTGATCAGTATGTAGGCGAACATAATAATTTTCTAAAGCATTACTTGAGTAGTTTTGGTGATTATGCGCCCACATTGTCAAATGTTCACTGACTGGATCACAGACTGTCCCCACCATATTGTGTGGACGGTTCAGGCACCTGTTGTTTTTTGTATCAGGGGGTCCAGAGACCACCCCAGACCTCAGTGTGTTCCAGTACTTAAGACCCTTTAGTGCCGCCTAACACCTTTCAATGAGGAAGTCACCTGGTACCTTCTATTGTCTTACCAATTAGTTACATGAATTAGCTAGATATTGTTTCTTTTTAACTATGTAATTTGGACACATTCATGACTTTGCCAATTAGCCTTGGGGCAAAATGTTCCCTCTTTTGCTGATCAATGCCTCTTTCATGTTTTACAAATATAATGAGGACAAATATTTCACAGATATGTCTCAGCACAATTGTACGGGTGAAGATGTGATGATTGACTCAGTACTAGGTACGACGTCATCATTTCTGGGTGATGACGTCATTCCAGGTGACTAGCACAAATATCACATTTTTTTGCAGGGAGACATTTCATTGTAATATTATTATCATTTTATCAAATTAAAAACTGGTTAAAGTGTCAGTTCACCATAATGGATCAGGATGATTGACTCAGTACCAGGTATGACGTCATCATTCCGGGGTGATGACGTCATTCCAGGTGACTAGCACAAATATCACATTTTTTACAGGGAGACATTTCATTGTAATATTATTATCATTTTATCAAATTAAAAACTGTTTAAAGTGTCAGTTCACCATAATTGATCAGGATTCAGTTTCACTGATACCGATATAACGATACTTCCAATGATACTGTTGGGAAACGATAACACATGGTACTGAAAAAGGTACCAACTCAAAATAAGATTTTGAAACGAATTTCCAGAAAGCCATTTTGAAAATCAGCCAAACCCAAGAAAGCAAGTAAAATTGTTCTGGGTTGACTTCTTCTCAACTTAAATGATAATGAGCAAATATTTGAATCAAAATGACACACACTTCATATGCTTTTTCACTTTTTTATTCATCAAGAAATAGCTCAATACACAGTTGTATCACACTAGGGAACCTTTCAACCCCCAGAATACATTTCAACAAATAGGGGGCAGCACAATATTGACCTTCCAGATTATTATCTGGTTTCAAAAATTATCTCCAGGTGGCAGTACCTCCTGGTCTCCAATAAAAGATCACTGAATAATTCATTATCACAAATTTAATTTCTTTGTATATTTTGAACGTAAATGAAACGGCCAAGGGCAGTTGTGCTCACCGTATAGATATTTGGCGGTTCGGAATTCATCCTGGTTAAGAAATATGCAACATGTATGGTATACAGGTCAAACCAAAGTTGGTATGACATGTGATGTACTGTTGCTTGGAGTACCTACCATAAAAATTTCATCGAAAACAAGCCACTAATTAGCAAGATATTGCACTTTTTATATTTTTTTTTCCGTTTTCGCCCCCTGGTGGCCAAGTCAAGAATCAGATCAGACCGAAATTTGGTGTCTGCAGTTATATGTCCTAGGGAGTCATGTGTACCAAATTTCAAGTTCATAGCTTTAGCGGTTAAGAAACGTGCCATAGTTACATTCAAACGGCCAATTTACGCCATTTGACCACTGTGACCTTGAGAATTAGGTCAAATCAAAAACCTGTAGGATATGTGATGTATCCTTGCTAGGAGAACCTACCATAAAAATTTTATCGAAAACGAGTCACACATAAGAGAGATATCACTTTTTAGGTTTCCACTTCTGGCCTCCTGGTGGACAAGTTAAGAATCTGATCGGACCGAAATTCATTGTCAGAGGTCACCTGACCTGAGGGGTCCTGTGTACAAAGTTTCAAGTTTATAGTCCTAGCAGTCAAGAAACATGCCACTGTCACTAGAAACAGAATACAGATGACGACGATGGACGACGGACGACGGAAGCTGCGGTGTTGTATAGACTCCCCTACAGTGAGCCAAAAATGAACAGGTGCCAAAATGTGGCAGTTTTCAAAGCGGACATACTGCCCTACACTTAGCCATTTCAGGCCAGTTAAAAGTACAGTAGAACCTCCCTATTAAGGACACCCTCGGGACTGACAAATGCTGTCCTTAATATGGAGGTGTCCTGATTAGAGGTCAAATTGAAGGGAAACGACCAATTTGGGACCAAAACTAGTGTCCATAATGGAGAGGTTGACCTTAATAGAGAGGTGTCCGCTAAGGGAGGTTCCACTGTACTGGGTAGCACTGGCTGAGCCTCGAACCCATGACCTTCTGATGACAAGTCGGACGCTCTTTCACCGAGCCACCGTGCTTCCGATATTAATGATGGCAAGCGGTCATTTCAGCTATATGCATTACTCATTTTACAAGAAAATATGCATCTAAAATACTGTACAAATATCATATAATGTCACTGTAATGTTATATATACTAATATTATATATCAATAGCCTCATAGCATAATTGCCTAAGTCATATTTTGGCCAAAATGTGAAAATTTTATGTCTGTGTCACTTTTCTGTGTTATTCAAGCATCGTTTACTTATTTAATGGTTTTAAAAATGTTGAGACATCTGTTATAAGTTTTTGTTAAAGTTCGAATAAAAATTTCCTAAGCGTTGTCTAAAAAAATGGTTCTTTAATTTTTCTCAAAACCTTAAAAATTAATATGAGTTAGGGAATTATGCTATGAGGCTAAAGATATACTAAATATAACTTATATAATTTCTTTTGTATACGACTTCAAAATTTCTTCAGATGTCAAATAAAAAAATCCCCAAATTGGCTTGTCTCATAAAGCAAATATAAAGCAGATATCTTTTCCACCTTGGACGACATTTGTGGACCCTGATTACAAAGTAACCAAATCTGTATAAAATTATACATTTTATCTCCATTAAATTTATAAAATCATGTAAAAGATGTCTTTATGTATATACAAAAATACATTACTCAGTAAAAACCTGGTCTTCAAATATATATAAATTCTTAAAATGAAATGGTCCAGGGACCATGTGCTCACCTCGGGTAATGTAATGCATGTCATTTGCAGCAGATATTGGGAGAACAGTTTCTGGCTAGTTTCACCAATTTTGATTAAACTGAATAATATCATTCTTCTCGGCTCAATGGAAGTTGACTGAATTTCAGGGTTATTGAAGAGTGTACATGTCACATTGAAATTGGTTGACATCTGTTCAACAGTTTAGGAGTAATAGAATTTCGTTGGATTTTCAAGATGGCGGCCGGGCGGCCATATTTGTAATGGGATTAGACTGAAAATTAGGGATATTGATAAGAGTACATAGATACATAAACACATGAAGTTTGGTTGCAATCCGATCATTAATTTCTGAGTACCGGTACATGTAATAGGACTTTGTTTAATTTTCAAGATGGCCACCTGGCAGCCATATTTGAAGTCCGAGCGGGACAAATTTTTGGGGTAGAATAGAGGGTCCCTAGATATATGTCCTCACAAGTTTAGAAACTTTTAGCTCAAATAGAAACCAAAAATCCCACCTATCGGTGATTTAGTGAACTTTGACCTCTGTAACCTTGAAAAGTAGGTCAAATCAAAAACCCGGGTGATATGTCATTTAACCTTATAAGATACACCCACCATAAAAATTTCGCCACTCTACGTACAACCATTAGCTTCAAAAAGGCAAAAAACTATTTCCAAGATGGCCACCTGGAGGCCAGAAAGTAGGTCATATCGGGATAAAGAAAAAGATGTCTGGGCATATTGCCAAAAGCTACCATCACACCAAGTTTTAGCCATCTAGCCCTAGTGGTGACGAAACGTGCTCCGCTAATAGACGACGACGACGGACGCCACGGTATCGTATAAGCTCCCCAGAGGAGTGGTGAGCTAAAGACTGAACAAGCCGAGTCACAGCTTTTCCAGAAGAGGGCAGCACCTCACAGTACAAGACATTAACGTACATGTATGAAAAACTCGAGGTTCTGTCAGATGAGACTTAAAGCCGTGATCCCTTGTACCCGAGTGTCTAAGCCAGGGCAGGTAAAAAATCCCGCATAGGTGGACAGTAGCCTGTAGTGGACTCAATAACTCCGGCGAAAATCCAATAGGGTTATGACGCTGGTAATGATATGATATGATAACCAGAATGATATTTACACTATATCTATCCTCGATCAACAAGTTAGCCTGGGAAGTTAGCGTGTATTGTCAAGTTAGCCATAAAAGTGAAGAAGAAGATGATTTGTTATTGAGTTAGTTTCAATAAATATTAAAACAATGAAGTTTCAGTCAGTGGTGTTAGTAGTAGAAACTGAGTTGCAGATGAACCCACGGTGTTCCCCTAAACATTATGTCAATGTTACAAACTGGTAAAAATTGTGTGTTCAATTTTCAAACTTTTGAACACTGATGGAATAGGGCTTTGAAATTATTTGACTTGAACAGTAACTTTCATAATTTTGAACGCCAATGGAATAGGGCTTTGAAATTGTTTAAACTGAACAGTAATTTTCAAAAATTTTAACGCCAATGGAATAGGGCTTTGAAATTGTTTAACTTGAACAGTAATTTTCAAAATTTTGAACGCCAATGGAATAGGGCTTTTGAATAGTTTGACTTGAACAGTAATTTTCAAAATTTTGAACGCCAATGGAATAGGGCTTTGAAATTGTTTGACTTGAACAGCAATTTTCAAAATTTTTATCGCCAATGGAATAGGGCTTTCGAAATTGTTTGACTGGAACACTTGCCAGACATGCAGAGAGAGTCACATCGGACCCAGGTGCCATGGCTGCATCTGCCACTCGGAAAATGATGCCTACCTTGATGTTAACTGCTGAATTACCAAATGAAGGGTAGAATGAAAGACGGGGCTCTAGACTGCAGGAGACAACAGGTTATAATATCGAAGGCCTTGACTGTGTTAAAGAGCAGCAGGATACACTAGGAAGAAAGAAGTAAGATGTCAGAAGACAGCGTAGTTATAAAATCCATCACAAAAGAAAAGTACAGTAGAACCTCTCTATTAAGGACACCCTTGGGACTGAAAAGTACTGTCCTTAATAGCGAGGTGTCCTGATCAGAGAGGTAAAATTGAATGGTAACAACCAATTTCGGACCAAAACCAGTGTCCTTAATAGAGAGGGTGTCCTTATTAGAGAGGTGTCCGCTGATGGAGGTTCTACTGTACTGGTATGTCTATATGACTTTGTTCAATTTGCAAATTTTAACCTCTTGAATCCCGGGGACTGACCAGTCGGTCATTTTGAAATAACGTTTTTTCCCAAAGACCGACAGGTCGGTCTCAGTGATATTTTTATTCCCTTGAGCTGGGACGCTAGTTTATTGCTTGTTTTAGCGTGTTTGATGTACAGTAGGGTCAGTTAGAGCATGCCTGGGTAGATGGCGCCTCGGTACCAGACTTTGGCGGTTGTATTCGGGCGCTATACATCATGAAAGTCAGGTCCAATTTCGCAACCACGTGACCACCCTGGGATCCCAGGATTTTCAAGTTTGGGGATTCAAGAGGTTAAGAATGAACTCACTATGTCAGTATTTGAGCCTAAACAGTGTTCCTCTTCAAGCACTGTTGAGGCGAAATCACGTGACAAAGTTACCATCCTATATTTCACCTTTTACGGACTGTAAATTCATTTTCCAAGTAACCTCTTCCAGTACCAAAGAAAACTAGACGAGACAGCAAAATATAATTGCATATAATGCATCTACCGGTACAAGACTTACACAATGACTATAAGGTGATTTTTTTACAAGGTTACATAATGCATTAATCTGTTGCGCTCTAACTTTCATAAAATATCATTAACACAAATGCGTTTATTTACAACAATCAAATCCAAAAGATGGAAAATTCTTAAAAAATCAATAAATGAGTCGTGTGACCCATCATCAATTAAGTTACAAACGCAGAAAGAAAAATGATAAAATATTCGACAGGAACAATGATCTATACAAAATAGATACCGTTGCAGTGTAATTATGGCACACAATCTATAAAGGCAATCCAGTTTTGATGCTAGGATATTTCAGTCAATCCGAGGTGTTCATGACAGCGCAGCTCACTCAAAAGTTCACTTTCATTGGGCTCCTGAAGCATGCCCCTGAAATATAGATTTAACATCAGTTACACAATTGGAAATTACATATGTATTAGTCATCACCAAAAATTTGGCGGACACCAAGCTTTTTTGAATATGTTACATTTCTTTTAAAGTCATGCCGATCTACCGTCGATGTGCGTATATCCATCCTTCACCATCGATAACTCCCCCTGATCGGCCGTCAGAAGGACTGTTACTTTATCGGTAGTCTCCATGCATTCCCTTCCTTTCCCACGCGTCCATGTCGCGACAACACTAACATTACACTCGTGGTTGTCGCACGAGACACGCACTGAAAGCCATCATAATGGAAGACCAGGTGTTCAATGGGTACGTTTCCAGGGATGCTGACCTGACCCAAATGCACAGTGCATGTTGTATAGAAGAATGACAACCTGATCCTGAGGGTGGCACAAGTCAGGCCGTCATTCAATTACTTTGTGTCGAGTAATTTGATTAGCCACCCGTTTATGATGGTGCGTCCGACGGATTTCCTGGCCCTTGAAATCGGCGGTGAAAGGAGGAGACTTTAGGACTAATATTCACCGCCGTTAAGTGGGCATGTTTAAAGTCAGCACTTCAAATTTGCTGGGTTGTTAAAATAATAATAATAATAATAAAATGGTACTTCTATAGCGCTAAATCCAGGATAAATATTCCCACTCAAAGTGCTTTACACAAAAAAAAATCTAATTTGATGGAAAGGCACTCCTGAACAGAAAGGTTTTCAAGAGTGCCTTGAATTCCTTGATGTCAGTGCAAGAAGTCAGTCGTGGGGGCAACTTATTCCATAGCCTGGGTGCCGCGGATGCAAAAGCTCGTTCAGCATAACCTGAACCGAGTGGCTTCGGTTGAATCAACCGGGTATGGGATGATGAACAGAGCACCCGAGACTGACCCCTCACACTGATGAGATTCTTCAGGTAAACAGCGCATCATCTTCATCTTACCTGAACATTTGGTGTATAGTGACCGGCCTCATGGTATCACTAAAAGACGATGTCCTATCAGCTGCCGCTTCACGCCTGCTCTGCTGTTGACTGCGATCCCATCTCATGATGAAATTCTGAAATCGTAATCAAACTTCATGTTACTCAAACTGAAAGATATCACATACCAAACCGCCACCGACAGCCACAAGTTCTCCTTCTTCCCGTGAACCATTGTCGACTGAAACAGCCTCCCCGAGAACACGGTCTCCGTCAAGAACCACGACTCCTTCAGGCGCAACCTGCTGTAGGAGCCAGTCCTACCATAGCCAGGCCATGTGACTGAATGTTTTAGACCCGCACCTTGAACTACCTTTTATCCAACTGCGATTTTTTTACCAACAGCACCTTTTTTACCAATGACCAAGATTTTAACCCCTTGAATCCAAAAACTTGAAAATCCCGGGATCCCAGGGTGGTCAGGTGGTTGCGAAATTGGGTCTGACTTTCACGATGTACAGCCCCGCGTACAACCGCCAAAGTACGGTACCGAGGCGCCATCCACCCAGGCATGCTCTAACTGACCTACTGTAGATCAAACACGCTAAAACAAGCAATAAACTAGCGTCCCAGCTCAAGGGAATAAAAATATCACTGAGACCGACCTGTCGGTCGTTGGGAAAAAACGTTATTTCAAAATTACCGACTGGTCGGTCATCGGGATTCAAGAGGTTGTCTGCATGTGCCAGGACGTAAAAGTCTCTAAGACTGTTTTCCAGTAATCAAAAGAGGAACAAAATATAACAGGAGAATCCGGCTTTATGTAACAGATAGAAGATGGAGAAGAATACAGGTTGTTTTATTACTGGATGCATCCACCAATCTACTGTTGGGTTCCCACAGTAATCTTACCTCAAGAATGAGCGCAGTGAAGAGATTGACGCTTATAATCACGGATAGCATCCACCAAGCCACAAAATATAACTGGGACCATCTGAAAGTGAAAATGGGACGGAAGATCAATGATGAGGTCACACTGGTTGAGAACTCAACAGCCACAAGTTGTGATAATCAGAAAGTCTATAAATATTTTCCTGTAACTTTGAAGGGGTACACCGTTCGTAATGACTTGTGGTCCAGTTAAATAGAAATGCACTAATACACAATGCCGTAGTGCAGTTATTGTGAATACAAATTTGTTTAAACTTGGTATTCATAGCATTTGTATATCAGTCTACACAACAGCAATGTTGAAATTTATATTTAGAATGTATTTTGCAATTGGACATTTTAAAATTCAATTACAAATTCAAAATTTTTAACGAACGGCGTAGGCCTTTAAGGAAATTTGTGTAGTAGGGAAAGTGACCTTCCTACTGTGAGATTGAGATATTGTTCCAACTAGGAATCAAACAAAGTAAATCTGAAGTGACAGATACCAATGTTTGTACTCCCAACGTTGAGGTTATCAAATGTGTATCTCACAGTACACAACCATTCACTTTAGAACTACATTGTACTCACTTTGACAGCACCTCTGAAAACGTTTAAAAGTAAAAAGTAAAAAACTCACTTCGACAACACCTCCGAATACACTTGTAGGAAGATAAACCAGTTATTCTGCACCATCACATCCCAAAGCACCATAAGAGCCGACTGAAACACAAACATTCAATATCATCTCAACAGTTTTACGAATTCTGCTGCCTCTTACTGTAGGATGCAGCCTGGGTTCCTTCAGCAGGTTACACTTCCTGAAGATTATTACTTGATAAGATGCAATGGATTAGGACTTTCTCCGTTGTACTTGATGTACCGTCAGCACCCTCTTTTGAGGACGCTTCCAAATTGGTGCCAACTATCCCAACGGTTATCATCATTGGTGAGACGGCATGGCTGTTTTATTCCCAGGGTCATAGGTGGTCTTATTTTACAACGACCCTCTTCTCATCATTTGACTTGCAAGATGAACTTCCATTCAGCATAAGAATGGCCAGAATATAGAGTACAGTAGAACCTCTCTATTGAGGACATCCTTGGGACTGAGAAGTGGTGTCCTTATTAGAGAAGTATCCTGATTAGAGAGGTCAAATTGAATGGAAACAACCAATTTGGGACCAAAACTAGTGTCCTTAATAGAGAGGTTGTCCTTAATAGAGAGGTGTCCGCTAAGGGAGGTTCCACTGTACTAGGATTTAGGAAAAATGACCGCAACTTACTGCAAAGTCATCAAAGTTGTTGGCCCAGTATGCCAGCTGTTGGTAGGAACCACAAGGATAAGATGGCACGATTGTTTTATTCCCTGGGTGATAGGTGATCTTGTTTTTGAACAACTCCATTCCGAGTATGGCAAAGGTATAGTATATCACCTGAAACCAGATGACAATAAATAACTAATACTTACTTAGGTAGATAAAAGTTTGTCAGTTTCTTCTATATGCCACAGTGCTCTTACAATGTACAATATCCTCAAAGCGCTTAAAATGTTTCAAGGAATAGACGAAAACTAAACCAACGTGAAGTACATATATCTAGTGAGCACAGCAACTGAACTATTCTACAAAATTCCTGATTTCTCCATCCAGAAACCTTGTTATTATAACTATCTACCAGCCATCTGAAAACATAAAGTACATATATATGACACACCACAGCAAAATGAGTCGCATGTCGCACAGAAGATGAGCCTAAAATGACACCAGGACATAATAAAAGAAACTGATACACTCAGATGTCACGAAAGGCAGACAATAGTGAAATGAATAACCAGTATGCTCAACCTGTCAAGCTCGAAGCGACATGCGACTCATTTTGCTGTGGTGGGTCACATATATGCTCTACAGTGTACAATTTCTATTTAAGCACTTTGAGTAATACATATTTTTTCTTATCCACAGTTTAAGTGAAGAGATACCGTGTTGTGGTCATATTCCTTTGAGGAAAAACTCACGGAAATCCAAGCATGTTTTGACTAAAACTAAGCATCTTTTGACTGAAATCCAAGCATGTTTTGACTGAAACTAAGCATCTTTTGACTGAAATCCAAGCATGTTTTGACTGAAACTAAGCATCTTTTGACCAAAATCCAAGCATGTTTTGACTTTGTTCTTTTCAACTTACTACAAGTATACCAGCAAACGACCTCAGGTTTCTGACCAGGTCAGCTAGGGTGGTAGCAACCAGTGACATCATCTGAAAGTTAACGAGCAAGACTTCACACCAGAACAGAGAACAACTGCAAATCATATGACCTATAGGTTCCATCTACAATTCAAGATCAATGCCATTTGTTAACCCTGGGTAGGGTGTACAGCAAAAACAGATCTATTCAAAGACCTAGCTAATTTATAGTGGTCATTTACCGTCTGAGTCTAATTCGACCATTCTTAGATAGTTGCAGAGCAATATATTTGGGGAAACTTACAAGGACAGTTGCTAAGGCCACAAGGCCATATTTTGTTTGACAATATCATGCCATGCTCATCATCACCTTCGTACCGAACAACGACAACAACAACAACAGTAGATCAGCTGACGAGGAAGGGCGGATACTATTCGAAACGTTCCGTAAGTTTCTCTCTCAATCCAGTAGTTATTTGGCTTAAACTTTCACGGAATCATCACATTTAATCAAGGCTTGGTAATGCGGTAACACAGAGCATACCCCCGCAAGTTTACTTCACAAAAGTCTTGCACAACTTTACAGCAAGCATCTTGAAGTGGGTGAACTGACATTGTTTACTTTGAATACTGTCACAACTTACCTTGATCTGTGGAATGACCCTCAGCAGACGAACGATGATCAGAATGTTGAGCAGACGAATCAGGTCATAAAACTTTACAACATTTCCGTCTGGTTTATCTCTAAAAAGTAAAGTTTAAGATGAAATAAGAAATGTAACGACATAAGGACACAAATTAAAGCTGCAAAGATTGAACAATTTCTTTTAGGAGCATCTCTGTTGTGAGCTATGGACAGTTGTTAGGTGTTGACACTTTCGACCATCATAACTGCAGTTATAAGAAAAACCATTTGGTGGATCACTGGAATTCAGTACTGAATACGAAAAAAAAAGAAATAAGATATGTGAAACACAGTAGAACCTCCCTTAGTGGACACCTCTCTATCAAGGACACCCTCTCTATCATGGCCGCCTCTCTATCAAGGACACCCTCCCTATCAAGGACACCCTCCCTATCAAGGACACTAGTTTTGGTCCCAAATTGGGTGTTTCCATTTAATTTGTTCTCTCTAATCAGCACACCTCTCTATTAAGGACAGCACCTGTCAGTCCCGAGGGTGTCCTTAACAGATAGGTTCTACTGTATATTACTTACATTCCCCAATATGGAATGCCATACATCGCCAGGTAGAGAACCTCAACTATCTGAAAAGGCAAATTATTTACACTGAGTGTCTTGTCAAACATTACCACTCACTAAAAGCACTGTGAAACCTCTGACTCATCAAATACCATCTTCATTTTCAGTATGTCATAAAATTTGAATGACGATTCTCAATACTCTTCTGAGGACACTGAATCAGCTCCACAATTAGCAGAAGTTGGAACAAAATTTCAATGTTTTGTGTCCGGTTTTCTGTCCAGTTTTGTGTCCGGTTTTCTGTTTGGTTTTGTGTCCGGTTTTGCATATGAAAGAATGAGTACAGCAGCAGAGTAACCAGGTACAATTCGTCATTACTGAGGCAAACAAAAACACGAAACTGACAAAAATGTCAACTCTAAAACATCATCACTAAAGTTCGGCAGCATTGAGGGAATCTAGTCTACCCTTACCACCAATTGAAACCAAATTGAGCCAAATCGACAACTTGTAGTTTTCTAAACATTACACAGTTTGACGCACTCACCACAAGTAAGGTAGTCAGCACAAGGTCAAAGAGATTGCTTTTGTGCCAGATGTACCGTCGCCATCCGTTCGCCCAGAGTTTGAAGCATTGTTCAATCAAATAGAAAAGGATGAAGCACAGATTGATCACCTGAAGAACAAATAAAAACTCTTACGAAAAAACGATAAAAGGCGTAACAGACACATGCGGAATAACGAACTAAAACAAAATTCGATTCATTACTGAAAGAATTTCCAGCAGTAAATTCAACAACTACAACAACATTTTTCCTCTATGAATCCAACTTCAGACAAATGATACTTAAATCTCCCTTAAAAGACTCGACGCTGTCATTATCATCGTGTCTCATGATGACGCGGTGACCGGCAACAGCCTGTGCTATTGACAATTTGGTAGCAGACTGTTCGATCTTCTGTTAGATGGACCTGTCCAGCTTGTAAAAAAAAGCTTCCAACTTACACCGAGTGCTGAAGTATCAGCATCGAAACTATCCCTATACGCTGTGCAAACTTCTGCCTGAAATAAATATAGGAAATAATGATTTAATTACTGATCTGTCAATGAGATGTCAAGCTATCAACTATTTGATTTGATAAATTCTTGAGTGACTTTTATAAATGATCATCATTGCTGTGCAAACTTTTGCCTGAAATAGACAGAAGTCTGAAATAATCATTTAATTAGAAGTCTGAAATAATCATTTAATTCCTGATCTGCCAAAAGAGATGTCAAGCTATAAACTGTTTGATTTGATAATTCTCGAGTGACTTTTATAAATGATAATTATCTTAATGACTTACTGTAATGCATATGACATTGACGAGTGCCACCAATGTACCAAAGCGGCTGAAGTTTCGGTGGGAAATAACAAACTGTATTTTCTGCAAACACGAATTGGTAACCCACATTATATCTGGCTCCTGAAATGAGAGAAGAAGATCATTCTGAGAGAAAGATATGCAACTGTTAGATAAAACATGTGGCTAGACAAATAAAATTACAATTTATCATATACACCACATGAAACAGTGGGCTCTTAGTAATAACATCTTCTTCCTTCAGTGTCACTACCTCGTCTCATATAAAAGTCTTGATAAAAAGCCACGAATATCAGATCCTCAAAAACAATGCCAGTTCCAGCAATGTGAATTTTGGTTCCGGAATCGTAATCCTCCTGTTTTCAAACCCAGATTCTATTGTGCAGCAGCCCACATGCTTTATCCACGGACCCAGCATCACCGTGGCTGTGACAGATAAGGCAAGTCACACTTACTAGTTTCTCCTTCTGCACTTCATCCAAATATTTCAGAGCTTCGTGAAATTGGCCAGCATTGAGCACACAGCCCATTCTGTTTTGAAGATCCTGAAACAAAAACAAAGTCAACATCACATATGAAAAGAAAGACTTTAGGAGGTATGTAAGTATATTTCGTACGAGTATAATAACCATGATAAGTCATTAATTATTTCAACAATGCCTTTGCATGATGAAGTGTGTTGTTCAAGCCTTCTTGGGATCATTATTATCCAGTCTCCACAGTTCCTTTTGATACCACTGCTCATCCCAGATGGCACCACCAATCTCCATCTTGAAACAGGTGAGTTGATTTTTGTTGTTTCAATTGATTTTTGTTGTTTCAATTGATTTTTGTTGTTTCAATTACTCACCTCAACAATTAATCTTTTGGTTGATGTCCTGATATTTGCCTGCTTGACAACCGTCTTTAATATATTGGCAGGAACACCATTGCTGTAACGTTCAAGGCAAAACAGATATCAACATCTATTACTTCAAGCCAAACACATTTTACCTCTGTTGGAATGTCAGCCCTACGTGTAGATTCACAGCATATTTAACATATTTTAGATATCAGTTTAGTATTGAGGTGTCATGTGTCAGAGTTCTAAAATCTGCCAATATCAGAGCAAGCAATACCTTCAGCACTTAACATCTTAGCTACCCTAGTCTTTTTGGTATCATTGTGCATCAGGCAAAACCTCCGTCTTCGCCGCCACCACAGCGCCAGCTCTACGACTTAGTTCAAGTTGGTGGGTAGCAGACGACATGCCTGCATCACTATACACAAGTAGAGCCGAGCCAGGTCATACCAAACAATACACAGAAAGGTCTATTATACTTATAGTGTCCGCTCAAGCGGTCGGTGGTAAACACGTGTATTTGATTGTGACTGCTAAAGCTGTTGGCATTAAACACGTGTATTTGATTGTGACTGCTATAGCTGTCGGCAGTAAACACGTGTTTTTGATTGTGACTGCTATAGCTATTGGCAGTAAACACGTGTATTTGATTGTGACTGCTATAGCTGTTGGCAGTACACACGTGTATTTGATTGTGACTGCTATAGCTGTTGGCAGTAAACACGTGTATTTGATTGTGACTGCTATAGCTGTCGGCAGTAAACACGTGTATTTGATTGCGACCGCTATAGCTGGCGGCGGTAGTCAAGAGGTTAACACCATCAAGAACTGCAGCCTTTTTAGTTGATGAACACATCAAGCTTTAGTAGAAAACTCAAATGTGTCACAATAATGGACAGGGCAAACCATTATTCGACGCTCTCCTCCAGGTATCCCATAATTTCAACCTACGCAGTGATGTCGACTCGGGAACTTTGGATGTTTACTCCCTCCTTCCGCTTCTTCAGCACTTCGAATGCGGCCCTCAGTGCTAACCTCCGTCGGAATAGACTACCCTGCATGGAATTCTGAAATATCAAGTATGTTGTCATAAGCACAGTTGCATACATCACATTGTTAGGCATGAGAAGGTAATGCCACAGTAGTGGACTAATCTCGTCCCGACTTCTCGGTTGAATCACCTTTCGACAATATGTCTTAGAAACGATGAAATTTTTCATCACAATGGTACAGATGGGCGATGACCAAGCTATTTGTCAGCTTCCTTCAGTAACTTCCACGACGATGTTTCAAAATTTATTGAAGGAACCTTTTAACAACCAGTATTCAATGTCTACTTTTGCTCTTAAAGGGGGACTATAGGCTGGAGCAGTTGGGTTAAATTGGCCATCTTTGGGTGACTAATATACACGGTAAGGGCACCGGGTCATTTTAGATTCAGCACTAGATATATTCATTGTACAAGCACGAATAGTTCAGTCGTTCTGTGAGATGGGAGAGATCCCTATTGGTGACTTCGTGTAACTTTATCTTGCCTGCCTAGCTACTGCCTGTAGTGTCCCTTTAAAGCAATTTTTTTTTCTCAGACAACTGTTTCTCAACTCACATTTTCTGAGATATCATCAAAACTACTTACCAAGAAATACCCTCGAAACTGATTGTAAATCACAGCCGTCAACATGTTCATCAGACAGTACATACCTAAAGAAACAATCAAATTGACCATGCTTATTTTTTTCACACTTCTTCTTTCTTATGTTTTAGTGTGTATGACTGTTTCTAGCAGGGCACAAGGAAGGTCAAGCAAATCCTTTGATGAACATTTGTTATGAGAGCGCATGAGGCACTTAGAGACAACTCAGCTCATGCAACACGCTTAACTTAAGTACAATAAGTAACTTACTTATTCTCACTAGTAATCAATTACAGTAGAACCTCTCTATTAAGGATACCCTTGGGACTGCCAAGTGCTGCCCTTAATAGAGAGGTGTCCTGATTAGAGAGGTCAAATTGAATGGAAACTGCCGCTTAAGGACCAAAACTAGTGTCCTTAATAGAGGTGTCCAGATCAGAGAGGTCAAATTGAATGAAAACTGCCACTTTGGGACCAAAACTAGTGTCCTTAATAGAGAGGTGTCCACTTAGGGAGGTTCCACTGTACTATTGAATATGAAAGAAGAGAAGATCTATTGCTGAGAAGGCAAAACCTACCAATGGCGAGGAAGACAATGAAGTAGATTGCATAAAACCTGTTTGTACGATAGGCCGGCATCATCACTGAAAATAAATCAAAGTTATTCCATTTTATGTATAAACTTTTTTCGTACAATGATATTGATGGTAATTGGGCTTGTAGGCAACACTATTTGTGGGGTCACCTCCAGTAATTACAGGAGTCCAAAGCTTAATAGAACAGGAGTCCAAAACTTAATAGAACAGGAGTCCAAAACTTAAAAGAACAGGAGTCCAAAACTTAATAGAACAGGAGTCCAAAACTTAAAAGAACAGGAGTCCAAAACTTTAATTTATGTCGCATCTTCTTATGTCGCCCCTGATAGGGATTTCTGTACAGGGGATCTTGAGTCTTACGCACAGGACTTTGAGCCAACATCCAAGAGTATAACTTGGCTCAAAACAACCCTGATACCCTGGAACATAAAATTACAAGGACAGATTTCTAGCTTCTCATTGGATATGCCTATAGTCCAGCTGAGAAACTTTAGTGGTACCTCTCCACTGATCCACAAACTGTCCTCACCTCTGCAGTGGCAAAGAAACAATGTACTACCATGCCAACCAGCAGAGAATCAAGGTGTCCCCCTAAGGCATAACACCTTACTGTACATTCTCAACAAGAAATTAATTTGACAAATTAGCATCCAGATACAAATACAAGTCAGAATCACGGTTTTGTGCAACTTCTGTCGCACTGAAATTGACATACTCTGTGTTAAAGGGACAATATAGGCAGCAGCTAGGCAGGCAAGATAAAGTTACACGAAGTTGCCAATAGGGGTCTCTCACATCTCACAGTACGTCGAAATGATTCACGCTTGTACAAGGAATATATTTAGTGCTGAATCTGACATGACCCAGGGCCCTTACTGTGTATACTAGTCACCTAAAGATGGCCAAGTTAGCCCCTCTGCTCCTGCCTATAGTCCCCCTTTAAGGGCAAATTGGCCTTTCTACTCACCATCTGGGTTGTTGGCAGTTGTCAGTAAAACCAGTAGATTGATAAGTGCGTCTTGGAAGTTGGGGAAGTACATGTCACCTTCAGTTTTATCCTGAAAAAACCCCGAATGACATAATTTATACAAAAGACATGTTCTCTACATGATAGAGTGGGTGAATAGTCAACTTAAGATTTGTCAATCGTGAATTGTTTATCTATTCATTGGAATCAATCGATAAAAAATGTACTTACATGTATTTTTTGGTCCTGAGCGAGATTGACCACACTGTTGTTGGTAATATTGGAAGGTACCTGAAACAGGATAGAATAAAGTATAGAAAATTGGAGCAACTACAATTCTCCACGTTTAATCTCTCCTCCATGCTCTTCTTGATGACAAACCAGGTTTGAGAGAAAACCATGCCGATCTACCGTCGTTGTGCGTATATCCATCCTTCACTGCCGATAAACCCCCCCCCTGATCGGCCGTCAGAAGGGCTGTTACTTTATCGGTAGTCCCTCTGCATCCCCTTCCTTTCCCACGCGTCCATGTCGCGACAACACTAACATTACACTCACTCGTGGTTGTCGCACGAGACACGCACTGAAAGATATCAGAATGGAAGACCTGGCGTTCAATGAGTAACGGTTCCAGGGATGCTGACCTGACTCAAATGCACAGTGCATGTTGTATAGAAGGGTAACTTGATCACGAGGTTGACACTATCAATTCAGGCCGTCATTCAATTACTTTGTGTCAAGCTATTTGATTGGCCACCCATTTATTTTGTGCGTCTGATGGATTTCCCGCCCTATTGTGTCGGCGGTGAAAGGAGGAGACTTTAGGATTGGCATTCACTGCCGGTAAGTCGGCATGGAGAAAAACCGGCTTATGATTGAGTCAATACATTCCTTACCTTGGTAATGGAGCCAGGGAAAAGCAGCATCCCACACAAGGTGAAAACATACAGGTGGAGACAGAGGAACATCATCACGCTGGAATCTCAAAGTAACAAACAGATGACAGATATTCATGGACTTTTTCTGTAAAATCGCATTTGATGCGTATCACCTTGAGAATTTCCGTGGGAGAGGCAATATTGATTTCTATTTTAGGCACTGCACTGTGTACTGACTACATAGGTTTCATCAATTCTTCAGTGTTTCAAATTGCATTGAAAAGATCTTTTAAACCAATAAACTCGTCAATATTTTTTCCTGAGAAACCCCCTCGCCCCCACCGAGGACAAACATGAATATGCACACTGAACTTCCAGTGGTATTGCCTCCGTTACCTCCGCCCATATCACTGAAGAAATACGTGTCATTTTTCTGTATATCCCACGCCTCACTTTACGGTGCACCTCACCCAAATTTGAGTTGATTCTGCCGTATGCACTATCTATCTCTATGCGATAAATAAAGCATCATATGGTGAACCCATTTTTTGATCACACAGACCGCACTTTCCATGGCCACTGTGCTTCAAAATAACTTCACAGGGTTTGCCCTTTTGAACTCTCTAGACACTGCGTAAATTTCAACGCAAAGCATATTGTGGTTTTTGAATGACACAAAAACGCTACACTTGCCGAGATATCAGACCGCTGATTGAGCAATAGCAATGGTCAGTGGCATCACGCTAACTTTTCACCATTGTTTGTACAGCGATGCCGTTTATGAGTGAGTCATAGCTGATCAACTTCAGCTTGAAATAGATTGCATGCAAATGCATGCTGTAATTTCGTCAAGGGTTTGACGCGCGTTGTCTGTAAAGCTTAGCAATGTCAATACATTGAGGGTCAAGATGTGAATATGGAGGACAACTCAAAACTCTGAGTTGCTTGTGTCAAAGGGCCTTTCTTCAACAAGCATCACTGACTTTACCTGAGTATATCGGGAACTGTCCTCCTCAAACAGTTGACTGTTTTCTTCATGAGGGAGGAATTCTGTAGCAGAAAGAATGGACGCAGCATCCGACGGATTCGGACGATCTGAAAATAAGACGAAGAAATAAATGAGATTCTTTGGTCATATCAAGGAGTTTTTAAGTTGGAGTTGACTGGTGGCGTGGCCTATGGATGAAAAAGTCCAACTCGTGATTGTGGTATCTTGGGTATGATACCCGACACCAATGCACTGCTTATGGAAAAAGTACTTTGTGATGGACTAATCCACCCTAGCTAAGACAAGTCAATAGCCCAATTATCCAAGAAGATGTTGTAGATGAATTTGCCGTTTGCCTATCGTACTTACCTCACCACAACCCAATGCCACCGTCACACACCAATCTGTCATTGACACCAAGATTACGAGAATGTACACGATCAGCCATGGTGATATGGACAGATGTTTTCTTCCAACCAGGTAACACTGAAACAAATCATTTAGTGATTGTGATGTTACAGAATTATTACAAAGGCAGCAGAGCAAGGAGGCAGCGGCTTTTTGAATCCGCTAGGTGGCACTGGTCGCTGCCTTTTTAGGGCTCAGAAGGAGGTTTAAATATCGGACAAATGCATCAAAGACCTACAGGTTTGTAGAGGACAGCTAGCTAGCTCTTATCGACAGGTTTCCTGATTGACCAACATGTACAGCCTTAAAATTGGCCACTACATTGTACATGTAGTTAGTTTCCATAAAGTTAAATTACGACTGAAGAATATCTCACAACTATTGTTTACGATGACGCAAAATGCCTAACCTCACCTTTATAATGACATCTCCAAGTAATGTCAACAAACAGAACATCTCTACAGCTTCTGTCACCCCACAACCCGGTTCCGGCGCTGTCTGACCGTACCGTATGTCAGACGACAATGTCAGCGACGAAGGCCGTTCGAAAAATGCCAGCATGTGGATGGTGAATATAATGAAGTAGAGGAACCATTGTATCAGGGTGGAATAGTAGAATCTGTACAGTCGGAGGGAGAGAGTGTCGAGTTTGTGATGGATGGAACGATACTGGAAAGGTGAAAAACATCTTCTCTTAAATATGAAAATAGTGTTTTTTTGGCGAACATCATACTATGCATCAGATTTTTGTTTCTATTTCGCAATGGCTACGTTCGATTTGAGAACACAGAAACTGACCTTACACAACCCAATCAAGACTTCCAGAATTATTGGGTAGTACACAGGCAAAAGTTTCCGTCCACGGATAGCTGATGCCCCATGAACGTTCCATCCATGGAGCCCATGGATGGATAGTTCATGATTATCGCAAACAACGTTTAACAACTGGTCTCCCATCAGCTATCCACTGATGGGCCATGGGTGGAACGTTCATGGGGCTTCCATGGATGGAACGTTCATGGGGTTTCCATGGATGGAACGTTCATGGGACTTCCGTGGTAGATTCTTTGCTGTGAGTTCTATCATAGTTCCACTAGTGTCAGAGTGTATCATTTTTGCTCCCTCCCGATTGGATGAAATGTGATCACTTAAACATCCCTTATAAGTATACTTTGTCCTTGTCCTGTGTATTTCATTACCACCTAAGACATACTTAGTGAATGGCATCGTTTCACAACTGATTTTATTTTGATTATCTGCCTAATTTTTTGCAGTTAATCAGTTTAAAATTAGCTGTGAGACTGAGAGTTGTACATTTTTTCATTTTGGCACCAGGTGTTAACTACTCCGTACTCGTATTTGCATAAACACTTGCATGTACATGTATTTGATATTGCTAACTTATAAGTAACACTATTGAGACCACGACTAATTCCAAGTCAAGCAATAGTCTCTGAGACACAATAACTTTTCAACTCCAGCTTCCAATTTTCTAATTCATGGTTGCTGCATTATCCTCATACATTTGCTTTTGCATGTACATAGTTATAAAAAGTTTGAACACAATAACATGTTAAGATTTAATGAGACTACAGTAATCGAGACTTGGAATTAGTTTCGGACCATTTTCATGCAGTTAGTGTTAGGGGGCGTGCCTCACCAGGTCCTTTGGTTTTGCATTCAGACAAACTTACCAATTGTCTAGCAAAGCCAAACCTATTACGGATCAGGTCATCAGGTGGTCAGTGAGACCAAAGCCAACCATAATAGAAAGTGAACATGAACTAGAACTGAACGAATTGGTTAGGCATAAATGTAATGACGAAGAAGAATCATTTTGAATTTGTAACATTGATTATAATGCGCAAGAGCTGATTATATTGGCTTAAATGTGACAGTGTACATAATTCGATGTTCTCAAACATACATGTATGCCATAATAAAAAAACAACAACCTTACATACCATGTTATGTCACGTCTTAATTATCGACTATATGCATTATTATCAAACTGACTATTTGAGTGGATGTGACCAGGGGGACTCCAAGTTGATTCGTCAGGGGGAGACGAAACTGATGACTAAGGGGCCACATCCCTGCCACCTCCCCCCACCCCCTACATAGCTACAGCTATCCGTGCCCCAGACAAATGACTGATATCCCTGCAAAGAATCTGAATACTAACCCCCAAACGGAACTCGCAGGATTGGCAAAAAACGATATGTAAAGCATTGGAGCATTAACAAGATACGGCGTCACTAATCAAACTTACGGAAAATAGGGAGAAAAATTGGCCAAGCTTAACTTTCTTCCGTCATAGAATCTATGATGGAACATGATAGATTCTATAACGGATTCCATCAACTATCCACTGACGGCCCATGGACGTTCCATCCACGGACGCCCATCCACGGATAGCTGATGGAGATTCTCCATCACCTATCCGTGGACGGCCCATGGACGGAACGTTCATGATTAATCACCATCAGCTATCCGTGGACGGAGACTTTTGCCTGAGTACAGTAGAACCTCTCTAGTATTAAAGACACCCTTGGGACTGACAAGTGCTGTCCTTAACAGAGAGGTCTCCTGATTAGAGAGGTCGAATTGAATGGAAACAACCAATTTAGGACCAAACCCATTGTCCTTAATAGAGTGGTGTCCGCGAAGGGAGGTTCTACTGTACTCGCCAATTAGGCTTCCACATGCAACATACTGCATCAGACGTTTGCTAGAAATGATTACTCACACATGCAGCGTCTTCAATGAAAACAGTTGCCTTCAGGAGGGTGGTTTCATCTGAAAAATAATGAGCAACATCAATATTATTCATTGTGCAACTGACACAAACAATGGAATAATGCTGTTGGCTAATCTCAAGGCTTGTGTCAGGTTTTTGAGTCTTATGTGTTGAGTTCATTATTGAATAGTCATGTACATCATAGCTGTCAATATCATGTGGTTGATCCTGCTCAAACAAGCTCTCCTTTATGGCAAAGTTTAAAAAATTGGTTCCAGTATAAGACAGAACTTACCCAGAATGGCAACCATGTCTAATTTTCAATAAAGGCAATCGTTTGCCAACTTTTAAAATGCAACAGAATTCAAGAGATCTTTAATGATAGGTACACATGCAATGCTAGAGTCAATTGAACTTGACAAAACGGTCTGACTGGCTCCAAAAATAAGGTCCATATAAAGCTAACTAAACCACGATTTGGAAATTTTAAGCAACACAGTCACTATCTCAACAGAGTTCAGCAGACACCCTGACAAGAATGATCATCAGATGTGATAAAAATTATGACAGGTATCTAACTAAACCTTCAAGGCCAAAAACAAACAAACTTGTCATGTAATGTTCTACATTTCAACAAAAAAAAAAAAAATTAGGCATGTTCAATTAAAAGTTGAGGCAACCAGGAAGACAAAACGACATGACCAACTGAGGTCTAGTTTTCTATCTAGTGATTTTTTTTGATCATTCGAGAAGATAATTAGTGTACAATTTAGAGGATGGAGAGAACCCTAGTTGTAATTCTTCATTCTTCTTAGACTTGGATTTACTCTTTGGCGACACTACTGAACCAGGCCAAGGAACTACTAGTAACTCAATCTTCATTTTAATGACACCAATCAGCAGCGAGTGTCAGTAGGCCCTACTGTTGAAGAAGTCTCCCACTGAGACAGATGAAACTGTCGAGAATCTATGACAATGAATGATAGATTTGCTCCCAGAATTGATCATGTTCATGAAAGAGGAAAATATTCTGATTAATTATCTGGAGAGGCATGATTGTCTAACACATGAATTGTGATGCATAAAATCCTGAATCGTGACACCTGACAAGTCTTCTTTTGTCATATCTCATGAAATGAATGATGTAAATTTGGCCCATCTAACAGACTGAATAGACCGTATCAGTATGCGAAAATAAATTTCGGCCACTTTGCAGGCACATTTTCACAGGCAGCATAAGTTTACCATGACATAAAAGTCATGTTTTAAATCAAATCGTCACCAAAATCATTCAAAATATCATGAACTTTTTAAGGTATGGATGATGGACAACTTCAAGTAAATTGTTTGAATAAGGTTGTATATTTTAACTATTATGTGATGGAAAACAAACATTGCCTGTGAAAAGGGTCGTTTCAAAATGGCCAAAATTTATTTTCGTAAGGTGTCTATCGTGTCACGTCATCTTGACCAGCCATGCCAATTTCATCATACCAATCGGCTTAAAGAAGCCATTGAGAGCCAAAACAAACCAGCAGCTGTTGCATATCACTTTTTTTGGATTGTGTATACTATAGGCCTATTTTTTTTAGGTTTGTTTTGGCACTCTTGGTCATACATACTGATAGTGATAACCATACCATAAATTATCTTGTATTCACCAGATCCAGTACTGTACTCTCCACCGACCGACGTTACAAAAGTTACATTCTCATCATCAGGGTCACAGACATAGAATTTCCTGGAACCATTTCCATAGCTTACTTCAGGACCACTACTAGCCGCGACAGAACTACCTGCCGAATTTATGCTGGCCTGACCAAGAATGCTTTCACCCAAAAGTGGATCTGACTCGGTGTCTAAAGTCTGCATTGCAGTATTTTTTTATCAATCGTTCAATATATTTATGTCATCAGGGAATAATGTTGGAAATGTGCTTTTTACAACGAGTTCTGTGAAAGTTTTCACCATTCATGCCATTTTCAACTTAATCAACACTTCCTGCTTTTGCCTCCTAGCGGAATTTTAAGAAACCAATTTGTCCTTGGTTGATCGCGAAAACCTGCTTTCCCGATTTCACTTTCCCATTAATATATGGTAACTAAAGAACTGCTATAGGACGGATACAGATACATCAATTTCATTAGCTCTCTTTTCTTGGTTGAGGGATAAAACGAGTTTTTATGATTTTGTAATTGTGGGTGCATCAGGTCCAAAACTCCTTTAGTTCCCCTGATTTCGTGCAATCCAGTAAATCAAAGTACCAGAAAAAACTAATTTGTAAAATTTTACCTTTACTTTTTAAACAATTTCTGACAAACAACTGAATCGATTTTGTCCGGTTTGGGGTACAACACGATATCAAAGAATCCGGTAATATATAACAGCAAAAACTTAGATATTTACGATTCCTTTATAACTTTAATCGGCTTCGAAGTGTGGGAGAAAACCTAGCGTGAATAAAATGTACACAAGAATCCATGTACATTTTGTACACAAAGTCAGAGTCGCAGTTACAGCTTCAATAAATACATACCATTACATAGTCTTCGAATGTTAATAGTACCAAATCACCATGGACATAACCTAAGATCACCGTGGCAGATTTTGTATATGTAATGAGCTGTAGGCCTATCTGTAATCTGTATTTTCAATCAAAGATTTCCAAGAAAGAGGTTCATGATTATGAAATGAATTGAATAGAAAGAAATGTCAGCATGGTCAGATGGATGTCAGTGTCATTTATATCTAACTTTCTCTATTTCAGTGTATTGTGATGAGCACAGAAACAATGGCTGGTGCCACACAAGAAAACCATGTGGAGGAAAACGAAAATATGCAAATGAAGTTGCACAATAAAGGAATGATGTTGACAAGAGCATGGACAGAACTCTTTAGTTTTATAACAATGTACCAGGCAGAATTAACTGTAAAAGAAAATGCCATGGAGATTGCCGAGAAAGAAATAGGTATTCGAAAAAAGCAGCTTGAAAGTATCAAATCGTCAGGTGATGCAGAAAGTGAAGAGAGACAAATATTACGTGATGAAATTGATTCAAAAGAGAAACAGTTGACAAAAAGCCAATCAGATCTTTTGATAAAGGAACGTTTGCTACAAAGAGTGGAATCGGATTTATCCAGTAATGCAGAACTTTTAGAACAATCGAAATATGATCTGTTCAATCGACAGGATGAATTGGTGCGATGTAAAACTGATTTAGAACGTTTGAAATCTCAATTGACTATAAAAGAAGACCAGATACGAATCAAAGATACTCTGTTAATGAAGTTAGAACATCAGCTTATGAAGGAGAATTCTGATCTCAAGGAACAGTTGTATTTGGAAAAGAAAGCCCATCAGAATACGAAGATGAATTTAAGAGATAGTCAACAAGTTTTTGGTCAAGTAAGTTATAGTTTCACCACTTGTGTTGATTGTGAAATGGTATTGTTATCGACAGATAACGATGATTGAAATTCACGACGCACTTGGGTATAGGCCACGATCTTGTTTAGCCAAAAGTGTGTTTTTGAAAGTGCTGATGGATAAACCAGAAGTACTTGTCTTCTGGGTGAATAGTTCAGACAGTGTAGAAAAAGTGTCAAATGGTTTTTTCTGACTTGTTCAGGTGACTGCATTCAATTATTCTAGATCTAAAGTAATTTGTAGGATATGCATAGTATTAAGGAAAACCAACCTCCTAATTCCTCTGTTATTCTTATTTCAGTCATCCTCATCACCTTCCGCAATGAATCTCCCAGAATTTCAAACTGCCATGGACCTCTCAGTTGAACAAGAAGACTTCCAACCCTCGAGTGTTACAGTGACATCTAATCAGATATCTGGTATCGATCATGCTCAGCCAACTGGAGATACGATTTCCATGTCAAGAAAACCACATTCCAGATCCTCATTCCCCATTTACAAGCATCAGAAAAGGATGGGACCAAGTGCCAAATGGTCGAACTGTAACTCAAGACCAACAGCACTTTCTACCAGAACAAGGTCTTTCAGCACTGGTTTATCTGGGCCTAATGACACTCCAGATGATTCCATTCCAGCTCGAGAGAGTGATGTTTTCTTCCCACTACAATTGTCACCAGAAGAAGATTCAAAGGAGGGAATCTTAGCTTCAACATTCCAAAGTGACTCAGAAATAACAAAACCGGTGCCTATCTCCCAGCCTTTTCAAAGTGAGCACCTGATGAGCACAAGTGCCAGCGGCGGTTTAGATGCTTCAGCCTTGGTGACACCTCATCAGATGGATTCCTCTTCTCAGTCTGACAATGAAAAGGTAGGCATTCGTTTAAACCACTGTGGAGCTGTGGCCTGGGGCTTGCTTATTTTTGAAATGGCCAGTTTGATTTGGGGACCTTGTACATCTGCTTGGTGGTCAGAATGTAAGAAAGGAGGGAGATTGACTTTTGAAAGTAATTTGCTGGGGGGGGAAGGGGTTGGGGTGATAGTTCCCAAGTCTCCACTGGATTTCCATTTTCCGACTGGAGCGGATCTGGATAGATTTGCACTCTGTCCCTTGACTTGATTGTCAAGGGTGAAATTTTACTGCTTTCAAGAATTTGAATTTTAAGATCCAAACTCTTGTGTTTTGTCATTACTGGGGATCATTATTTCATCAGCGTCATCTGCAATGTAGCTTTTTATTCAGCTTCCATATAGCTCCTTGTTCAGTATTGTTTTCAGTTCTGTCTGTCTGAGAGGTGTGTACATGTAGCCAAAGACTTTTAAAGAGCACCAGTAAAAAATTATCATATCCTCAAAAGAATATGAAATACAAAATACATACAAGAGTTTTTCATCCTTGTATTTGCAGTTATCAAATAGATGGCCAGACTCGGCTCCCAGACAGACAGAAGGGTCGGTAGTCAGTTTGTCTCGGACTTGTGATATCTGCTGGAAGCCGTTTCTAACAAAAATGGAATTAAAGTTTCATATGGCACAACACAAACAAGAGGGCTACACGTACCAGTGCAATATTTGCTCGAGACTTTTCAATAGTACGTCTGCTTTGGGGTCGCACAAACGGATCCATTATGACGAAAAGCCGCATAAGTGTCCGTTTTGTCATCGTGGGTTCAGTCAGAAATCGACATTAAAGTCACACATGAATTCTCACTCAACGAAATTCAAGTGTACAGTGTGTGGATTGTGTAGCTCGACTAGGTACAACTTCGATCGTCACATGAGAAAACACAAGATGAAAAAGCTTTGATTTTCAGAAGTGCCGTATTCAACGGACAATGAAATCGACAATTTCACACAGTAAACCCAGAAATATTCTGATGGGGGAAATCTTCATACTGTACATGATCTATAATACTATTTATAGTGTATATGAAGCACTTAAAATCAGCATGAATTGATTGAAAATGATTTACTAATAAAGGAGTATTGATTTTAACGAATCATTTCTTTAATTTATTATTGCATATTTACACCTTCACGGCTGAACCATACAGATCTACGTGAACCGAACTCCCTGTTAGTTATTCCTAAAAAAACTCGATGCAATCACCTTCTTCAGGACAGTTTCCATGTGGGGGCTGAATAGCTATCCATCAGGACTCACTGTTAAGTGATTGGGGAATGTTTTTGGGGAGGGGTGAAGGTGCCAAAAATGAGGTACATGTAACCAAATATAAGGCAGAGTCTTGGTGGTAGAAGCTAGCACAATGTCGGGGGGGGAAGTAACCTGGGTCTGTACTCTCACTCGCGGCGTTGATGGTCCATTTTTTAAATTAATCGAAGTGCATTTTGTTGCCAAAAAATTGGTTAAGCTTTATTCAGAAGTTACTGCACTTGCTGTGCGGGGCAACTGAATCTTTGCCCTCATTCCTTGCTGACTAAAGGAGCAAGCAAATGTCATCCAAGCAACACTTTGGATCTTGCGAGACGTGATTGGTTTTGCCATAGATAGTTGTTTCACCTTGTCTGTTGTGCGCAGAAAAGATACACAAGTGATTGCGCCCACTTGGGGATTGAATCAACCTCTTCCTTATTACTCTTAAATGTACATGTTCTGTCTTTACAGATGCAGCTCACCGGACTAGGTGAACGGGACAAATTTGGCATCAAACAGGGTGAATATGACCTGATGTGTCCAATCTGTGCTGTTCTCAAGGAATCCAAAGCCGAGCTTGACATCCACATGATGGACCACACGGAAGAGAAACGATTTTGTTGCCACATCTGCGGACGGCGATTCAAATTCCGAGGTGCCCTGAGACGCCATATCAATGGATTGCACAACCAGATTAGAAGACACAGATGTGAAATATGTGATCGGGGTTTCAATGCCGCTCACAATCTTAAGTTCCATCTGTTGACGAAACAACATCGCCTTAAAGCGCTGTGTCAATATCGAGAGAACCGACCAGATACTAATGTGACCACAGACTGAAAAATGTATGACACTGCAAGCCTTGATTTAAAGGCCTACGTTGTTCATTAAAAATGTTGAATTTGTAATTGAATTTAAAAATGTCCAATTGCGAAAATACATACTAAATATAAATGTCAACATTGCCGTTGTGTAGACTGATATACAAATACTATGAATACCAAGTTTAAAGAAATTTGTATTCATAATAACTGCACTACGGCATTGTGTATTAGTGCATTTCTATTTAACTTGACCACAAGTGATTACGAACGGCGTACCCCTTTAAATGGCCGGGCAGCAAACCTTGGTTTGACGGACACCAATCACTCTGTTACACAAGTTTAAGCTGTAAGACCTATCACCCGGTACATTTTCCATATGTCGGACTTGAAATGAGTGGTGGAGGTCACCCGAAAAAAAGTAGTATGACAGAAAGGCTTGCATAGGATGCTAAATTTCTGGTCAATGCAAGATAACCTGCAATTTTGAAATATTCTCAGAAAGTTGGATCTCTGTACAAAAACTCCACCCCAAACCTTTGGCCAATGCACATTAGTTTTGGCCCTTCGTTGTGTAGCTCCACTCATCCCTCAGAATGGTATTTATTTATTCTGGGTTTTGTGATCTCTTGAAATGGAATAAATAGTTTTTATGTTAGGAAAATATTTGTCTTCGTTCATGCTTTAAAAATACAGTAGAGCCGCTCTATTTATAAGGACACTCTCAGGACTGAAAAGAGCTGTCCTTAATAGAGAGGTGTCCTGATTAGAGAGGTCAAATTGACTGGAAAGAACCAATTTGGGACTGAAACTAGTGTCCTTAATAGAGAGGTTTCTGCTTAGAGAAGTTCCACTGTATATCAGGGTTCTGGACCTCTACACTGTCAGAAATTTAATTATGTGCCACCTCTCCCTCCTTTAACTGGTAATCATGCTTTATGCCGTCTCTTGGGTAGTCCAAATGAAGTCTATTGAAAGGACATTGTACATCCATTTAAAAAACCAATTCAATATGATGTCCGTACTCGTGGAATGAATGTGACAATTCCAGAAGAAGCTAAGTAAATGCACATATAATTGCTTTGAGTGATGGGGATTGGGTAAGGTTCTTTTATAGATGTTAAAGCATGGTCAATCACACCTCAGGCCTGGATTCCAACAACTGTCTGCTGTATGGTCTCCCCGGAAAGACCATTGCTCCACTACCGAGCAGCCCGGATCATCAGCAGAACTAGAAAGCATGACCACATCGCACCTGTCCTCCACTGGCTCCCTGTTAAACAGACAATACAGTTTAAGATACTCCTGCTGTGCCTCAAGGTGGTTCATGGTATGGTACCAGCTTACCTGTGAATCTCAAGTGTGTGGACCGGCCGCGTGACACCATATCGTTATCTGACACCACATTGGTGTGCACACGATCAAGAACCAAGTTTGGTAACCACTGCTTTTCCTCATGCGGCCCCTGCTCATGGAATGCCCTGCCGAAGCACATCAGAGACTGAATCTATCTTGGCCTTCAAGAGCCTTTAAAAATCCTTGCTTTTCAGTACTGCATTTGGGGGAGGTAGCGCTTATAGCAGATTTTATCTGGATTCTGCACTCTATATAGGACATTATTGTCTTGTATTGTATACAGACAGCAGATGGCAGTCCCTTACCCTTAAATAGCAGACCAGAAAACCCACTGATGAGCACCACCTCAACGTATGAGTGAGGGGGTGTTTAGGGTATGGATCATATGGATAGTAAATTTAAGAGAGAATGATTGGTTATGACTGTCAGTCATGACACACCAGAGGAATACCTGTTACTGACTATACAGGCACGTATAGCCAGAAATCTGTCAAAATTGATATCCAAAGACTTGCGATGTTGTATTTCCCTTGTAGTGTCCTCCTAGTGAGTGTGACATCCCCATGTATGACAAATCGCCACTTGCGTGTCTCGAACCCAAAAATATGATAACTAGATTATATTTTCTATAAATCATTTATTGACTTACATCATATGGATAGAATATTCCTTTGAGGACTTTGAATCTGCCTCATGATCGGCAGAAGTTTCAAAATATCCAGATTTTGAATCTGATTACGCATGCTCATGAATGAGATCATTGGTGTTCTTATTCATGCGCATGTGTAACTGGGAACAAAATCTGGAAAATTTGTTCCAACTTCCGCCAATCGTGGCGTTTATTCAAAATCCTCAAACAAGTATTACTGGATCAACAGCTAGTGAGCCTGGCCCAACATCGACTAGCAGCAGCCACTTCTTAATAGTTGGCCTACTAAAGTAGACTTTAAAACAAAATAACATCGAGATGGAGACAGAAGCACTCAGAAAAATTAACTAGATCTAAAATTATTACACAAGACTAATAAGCACGATACCACTTCAACAGAGCTTCCATGCAAAATGTGAGATAAAAATTTTCATGATTCTTACTTTTGGATTTGACCCAAAGCCAGTTACAGGTGATTGTCTAGGCCTACTCTGTTCCGTCAAAAATGTGAACAATATTGCTGTGCAGTATACAGTATACAATACAAGTATGTACATAGAATTATTGACTATTCCTTACAGAGCAGGTCGGAATATAACATCATTATTATGGCAGTCTGGAACCCTTACAGTCATGAGTAGCCAACAACTCTAACATAGTCGTAACGTACTGTAGGAACCTCACTGAGGTTTCCATGCATGTGTGCAGACTCAAACAAATTGGACACACAGAAGCTTTTTACACTTAAATTGTGTACAACAGTGCACAACAAACCAAATCCACAGCCTCTGAAAGTCGTCACAGACATGTACTCTTCTTGAGAAGGTCCAAACCAGATCAAAAGGATCCTGGCACAGTTTATCATAAATCTGGTTGGCACAATAATTTCATTAATGCTTGTAAAATAGGCACATGAATCATAGTTATTACATGAGATTAGCAGGAACACTTCGAACCTTAAAATAGATCTCTTCCACTCGATGAACAGTAATATTTTCAAACCTGGAAAGTAACCGACAACCAAAAACACTAGAGGATCATAACTCTCACTCTGTAATCCTTGTGTGCAAGTGTAATCTACCCTGACGTGTCATCTGCATCCTTAAAAAGACGTACTAACTTATTACGTTTACATATTGGCACATATAGAATCCTCTTCCCGCACATATTAGGCTTCTCACCCATGAGTTTGTTTTGAACTGATCAAAATACACTACCCAACCTAGACTAGTTAATTGGTATCAGAATGCTACACTGCAAGTCTTATCTTCAACAAGCATAAGTGTGACAGGAGTGAATACTGTAAACCTGAAAATTTTCACAACTTTAAATGTTAGTGATTTTGACCTTTTCGGGATTCACGAGGATTAAATACAGTGTTTAAGATCATAACTTAAAGGTATATGCATTCGAGAGGAAATTTTCACGAGATGAAATTTGGCGTCTGACCCTCTATTAGCGAAAATAGTAAAAATTAAACTGTAGTGAAAATTTCTAGGTTTACAGTATCTGATATTGTGGTAGAATGTCCTTTTGTCGTTAAAGTGACGACAACAGACAACTTTCAAATGAGAGGACACGCTGCCGCATTCTCAGGCCCACAGTGCATTGTTGTTGTCCAAAATAAGGCTGACAGAATAACATTGGCCAAATATGAGCACACAATGTCCAAACAAATGCATCCATCTCGGAACATGTATGCACGGTTTCTTTGTTGAATATGACTTCTCCACAGCATGCAGTCTGTGCATTTACATGAATATTTTCACTGCTATGTGCATCATCGATACTTGTACATCAGAGAATGGTGATATTCGTTACTTCAGTATGAAATTTCAATTAATACTATTGGTCCCCACATCTGTCATTCCACCGAACTGAACAGACAAGTCTGAAAATAGAGAGAGAAAATCATATCAAGGCAATGTCTGGATTAGTTTGATTTTCTACGTTTCATCAAGATTTGTTGATCACGTTGGATTTATACCACCTTGACACAACCAATGCTACATTCTAACCCAATCATACGCAGTTCAAATACCACGACAACTTCTGAAGTGTAGTACTCTCTGCTGCCTAAGAATTAGTGAAAAGGGATCAACACACCTGTGTACATTTCAGTTTAATTCAGGATGTTCTCTCTTCAGCTGCATTAACTTCTTCCTACGGTGTGTCGTAGTATTCAAATGAGACTCAAAATTCTGTTTGGTGAGACAGTGCGTCCCGCAAATATTACAGGAATACGGCCGGTAGGACGAATGGACTCCTTTCACATGCGTCTTCAGGGTTGACCTCTGGAGGAATTTACGTCCACAGACTGTGCATTGGTGAGGTCTCTCCCCCGTATGAGACAAGAGATGGAGCTTGAATCCACTTGGCGTGAACAGCACCTTGCCACAAATGCCACATGTGATGACTTTTCTGTCAGAGTCCTCCACTTTTATGTTCGGTTTTGGGTACTGCTGAAAATATATTGATGATTGTGAATGAAAAAATATCCAGATGTCTGTGTGATAAGTCATAAATCACACAATCCCAGTTAGGGCGTGCAGAAGACCCAGGTGGGCACCAGAAAACCGCAAGGCTGCCCCCAGCACCTTGGTACAAAAAAACATCTTTAGCTTTTTGTTTGTTCAATGGTATCGAAGTTTTATCATCAACTGGAGAAAATAAAAATAAAATAGCAGCTTACCTTTCCATCTGAATATGCTCCGGATGAACTAGCCACTGATGTTATATCCATACTCCCAAGACTAGGCACATTCAACACTGGCACGACGGACCCAGAAACCGAGGTAGGACTTTTCAAGTTTGTGTTCAACTGCATCTCACCATAAGTGGACATGTCTACGATGGCAGTTTTCGAGTTTCTTTCATGACTCATGCCAGTAGTCAATGGAAAGAAAGTCTCGGTGGAATTGTAAGAAGTGTTGGGTGAACTAATGGCAGTATTGGTCGCACTTATGCTAGGTTTTGATAATGGTGATGATATGGGCGGCGATTTCAATGGAGAACCCAATGGTGTCCAAGCTGGAAAGACTGTACACTGGTTGGATGGATGTGATATAAATGAGTCTAAGTTTGGCCCGGTGCTCGGTGAATTAGGTGTTTTGTTGCTCCCATGCTGTGGTATGATGTTTGATAAGCCAAAATCGTCCCTTACAACAGAAAGGTCCAATGAAGGTGTGAAGTCAGGAATTTCCATTGTGCTGCGGGAGGTGGCACTGGACAGAGTCTGAAATTAAAATATTATTTTAAAATAGTTTTAAAATCTATTCAAAGAGTGTTTGCATAACATTCTAAAAATGTATCTGAAGGTTCCTCAGATTAAGCGTAAGTCAATGTAGTCCTTTTTCGGCAAGTGATTTTTATTAGTACTTTGTATCAGTAAATCACAACATAAAGCACTAGTACTGTTCTCAACCTTGGTGTGTCATTTTTTACATAGATGCAGACTATACATGAAGATTAGGTAAAGCATGAGTATGAAGGCAAGAGACAAGCTCTATTCAAAATGGTGAAGGGAAACATGAGAGCTCCTCCTGTTATCCAAAGCTTCAGGCTACCCCTCTTAGGGTTTTAAAAACAAAACTTACATGATCCGATTTGTCTTTTTCTCGCAATGATTTCTTTGTTACTTCATGTGCCCTCTTCTCGAGTTCCAGGGCTCGCAAACTGAAGTCCAATTGCTCTTTTAGTTCTGCGTTCTCCTTCATCAGCTGGTTTTGTAGTTTATTTAAAAGTTTATCCTTCACCTGCACCTGTTCGTTGGTCAAAGCTAACTCAGATTTCAATCTTTCACAATCGTTTCTAAATCGCACCAACTCCTTTTGTGTTTCACTGAGTTCTGATCGCGAATTTTCAACCATTTGGACATGGTTTGATAAATCTGATGAAATTTGTTTCACAGTCTGTTCCGAGGCTGAAAGTTCTAACTGTGCTCTGTTTAAGAGTCTCTCCTTCGCTTGAATCTCATTCCTTAACTGTGTGACTTCTTCACTGCCCATCTCTTCAACTGGTCGCATTTCTTCCAATTGTCTTTTGCGAATATCAACCTCTTTTTCTGCAATTTCGACAGCGTGTTCTTTTACCATGAGTTCTGCCTGGTATTTTGTCAGATAACTGAATAATTCTGACCACGCCCTGGTTAATACATTGCCTTTACTATGAAGTTCCTGCTGCATGTCATCCAACTGAAGGCATCTATTTTCTTCTTGGGATTCTGGCATGCCTCTATATATCATCACACAGTGACCTCACGATCTGAAAAATTTAAGTACAAGATAGAATGGAAGTTTGAACAAGGCATTCTGTATGTCGTATGCATGTGAATGTACCAGTGCTATCGGTATACACAACACATGCACTACCTATGCAGTAGAGCAGCATAGGCCTTTGCTACGATTTTGATATGTACTAGGCTAATAATATTTTCTCGGTGACAGTCTTAAACGCAAGCAGGTAGGTATGACTCTACGTAATAGGCCTCTCTACACCATGCACACTACAGTAGTACAGATGTTCCGCGCTAATTACTGATCGGCTCTATCTTAAGATTGCGCTGCGCGTTTTATCGACCCTATGATTGCGCGGCCATCTCGACATCGCGCAAGGCCGGTCCTGCGTGTTTTTAGGATCTGCGCTTTTTTTGGATCCGAGTTTATAGTCATTCCATGTCGATTCGGTGGTGGTTTTTTTACATTATTATTGACGGCAATATTGAATTTTTGCTACACCACTACCTACCCATCTATGGGGCGCTTATAGTTGGAAATAATCTAAAATATAGCAATAGAATTTTGTTCCGAATCATGAATATTTGAATACTAGAATGACACAATGCACACTTTTTGGCATTGAATTAGGACACCTCTGAATTCAAGGACAGTATGAGTAGCCCATTTCTCAGTCCCAAGGGAAGGGTGTCAATAAAGATGTTAAAACTGTAGTAGCAGGTCAATTGTTGTTCCAATATCCACAACATTTTTGACGAGACAGCCACCCATATCATGACCGACGACCATGACCTATGCAAATTATATTAGAATCGTCATAATATATTCACTCATTAGAATACTCATAAGAATATTTGGATACACTCCAGGACCTACAGAGAGAAGTCCGCGCAGCACAATCTTACGACCAGCACAGCATAGGCCTAAACCGCCTTGCGCGATCTCGAGATGGCCGCGCAATCATAGGATCGGTAAAACGCGCAGCGCGATCTTAAGATAGCGCAGATTGGCAAATTGCGCGGAACATAGACAGTGTCAGTGCATGAGTGTGACAGCGTCTTTATTTAAATACTCTTCTTGACTTCACTTTAAAGGCTAGAGGCCCTTACACCAGGCGGAGGAAGCCATTGGATGCTGGCCATGTTTGGGCCAGCAGTGGCTTCCTCCGCCTGGTGTAAAAGGGTCTAGGGGCCTATCACTAATCAGTAGGCATCACTCAATGATCAGGGTCAGGGACAGGGAGGGGGGAGGGCTTTTGACTGGCACTTTTCGAAGAAATTAGGCATCGCATTTGCAATTCAGCTGTATGTTGAGAATCTTTATTTGATAACATTTTAATTCAACACATAACCCAGGGAGACAACTTGCTTACAATGGTTTATTTGATGCCAAAACAGCAAAAACATCAAGAAAACCCTTCTGGCTTCTGCATTTTTCCATCTGAGGTTTGACAGGGATTTTCGGAGTTGACAAGTTAGTTGGTTGTGTCTTTCAAACTAGACTTTGATTATAATGACCCATCCCGAACTTCAATGAACGTGAGCGAGGGAAGGAGCACACGGCTGACTCTAGTATTCGAGAATGCATGCACCCTTAAGTGGTGGATGATTTTTCATCAGGTTGTTCAGGTTACTTCGCCTTATCATCTTGCATGATAATCAATTACACTGCACAGGAACCTGCACCCCAGAGACCCCAAAAACCCAGAGACAAGTAGACACCCCTCTGGGGTTTTGGGGTCTCTGGGGTGCAGGTCCCTGTGATTACTATAAAGGGTCATTCATAATGTTTAAGGCATGTTCTTATTGACCCAACCGTGACCCAATTAATTAACAGGGGCCTTGACACCTTTTCAGTTCCTACCGTGCCCTGAAGATGGCGATGGCGTAGTTCTTTCATGAAGTCCATGAGGCTCCGATAACCAGCTCAACGAGGGGGAGTTGGGCCACGAAGATCTGCGTGGTTCGGCGCTGAAAGTGTTAATCGAGGGGCCATAATAACTGTATGGTACCTGCGCTGCACGGATAAGTTACTTGGTTGGTACGCAGGTTAGCTAGGATGGAACCCAAATAGTACCTTGTAGAATTCGTACCAGAATTTTTAAAAAATAAATTGATGTAAAAATAACATCTTGGTGAAATTTCGTGACTTCCCAAATTAACATTCCATTGATTGGTGGTTGGTCACACCTTGGAGGAATTATACTTGACAAGTATAATTCCTCCAAGGTCACACATTCTGAACCATCGGAGTTATTTGGTCCGTTGAGTGGATTCAAGGCTTGAGGGTCAAGATGTAACGGAGTCCGGGACAGCAGAGTGGATCCAAGGCTTGTGAGGGTTAAGATGTAACGGAGTCCGGGACAGCAGAGTGGATCCAAGGCTTGAGGGTCAAGATGTAACGGAGTCCGGGACAGCAGAGTGGATCCAAGGCTTGAGGGTCAAGATGTAACGGAGTCCAGTCCGGGACAGCAGAGTGGATCAAAGGCTTGAGGGTAAAGATGTTGTTCACATTGTAGTCTACGCTCCTACAACCCTACTTAATCCTAAGTACAACCATATGAACCTGGATGTGTGTGCTCGATCGTGTTTCTTATCACCATGTTTCGTATCGCCAAGTTCTCTTAATAAAAAATGTACATCCACTAAGTTTTACCATGGAGGTATAAATAAGATTTATACCTCCATGGTTTTACTGTGATTTTCTTTTCTTGGGCACTGGTCCGAGGCCACGCTTGTGACGTTTAGGTGAATTGGTGGCCGCTAGATGGCAGGTGCAGTGCATCCCACTTCCCACTTCCCATTCGCGTCTCGTTTTGAAAACAATGAAAATTTTAAAATGTTGATACCAAATTTGTGATTTAAACCCTGATAAAAGTGCGTAAGAAAGCTATAAACCTGTTTTTCGATCGCTTTGGTATGCTAGGTTTCCTTTGATGTGATGAAAATTACCGAGCAAGCCATTGAAGATGAATGTGCAGCCGGTTAAACATCAGCTTCTCATCTCGACCCTAGGCCTACAAATGTACATGAAATGATGCATCCCAAATATGTATTTGTGACTGAAGTGAATGAAAAGTATTTGTATTGCCAATTGTATTTTGAAACTCATCATTTAGTGCTTTTTAGCTGGTACCTGTATTGTGGTAAGAGGGTAGCTATCCCCTTTGAAAGTTGAAGATTTGACCACGTCCACAGTACAGACCATGATAGATAGGCCTACAGGCTCGCACAGGCCCCTGAACTGAAGCCTAGTCAGCAGGATTATCAGGCTAAACAATGGGATAAGCCATGAAAGGAGCTATGATCAGGGGCCTGTGCACAGACAGCCCCAGTGCGCATGCCGAAAGCCAACATTCGAAGAAAAAGCCAGTGAAGACAGAAATGAAATGAAGCCACAAAACTGTCAGGACTCTCACTTTTTTAGTGGGTGGGTCGTTCATCATTGGAGTTAGTTGGGCAGACTTCCAAGTGTGTATAACATTGTATGGATCATTGGCCTACCAATCCCATGGTCCATGGATCCTTAAGGGCTGGGCATACAGTACATGTATCTTATCAGTGTCTCTGATGCCACATTTGTCATTCTCCACCAATTTTTCAGGGGGATGTTGGCCACCTTTTGGTGATGATGAGAGACGAAACCATGCCGGAGTCGCAAGAGGAAGAAAGTAGTCCTGCCGCATCGGCAGCAAACACAAATAATATGCAGATGGAACTGCATTCTAAGGGAGCTGTGCTGACCAAAGCCTGGGCTGACCTGTTCAGTTTTTTAACGCAGTATCAGGCGGAACTGACTGTGAAAGAAAATGCTGTGGAAATGGCGGAACGGGAGATCAGTATTCGTAAAAAGCAGCTCGAAGACATGAAACCTGTTGTTGATGTTGGAAATGATGAGGTTGTTAGATTGCAGGAGTTGATAACAAACAAAGAAAGACAATTACACAAAGTGCAGTCAGACTCCATGATCAATGAACAAATGTTAAAGCGTGTACAATCAGATTTGACTTGCAATCAAGAACTAGTTGAAAAGTTACGAAGTGAACTTCTCGAAAAACAATCGAATATGGTGCGATACAGAAATGACTTGGATCGATATAAGTCTGATTTGAGTATAAAGGAGGAACAGATTCAAATTAAAGACAGTCTAATGAAAAAGATGCAAAATCAGCTGATGAAGGAAAACACTGAACTCCGTGATCAGTTGGAGTTGGAAAGAAGGGCACATGAATTGGAAAGGAAAACACATGAAATTACCAAAAGACATTTACGTGATAAGGAGAAAAAGGTAATAATATGTCAAATGGAACCAATAGTTCTTACTCTCATGACCCACTTATTTTATTGCAACTTTTTCAGCCCCTATTTCCATACTCTCATTGCTTGATGTGTGAAGTGATGGATGTTCTCACTGGCTTGAGTATCTGGCAGGTTTTTATCAAAAGTTGTTTTTTCTCTCAGTACCAAGTGAGCTTCTGCTCTCACTGATGAGCAGAAGCTCACTTGGTACTCAGATTTGGAATGTACAGTGTTGATTTCTACTGATATAAACAAACACTCGACAAAATAGATAATGAAAAAGATGATATCTTTTCAAAAGAAATTTGAATACGAACTGCTGTATTTTTCAGAAATCTTCCACTGTATCTCAAGTAGCTGTGAGTGACATACAAGAGCCTAGTCCACCTCTTGACCTCTCCGTCTTGGAACCAGACAACTTCGGAATCTCAAACATTGTTAGCTTGTCCCAATCACCAACACAAGAACCTCAACAGCGAGCCCAAGAATTGTCTCCAGATTCGTCGAGCGGTGTCGATTTCAAGGTGGAAGAAGAAGAAGGTGACCAGAGATTTCGGTGGCAGACGACTGATCGTTTGGACCGAAAATCTAAATACTCTGACTCTTCCTATGATGAACAATCACAAAAATTTACTGTTATGAGTCCAAAAAGAATAAAAGTTGAACCAGAAGCCGCCGAAGAGAGCGAAGTATTCTTTCCACTAACAGTGTCAGACCATGACACACTGAACACTTCACTAGCTGATGATCTGACAATCCCTGCTCAGATGCCAGGCACCCCTAGCTCAGGGACCAGTGACAGTAATCCGGGCCCTGTACCGATATCAGGCCCGATCCCGAGCACAAGCGCACTTGTAATGCCCCCTGGTGCAGAGGGCGCTGAAAAGGTAGGAATCACTGTTTTAAGCTTTTCTTGGTGTTGAGAGTTTGCTGTGCATGGGGGGGGGGGGGGGGTTACTTATGTTGAGGACCAGATCTTGAAATATCTACATGTAGTCTCCATCCGAAAAATGAGATTTTATTGTTGGGATATTGGATCCTGAATTGAAAGTGGTTGTCTCCGCAGTGAGAAAAATACTGTTAAGTAGGGATTTTTTGGTCGACTTTTCTGCCTCTGTCGGTTTGTGACATCTTCCTCTCCAGGAATGAATATTAAAAAGATTTTGTTGTATTTGTACTCAAGTCGGATCTTGCCAGAATCTAAAAAGCAGCAAGCTCTCAGCACTGGCCTGAATATGGCATGTCACAATGAGGTCGATTGATCAATTTGGTCAATTGTCTACATTAATTCCAAATAAAATACATGTTCGTAACGAAAAAGCTCTTTGGAGAGAAAAAGCTTACAACTTGTAGAGCCCTGTACACCTGTATTGCTCCCAGTCATACATATCGGATATATATCACCGTTGCATTGGTTTATAATAGGGGCTGCCAAGTACCAGAGAAGTGAGGCCTTATTGTAACGGATCACAGACATGGCTGATGACTGAACTGACTCCTTTCAAGAAAAGAAAGAGAGTGCATACAGATTTTGAAAATTGATTATTTGCATGCTAAGAAAGGCATCTTATTGTGACATGCCGTGGACAGATAAGATGATGTTTAAAAATCATGGTAGTAATATTAAAGCCAAGTAGCCAACTTGTCAATAAGTTACATTTGGCTTAATCAACTATACATAGTACATGTACATGTACATTGTGACATGATCTGCATCTCCTTATGTGGGAGCATCTTACATGTAAAACCGTACATGGCTGCAACGCTGTCTTTTATGCAATCAATGGAGATGATACATGCTATGCTGCGATACTATAAGCATGTTGATGCATTATCATACATAAAATTTTCACAAGGTACATGTCAATGTATAAAAATGTAAAGTGTGTGTGTGTGTGCATGGTTTGAAACACTAACCAATAGAGTGGTGTAGAATTGAGATACATTCCTTGAAGATGATCCCTGCATGCTGCCCCCCTTCTTATGTTGATGATGTGAATGGGATTGTGATTGATCAGAGAGGAAATACATACATGTATCTGAAGGACATTCTCCCGCCCCAGCTATTTATTTCAGATCTGAGATCGTCATGAAGTGGTGTTACACATACTTTCCGTCACATGTATGATTTGTACATGTACACTCTCCGTCCAATAGCCAATAAAATTCAGATAGTACAAACATGTGCTTCTATGTATAACAATACTGAACTCCTTCAAGAATGGTTTTAGGGATAAACTTACAGAGAACTGATAGATAAAACATACAAATGTAAGTCAAGACAAATGAGGAGACGTCCATCTTGGTGGGAATATTGCAACATGGCCCTGTCATTAGAAACCGCTACAAATTGAACTTGGGGGGTGGGAGAGGGGTGAATTTTGTACGAGTTATACATTACCCCACTATTTCGTGCGCCTTTGTCGTTATCAATCAAAGCAATAGAAACAAAAAGTCATCGCTATGAATTTTCCATACGCAATTTTCTGATTGGAACTGTTGGCAACGGTGTTCATTTCTAAACTTTCAAAGATGACATTTACATGTTCTTCCTGGCATTACTTGCACTCGGCTTTAATACAGAGGTTTTGATTGGTACAGGTAATGGGTGCCAACACGACGACAGCACACTTCACAGTTTGTGATTTTAGGGCAGATTTACCTCCATTTTGTCATTGAGATTCTGGCAGTCTTCAGTTCTGTTTTCTGTGTTCGGAACTTCTTCTTAGTGACATGGCAATCCCCTTATTACAGTTTTCATTGTTGGTGCAACATGTCAAGGTCCTGCAGATGTATGAATCTACGATACAACGTAGTGTACATGTTCGTGTGGGGTTCTGTTGGTTATGGGTTGATGCTAGATTCCACCATTTTGGCTAGAACTTGAAATCTAAAAGCAATTAAAACTCATTCAAAACGTAGAGAATGCTCATTTGAAGGGTGGGAGTCAGTTCTTTGTTTTCCAGCCAACAGCCTCCCAGGTTTTAAAAGGGCATTCACTTCATTTGGAAGGAGTTCTAATTAATTTTGGATTTCCGGTTCTCGCCAAAATGGTGGTACCTATTGCCTTGAACCCTTATAGGTTTGCTTTGCGGTGTATTTGTCATTCAGTTGTACAGCAGTCTCTTTGGAATAGGGAGAATATTTATAATAAGGCAAAATGATTCGGAGAGATCCTGATAAATCTTTTCTCTCATCTCACTCTCTGTCACCTGGTCTTGTTTTCTGATTTCAGTTTGTAACTAAGGCCAATAGAAGTAGGAAATCTGTTATTTGGCCCGAGTCGCGTCAGATACCTTCTATTGCAAACAAGACATGGAATTGCCTGATATGTAGCAGACGTTGCAGTAGCCAGCAAAGTTTCCTTTCTCACGCCCGTTCTCACACTAGACCATACAATTGTGGATTCTGTAGAAAAGGCTTTTCACTGAAGTCCAATCTTACAAGACATTTACGTATTCATACTGGGGAGAAACCTTACACTTGTGATATTTGTGAGAAGGCTTTCTCGGATGCCTCTGGATTTAAACGTCACATGGCGACCAGACATCAAACTGATAAATGCTTGAAGAGTCAAACCTTGTGTTACCGGTATCATAAAGACTAGAGGGTATAAATTAACATTTGGACATGCGAACTCATGAATGTGAACCTGCACATGTAGAATATGTACCATGCGTGGTCAGTGCATTCTGACTGAGGTAGAAACCTATGTCTTGTGTCTGTCTAAAATGTGAGGATATTCTCTCAGGCAATGCACTGGTAATGGTATTTTCAGGAGAAACTTGATTGTCAGTATGTATCGTAATTCACCAGTCGCCTGTATAGATATGTATTTATCCCAGATTTGTGTTGTAATCATCTTCCAAACTCCAGAATACACTTGTTAAGGAACATGGATAACCTTCTTGACATTTTGTAACACCATTTCAACCCTCCCATGCACTGTGATGAAGGCATCCTTCAGTAAATTTTCAAAACCTTAGATTGACATCCAATTTTGACTTGGTCCTCTTCTTGCCTTTTCAGAATAGGGGTTCTGAACTGGAAGATGGAGTGACTGGCGTCTGGTGGTGCGGGTTGTGTTCAAAATTCGTCGCCAACAAAATTTCTCTCGCGTCTCATGTTAAGGAATGCCAGAAGAAAAACAAACCTTTTCCTAAAACTGAGTCTGCGCTCATAATAACTATGGGACCTGATGGTAAACAGAAGTCTGTTGTTGTCGAAACAAAACAAGTTGGGCCAGAATGTTCAAAATCTTATAAATGCGACAAATGTGGAAAAACGTTTGCTACTCATTATGGGATAACGTCTCATGCCAGAGTTCACGATACCAACCCTTTTAAGTGTGGTAGATGTGGAAGCCGCTTCATCAATGAGAGCTGTTTGAATATGCATCAGAAAATCCATCTTCCGTATCTGCATAAATGTCTGGAATGTGGGAAAGATTTCAGCAGTAAAGGCCGGTTGAACTATCATTCTCAAGTGTACCATCCAGGGAAGGTGGCAGCGTACCGTTGTACTCCTTGTGGGGAAAGCTTCGCCAGTCGACGCGAGTTGTCTATCCACACCCAGGTCAAACAGTGTGGTGACAAGCGAGTCCAAACATCTCCAAATATGAGTACCGGTACATGTAGCTCAGCCAAGAAGTGTACCCAGTCTTTTAAGTATCCCGATAGGAACTAGTCTGATACAGTGCTGGACCTCAAATGACAAACTATTTTCTGGAATACTTTTCGAGGAAGCGTTCTTTGTCAGCTCATAATAAAACACAGGAGGTCGAGGAGACTCGAGGTTTCAAGTGTGAAATGAAATCTGGAGAAAAACTTACCACACTTCTTAGAGATTGTCTTCACATTTGCAAGAAAACATGATACTTCTTCTAATAAGTGTGATTTGTGTGAGCTTAGTTTCAGTACCATTAATGGTTTGGACAGTCAAAAAGCACAGCATACAGCTTCAGAATCTTCAAGTTCTGCGAAAAAGTGTGAGATTTGTTGGCAGACAGTCGGTTTGAAAATTCATCATTCAAAGGTTCATTCAAAATCACGCAACTCGCATAAAATTGATAAATGCCAAAGACAGAAGTTTGCTGCTGAAGGTGATTTATTATTCCATCAATGACCCATCATATTGTTAATCTCTATGGTGCCAACTATGTTTGAGCAATGAATTTAGTCTGTCTTGTCATCTCCAGACACACAGCAGGCGATGACCGCCAGTTACATACAGTTCATCATGCCGATGTTACAGGACTCAGTCATGGCTCAAACTTTCCTTACATACAGAATTTCTCTTCTTGTGGATTTAAACCCTTTGTTCTAGCGACAAATTTTAACAGAGGAATACTTGTAATCTATAATAAGTATACAGTAGAACCTCCCTTAGCGGACACCTTTCTAATAAGGACAACCTCTCTATTAAGGACGCTAGTTTTGGTCCCAAACTGGTTGTTACCATTCAATTTGACCTCTCCCATCAGGACACCTCTCTATCAAGGACAGCATTTGTCAATCCCAATGGTGTCCTTAATAGAGAGGTTCTACTGTAGTGAAATCTCTCAGCAGCAAAGTCGAGATGAATTTATGCAAGGCATTTAGTGATGTTACACGACATTAGGACATCCCCCTTCTGATGATTATATTTGGAACTTAATGTCAAAAACTTGAATTTAAAGACCTCCTATTTTGCCTTTTCAGCCTGGAGTTTCTCAGGTGAAGGAGGCAGATTCTCACGACTGGTTCTGCAGTTTGTGTGGGAAATGTGGAAATGGCAAGGAGTCTTTCCGGCTGCATCTTAGGCTGTGTGCGCTAGAAAACAACAAGCAGATAACAGGTTCTGAAACAGACATTATGCAGTTTATGGTTCCGTTGGATTCTTGTAAATCACTAGTACAAAATGAATGCGTACCAGGCGTGTCTGATCGCGATCTGGTAACTACTATGTGTAATGAATTCGTGTCAGATAGTGACTTGGTAACCACGTGTATGTGTGAATATTGCGGACTCGTGTTTGACAGTAAATCCGAATTAACAAACCATTGCATGGAACTCCATTCCGACACTAAGAGACACAGATGCGAATTTTGCGGCTATACCTTCTCGAGCAAGCGTGCTTTGACAACGCATAAGAAAACACACGAGGAACCTCTGGGTTTCAAGTGTCAAATCTGCAGTAAAAGTTTCCGCACTTCTCGAGGATTATCCACGCATTTTGAACTAAAACACAAGATTTCAGGCTCTAATTATCAGTGTGAGGTCTGTCGCCTAAGTTTTCCAACTTTATGCAGTTGGAAGACTCATTCAAAAGCCCATCACCCGACGTCAGAATCGCCCATCACTTACAAGTGTGAGCTCTGTTGGCTAAGTTTTGCTAATTCTCAGGAATTGTCCTCGCACATGGAACAAAGACATGGTTATTTTATGTGTGAAGTGTGTCGGTTAAGCTTTTCTACTTCTCAGGGATTATCCTCACATTTGGAACAAAAACATGGCAATTATAAGTGTGAACTCTGTCTGCAAAGTTTCGATACTTTGCGTAGTTTGAAGAATCATTTAAAATCACATGATCCAATATCGGAATCTTATAAGTGTGAGGTGTGTGAACGTAATTTCAGTAGCACCGCTGGTTTGAAGGTTCATTCCAAATCACATGAAACGTGTAAAGTGCATAAATGTCGACAGTGTGGACAGGTATTTGATGACGAAGGCGATTTGCTTACTCATGCAATGACGCATCATAATGCTCCTTGTCGATGTCTACATTGTGGACTATGTTTTAGCAACGAATACAGTTTAGTTTTGCATCTACGGAAACACACATAGCACAAGTTCTCATGTAGCGCAAATGTTTGACTCGGAAAAATCGCTGCCTGACAGTTTTTCAGTAGTACATGCAGTTTGCATTTGTTTCTCTATGTACAGCATCAATGTAGAAATCGAGGAGAGATATTCCCTCGTGAAATGGATTTGTTTCCCGATGCCCGATGCAATCGAATGATCTCTTTAGATGAGTCCCCATAAAAGGCTCAAGCATTTCTGGTTTTACACTACAGTGTTGGTAGTGCATTGAAGCTTCAACATGTGAAGCGTTCACTTTATTTGGATACAAGCTTTTGCACTTCAAATTCAAACAATGTTTTCTTTTGTTTAGTGAGTTTTAAAAGGAGCCCATATAGGGTTAAAATTGGTAGTCTTCATGTGAATAATACAGCTGATGACATACTCATGTTTGATTTGTGCTTTATTTACACAGAAAAGCATGCTGTGTAGTAGCTCAATCAAAAGCTTTTATACAACTTATCAAGGATGTACGCAGTCTATGTAGCGTACAGACACAACTTGCTAATATCAATGTTGGCATGTAAAATTACCCACACTAGAAATGTCATATAAGGTATCGCAATGAACTAATTTTCGAATGCGCGTATAAATGATATCAAATTATTTTTAATTCAAGTAGTTAAATATTTAAACTGATTTGTTTTCACCGAAACTCCCCCTCCTAAATGGAATATGTGATATGTAGAATTTACGACCCCCATGTTCATACACAGGAATCCACTTATTGGTCAATAATGTCATAACCTCCCTATTAAGGACACCTCTCTAATACGGACACCAATGCCCAGTCCCATGAGTGTCCGCAATAGAGAGGTTCTACTGTATATATTAAACATACGTATTACTGTATTATGTATTGTTTGTTCTGTGAAGACTTCTCCCCAGGCCAGTTAGCCCACAACTGCCATGTGAAGGCCACTGGATATCAAGCGGCTACAGCCACTGGGAGCACTTTAAAATGACATGCTCAAGAAGGATTTTGCATGGGATTTCAATATCGCTTTGAATTCAGTTCATGTTCACCGAAAATAATCAGGGGGACGGGGATACAACCATTTTTCGCCCCGTACATTTCACTTTACTCTGCAGTAGCATGCATACAATGGCACCAGAATTCAGGAATAGGAATCGCCAATCATTCGGTAGATATCAAACATATTGCACGTGGAATTTTTCTTTTCTCCCTGATAACGCTCTATTTAGGTATTTTGGTGTCTTCTTTCGAATGAAGGGATTTCAACTTCGTTCAAAAATCTTTTCAGACGAATATGAAATAGGTGCGCAGTGGCATTCCCATTCCTGAAACTGACCAGTACTGTTTTACATTTTCAGCCCTACACTGCACTCTCCCTGAACTTCCCAAACATGAAAGTGCGCGCATGGTCTTGTTCCGATTGCGGTCGGCTCTGTAATAGCAAGAAAAAGCTGGATATCCACCGCAGGATGCATACGGGAGAGAAACCTTACAAGTGCACCTTTTGTAAATGTTGGTTCTCACAGGAATGCAACATGAAAAAACACATTCAACGACAGCATGGCCCACAAGCTTTGGACAATTTGGCCAAAATAGAGCATTTCGGGTCGTCTGATTATGACTGGCCTCCCATGGCTGCATCGCAGGAGAGTGTTGAATGCGAACTCTGCCACGAAATATTTTTCGATGCTGAAGTGTTCCATCAGCACATGACAGTAGTTCACCAGAGAGTGCTGTTGACCACAACTTAACAGAATTGAGGGCTCTGTCATCAGACACAGCCTCTTGATTTCTTGCCTACACTGACGATCGTCCTGTACCGCAACAGCGCAGTTCCCTTTCCCTGTGAAAGTGTTACTACCTGTTCTTCTAAAGGATCTTCTAAACACGTTCGCTGCTGAGCTACGAATATACTCGAAAGCTGGTTCCTGCTCCATTGCCGAGGTACGAGTATATTCGGAGCAGTCTATGCAATATTCCATGTATTGCAAATGACTGGCAAGGGTGAATACGCTTCCGTTCTGTAAAGTATCATGGGATATACATTTATTCTAGTGTGTTTATTATGCACTAGGTGTGCTCTAGGCTCATGGCCTACACTCGTGGTGTGGCAGTGGAGCAAAACGCAAAACCTGGTTAATGGCGGTGCGCTCAAAAAAATGGGGCGGCAGTGAACGAGTTAAAATGCTTTGAAGCTGAAAGAGTCAAAAATACTCTCCCTTCACGCCCCTTTCCTCCCGAAGTGAAAGAAGTGCCTGTTCCGTCTGCTTCAAGTTGTTACCTTGGAAACCGAGAGGAAACAAATAGCCGACAAAGAAGATACACAGTAGAACCTCTCTATTAAGGACACCCTCTGGACTGACAAGTGCTGTCCTTGATAGAGAGGTGTCCTGACAAGAGAGATCAAAATGAATGGAAACAACCAATTTGGGACCAAAACTAGTGTCCTTAATAGAGAGGTGTCTGCTAAGAGAGGTTCCACTGTACGTCTTTTGAACCCTTCCTCCCCGAAGACAAAAATGGTTTTTCAGCTTCCTTGTATTTTGATAAGATCCCTTTAGTGATATGACACCGGTGTCATTGAACCTATCCCTCTTGTCCTGAGGGTGTACATTTCCTATTCCTACCAGAAGATGTCTTCAAGAAGACATTTCTGAAGGGATGCAACAACTACTGATTGAGTTCGTTGATTCAGTTTAATATGAAGTCAGTATTTACGTGATTGCACACGGACTACAATACTATTGTTGTAATGATTATGACAACAAAGGACGAATCAATAAAATAATTTACATGTAATTTGCTTTCATCTTTCAAATCGTCTTTTACTTGATGAGTGAAGTGCACTACTAAAGATGAGTCACCCTCAGATATCCAAGCCATTCCCACCACTTTCCAAGTCCAATCGATCAGATTTTCCCTTGATTTCTCAGCCCCAATCTTGCCCGGTTCTCCTGCATTACCAGTAGTACTGTATACTACACTCATAGTTGCATTAGACAGGTACACTTGACAGTACCATTACATCTGAGTGTTTCCATGGTTACGTGTTGTTAATGGTCCTCATTATTTATGTGGGTATGTGTATTCAAGACACTAGAGCAGTACTGTTGTGTAGGAGGTACGTGTACTTTCTTGATTCACTGGCAGTTCCCTATTAACCCCTTGAAGTACAAAAGATATCAAAAAGAATATAGATATCAGAAAGTTTTGCATGGATAGATTCCAGGAAGAAAAAAAAGGGATGCAAGTCAATAATGGCAAAAAAACAATATCAGTCTGAATATCCTGGACCACTACCTACTGTATTATAATTATCAAACTTTGGGAGCATATAGTCCGAGTGTGTAACATGATAAGGCATCCGAAAACCAGAGATAATTTTATTTCAGACTTGATAATCCGAGGGGTGGGGGATAAGGTTGGCTGCCCATTTCAGATGAAAGTGATGTAAAGCCTTGAACTTATTTTGTAGATTCAATTACTGCATTGAGAAGTTAGAAGAAAAACCCCTACGTTATTTTGGTACTGGCAATTGAACCAACCAATTTTTGTTTTTGCAGTTGACAAAGGGGATGAAATATAGAACTGATACGATACCCAAGGATATTGAGGGCCCGCCATTCAAGTGTCATATCTGTGATCATGAGAGCACCGCCAAGCACGGCTTGATAGCCCACATGAGGAGGCACACGGGAGAAAAGCCATTCACGTGTCACATCTGCCACAAGGCATTCTCACAAAGTTCAACGCTCTATACGCATTTCAATATCCACACTGGCGATCGACCTTTTAAATGTTCCATTTGCGAGAAATCGTTCTCGCAGAGCTCGGCACAGAAGCGTCACATTCGTACACACGCTGGCGAGCGCCCGTTCAAGTGTTGTTTATGCATGAAGTTATTCAGCAGACGTTCAACAATGGGGGTTCATTTCCTCCACGCGCATGGCATCGAAATGAGCGAGGAACACGTACGGTTGAGCTCACTTGACCAGGTTGAACTGGTCTGTCCCAGACCCACCGGGGCCAGTGAACAATCTAGTGCTAGAGATCCGGGCAGTCAACGCACTGAAACTTGTGACAATCCATTCAGCTATCTTCATTAGACATGATGAGACATTCTGCCACTTGCTTTGAACAATGAAGGTCTTGATTTTGTATGGTGTCCTGTGGACAACCTACTGTGACATCTTCCATCGGAAACCATTAATGCCCACATGTCTCGGTGTCTTCTCGTTTGCTATCATTGGGGGAAAAAGTAATCATTTGTGAGTTATCGTTGAACATAGGTGGCAGCAGCTCCTAGTCCAGTCAAGCACTGACAACTCAAACTGCACAGGTCATTCTTCACACCCATGGACTTGGGCAGTTTTAGCTCTCAGTTCCTGGTTGTGTCTTCAACTTGCCAAGTCACATTTTCTCATATAATACAAGGACTTCTGTACATTCGATCTCTCTTCTGAACTGTGAGTTCTTGGAATAAGAACCAGTGCTCATTACAGTTGCTCTACATGTGGCTGTACCGACTGCATCCTGACTCTCATGCGTTAGCGTCACCACTAACGAGCGCTGGATGAGTGATTTAGCGATCTCAAAACATCGCGGGTCAAGATGTACTAGCTGTTGCAATATAATTTATTATATTCTACATTGTATTTGTCCTCAAAATATAGATAAAGGTTTCAGTCATATTGATGTTATGGTGTGATTCATGGACCTGGTAGTGTTAGTGATTTTCACTTCCATTCACTTGCAGTATATAAAAAAAAAAATCAATTGATTTATTGATGAATAAAAATGTATTCCTTCAAAGACCAGTACCATGTGACATGGCATGTAGTCCTTTAAAGACCAGTACCATATGTGACATGTCATGGCGTCAACTTGTTTTAACTTTTTTTCAGGGACAGCTTGGAATTCAGTGAAAAACGAAACAGGATAGATTATGCATGCGGACGCAACTAACACTTGTCTTGATAAACCATTTGAAAGAGTTGAGAAAGAATTTCGATCGATAATCTCCCAATACTAACCTAAACATGCCAATCAACACAGCTTACATCCTGACTTCCTATTTTCCAGCTGATCTACAGCGCGCTAGAGACCCAGGACGATGATGAAAACTCGGATCCACCTGTGCATTTTGCGGCGGCAGAAAACACGTGCAGGATTTGCGGAAAGTGGTTCAAGTTCCCAAATAGTTTACTTGTACATTTGCGAGAGCATGACCATGACCAGACTAAACGTCCACTCGACCTTGCAAAACGTCCGTATAAATGTCCAGTTTGTAATAAAGGATTTACGCAGAAGTCCCCTATTAAAGCTCACATGCGGATACATACCGGAGAGAAACCGTACCAGTGTTTGAAATGCGGCAAAAGGTTCCGCCAGAGTAGTACCCTGTTACGCCACCAGAGGGACTCCTGTTTGTACCGAGCTGATAAGGATTAGCCAGTTAATAAAACGCCTCACAGAGAAACTGTTTGTTTCTGATGAGATTAGTGTGCACTATATGAAAGCTAAAAATTCCAGTTTGCAAGACACGCAACAATCTTGATAACGATTGAGAGAAGTGTCTACAGAGAACTCAGTAGGGTCCTGATATGTCATCAAGGAAAGTCATTCATATTTTTTTATGTGTTGATATTCAGATAAGGATTGCCTCTGATTTTGGATATTTTTTCCAAATTTGTACGGTGCAAAATGATTATTGGTAGCTAGTATTTTTTTCTGAATTCTAAAAACCAAAGTGAGATTATAATGGAGTGTTTTTGTTTGTTTTAGCAAAGTGAAAAATTTGATTTGTAACTTAAAAGAACTGATGAGGACAACGGCCACTTGGCTATGTGTAATCTGTGAAACTGCTGAGTGCAAATTTAATTTCACCAAAGTATATGAAATAGGCTTGAAGTAGAGTCATTGTTGGATGATTGTAGATTAATTGTTTGTGAAAATGTCTTTTCAATCTAGAACATTGAAGATTAACTGTACAGACATATAGCTGTAGAATATAGATGTAGAAATATTTTAAACACCATTAAATGTGCAATTTTGTAAAGTAACGATGGCTCTGATTAGCTTAGTATGCAATTTATGATGTTCTTGTGATCCCATTACGCCATATTGAACACAGCCTTTGAAGCCAAAATGATGAGGTTGTAAAACCGTCAGTACAATGTCACTATTCCTTATAACTTGGAATAGAAAGTGAGTACAATGTCACTATTCCTTATAACTTGGAATAGCAAGTGACATGTCGAAAACTATACATGCGACAGCAATGCATCACCTAAAACATCTTGTCATCATTTGTCTTTCCAAAACCATGTGTTGGCCATGGCAGCACTGGTTCAAGGTTCAGCCACTACCACTTCCATGCCGATCTTCCGTCGTTACGCGTATATCCATCCTTCACCGCCGATAAACTCCCCCCTGATCGGCCGTCAGAAGGGCTGTTACTTTATCGGTAGTGTCCCTGCATTCCCTTCCTTTCCCAGGCGTCCATGTCGCAACAACACTAACATTACACTCACTCGTGGTTGTCACACGAGACACGCACTGAAAGATATCAGAATGGAAGACCAGGTGTTCAATGAGTAAGAGTTCCAGGGATGCTGACCTGACCCAAATGCACACTGCATGTTGTATAGAAGAAGGGTAACCTGATTCTGAGGTTGGCACTATCAATTCAGGCCATCATTCAATTACTTTGTGTCGAGCAATTTCATTGGCTACCTGTTTATTTGTATGTGTCTGACGGACTTCCCACCCTATTGTGTCAGCGGTGAAAGGAGGAGACTTTAGGATTGGCATTCACTGCCGGTAAGTCGGCATGGGATTAATGCCAAATGTGCGCTCCATGGTTCCTACAGAAAGGTTTCTGGATTTGGCAGGGAAGTGAATCAAGACGGTACAGTTGTACAGTATATAAGCATTGTATGAATACGGACTTACATTTCGTTTGATTTCAACGCTGGTTGTCTCTCTACGACACTGGAACCCGATTGTTGCTGAAGTAGTGTTTTTGCCATAGCTCTTTTTTGGGGGGCTGGTGGTCTTGGTTTCCTTGAACCCTTGAAATTCATTTTGTGTATACTTTGCTGTTTATTGGATGGGTCTGAAGCCAGTTTTGAATGGCTACACTGTATATCAGTCTAGAGTCTTTGAAATCCCTATTATGGCCATGTGAAGATTCTGTATCCATGGTCCCTATAAATTGGTGACGACCCCCAGAGACTAATGTCTAGTTTTGAAGAATGTTCTTTGACTATACATGTTAATTATTTGGTTCCATTATATTTCAGGGCAGCTTCCGAGAGAGCAACATTTTCATAAGAAGAGTTTATCTATGTTGCCTCACTTATATTTCCAGTTGGTGTCTGCCGGCATTGAGGAATGTGATGGGTCCTTGATCACTTGTCCGGTCTGTCACCTCAACTTCAACAACATGGCCCTCTTCCGCATACACCGAGCCCGACACTTCACCGAGATATCAAAGAAAAATAAATGCGGCCAGTGTGGGATGGAGTTTTCCCGCCGATGGTCATTGTCGAGACATATGATGACGCATACTAATGAAAGACCTTATAGATGTGACATTTGCGGGAAACGATACATTCAGTTAGGCAATTTGAAATCTCATGAAAAATCAGTGCATGGACAGACATGGGTAGGGTAGAGATCGTTTTCAGTACATTCAGTCAACTGTTGTGGTGAATAAAATGTGTTTTAAGACGCAATCATGGGTGAGGTCAAAGGTCTAAGATAACACAAGTGTCAGGGTTAGTGTTTGTGTTAACTGGAGCCAGAAAAAATATGGTTGAAGTAAACACTGGGTAAACACTGAGTTCACTATAAGTTAACACTCGGTCAACACTGAGTTAACTCCAGCCGTCTCTAGCATTTCAAAATGTGTTATAATCTGCGGTTGCGTCCTCCAAGTCTTGTTCGATCAGACAGAGACTTGCTTGTAAAGTGGTTCTTCTGAAGATGGGTGGTCCTTTGGAAATTTTCATGGCGAAAACCAGCCACAGCTTGAATCATTGGTCTGAAAACATTACTGCCTAGTTAACTCTGAAACTTGACCTCAAAAGTGTTAACTCAGAGTTAACCTCTAAGGGTTAGTGTTAGCCTAATGCAATTCGTAATACAAATTTGTCTGAATAACTCCCGATGCTCTGGTTAACTCAGAGTTAACTCTGGGTTAACACTAACTCCAGTTCCGAGAAGTGTTAACTTCGGGTTAACTCGGGGTAACTCAACACTTTGTCAAGGGGACAAATGGGGTTAGTGTTTAATAGTGTTAGTGTAAACTCTGAGTTTACTTATTCTTTTTACCTCACCCGTTGTAGAATATAATTATTTGGATAATAATATGTAAAAATTTTCAAGGAGCCCTCATGTACGTCACTGATGCATGCGGCAGAACACTTTACTATTAAAGTACACTGTTACTTAATGAATTCTTATGTAAAGAGTATCAAATATGGTATGTAGTCTTCCACCGATGGTCTTTGTCCTGACGCATGATGATCAATACTAATGGAAAAACATATACAAATGTACAATAAAACCATTCACTTTAGTGTCACCCTGAGGGCTGACAAGTGCTGTCCTTGATAGAGAGGTGTCCTGATTAGAGAGGTCAAATTGAATGGAAACAACCAATTTGGGACCAAAGTTAGTGTCCTTAATAGAGAGGGTGTCCTTAATAGAGAGGTTCTACTGTAAATGTGGTGTTTGTGGAAAATGGTACAATCAGTTTGTCAATATGAAATCTCCTGAAAATCAGTGCAGGGCATTGCCTTTGAGTTTGACCGACTTCTAGCATTGCCGCACGTCACTGGAGTTGGTAGCCTCGCACTCGTTCCCTTGAAAATCATACCAGTAATGGTTACAATGAGATGTATTGAATAGTTGGCACCAATAGCCATCAGAATGTGTTGTTACAGAGTTCAGTGTTGTGATTAGGAAGATGCTATACATGCTTCCCGAAATTGGTGGCTTGCATTGGAACTAACTTTTCCCCCTTGTCCGTCATCAAAGGCATTCAAGTGTGTTGGTCAACCATGACTATCTCCTTTGTCCCTCCACCATAAGGCCTAGTTTCCCCTTATGACATCACTATTTCGGACACCAGCGCCCCATTTCTGGAAAGGTGTATACCGGGGCTAAGTCACATTTTGACAGAATTAAGTTAGTAACTTTTTCTAACACTAGATGGCCCTCCGCACATTTTCTGCACAAGTTTCAGCATGTAGTGAAGTGTATAAAATAAACTATTGGCACTAGAATGTACTATTTTAAGGGCCGTGGAAATAAATAAATTCAGTGTTTTTGCCATTTTTCTCAAAATGGACAAAATGTGACTTGACCCCCCTTATGGCATTTGGTTCCTCACTTGTGAGTGTTACAATTAGGATTAAAATTGTAGACTCTATGTGAAAAAAATAATATATTCATCTGTATATCTATTGTAAGTTGTGAACAATGAACTGTCAATAAATTTGTCCGTGGTGTATTTTTGGTGATAATGGTATACTCTAGATCCATTATTCTGTGATCATCAGATGGATACTGTTAGGTCTATCTTGTTTTCCTGCTTGCTTTTCTTTCATACCGAAGTGAGGTACTGGTTATCTCACCAAACACAGAGACTGTGGAACTAAAATGGAGCCAGAACCTTAAAGGCCTACACGGTTCGTTAAAAATTTTGAATTTGTAATTGAATTTCATAATGTCCAATTGCGGAAATGCGTACTAACTATAAATTTCACCATTGCCGTTGTGTAGACTGATATACAAATACTATGAATACTAAGTTTCAACAAATTTGTATTCACAATAACTGCACTATGACATTGTGTATTAGTGGATTTCTATTTAATTTGACCACAAGTAATTACGAATGGCATGCCCCTTTAAGTACTTTACCAGCTTGGGAGAGAAGACACAGCTCCATGCATCCAAAGGAATGTTTCATGAGACAACCAATGCCTCCATTTTGATATCAACATAGCAAACATTATTGAAGGGTTATGTAATTTTTCCCCTTAACATAAATTTTAGACAATGATTACCATATATGCCAACCCAAGTGGTTATAGACTTGTGACATCAAAACTATGTGCACTGAAGCTTAAAGGCGTACGCTGTTTGTAATTACTTGTGGTCCAGTTAAATAGAAATCCACTCATTCACAATGCCGTAGTGCAGTTATTATGAAAACGAATTCGTTGAAACTTGGTATTCATAGTAGGTCTACACAATGGCAATGGTGAAATTTACATTTAGTGTGTGTTTACGCAGTTGACGATTTTCAAATTCAATTACAATTTCATTTTTTTGACGAACAGCGTTGGCCTTTAAACGAGGCCTAATCCAACATTGAAAACAATGTAACCAAGGTGTTGTGAAATGGATCCCTTGTATAAAGTTCAACTTTGCTAAACATATATGTCACTACCTCAATTAATGTAACTTGTGCAATGGTAGAAGGATCTGAAAATGAGCGTAAAGATAAAACCATTCATTTGTTATGCACTTGTAACAAAGATATATGGAAATGTGAAAACTTCTGCTTGCTTTGACAATGAGTTTAAACTGCGTTATTTCCTGCCACTAGCTGTTTAAGATCGGAGATGTAAAACCTGGAACGGTTTACTGAATTGTAGATAAAATACAAATGAAGAATGTGAATTTATCATGATGTAACAATAAAAGATTATTGTTGAATTTTTATGTTCTTCAATTTTTTCTCTACATAAAGCGTCTAAGCAAATTTCGGTTCCTCTGTACATCACCAGACGGCACTGTCTCTCTTTGCATTTGAGTCTGTTATGAGAAACTTCAAGGCTCTTGGGAGTGTCTTAATCTTTGGCACCAATTTAGGTTGTTGCTTTGGCCTGGGGACAGAGTCTTTTCTTGCCCTGGGAGGAGTCCACCACCAGCTACTGTCAACCCGTCCTGTGGAAATCTGCCCCTGGATGGACTAAAGCAAACATTTCCCTGGTTTCCTCAGGAAATGCTCTGTACACTTGCAGATGAGGTCTTAAAGGGGGACTATAGGCAGGAGCAGAGGGGCTAATTTGGCCATCTTCAGTTGACTAGTATACACAGTAAGGGCCCTTGGTCATGTCAGATTCAGCACTAAATATATTCCTTGTACAAGCATGAATGAGATGTGAGAGACCCCTATTGGCAACTTTGTGTAACTTTATCTTGCCTGCCAAGCTGCTGCCTATATTGTCCCTTGAAACTTGGTAGCATCAGGTACTAGAAACCTCTCTTATGTCCCATATAAAGGACAGACGTGCCTAGCCCTTTGAAAGTGCCTGGAGGTATCCACTTTGCAAGCATCTGATATTGAAACCAGAAGTGGAGTTTTGAGCATTGAAGCCAAAGGCTTGACTACACACACCACAGGTAGTGCCAATGCCACACTAAGGAATTCACTTCAAACCACTTGCTCCCTCAAACCGCCTTTACAGACCCCCACGGGATCGCAGGAACTTAATGACCACCCTGAGAGAACTGAAATCCTGAACTCCGGGTTCCGAGGCGTCTGGTATTCCTGTATTCCGAGTCCTTCTATGGTTTCCTTGCAATAATGGCTCTCCCATGGCATGCCTGAATTAGGTAATATTTAACGGACGCATATATTCAGATCTAGTGATACTTGGCCTGCTACGGGCCGATTTCAAACACCACATCTCTGCTTGGCCGGCGTGACGAAGCAAAAAATCGCAAACAAACATGAACATCAAAAGCTTTTCACCTATTGCGCCTATCGGACGGAACCTTTAATGAGAAATTTCAACTATCATGTTCCCCAAGATCCCTTGATCTGAATGCACAAGTTGAATTAGAACTTTAACCCGTCTTTGAAGGAAGGGCGTGCTGTTTCGAGGGACTCGGAATTCAGGAATACCAGACGACTTGGAACCTGGACTTGGCACTTGATGCCCGTAGTTCAGTATTTTGATTCTCCGGTGTGATGAGACTGGGGAATAGCTTGGAAAATGATCAGTCACACCCGCTTGCCCATCATTGTTGCTTTATCTGGATTCAAACAAGCAGTCGATGCGGGTACCCAAATCCTGAAGTATTGGAACAAGCCAACAGAGCACAGGATAGGGGATGTACAAAACCAGGGACTGGTCACACTTGCCAAAACCCATCCTGACTCTCATGCGTTTGCGTCACCACTATCAAGCTCCACAAACTACTTCCCTGGGCCAAAAAAATGGCTTCCGAGGCGGAAAATGTCAAGGATTGGGGTGAACAATTTAGCAATCTCGGAACATAGTGGGTCAAGATGGCCAAAATTGAGCCCAATTATTAATTTCCGTTTTGCCAATTGTCCTTTCAGATCAACAGAACTCTTTGTAAGCATTGTGGAGTGAGTCCCCCACGTAGTTCAACAGCCTACCAGACACATCATCATCAACCAAACCTGCCTAGTTTGTCGTAAACACTTCACAGATGGAAGCAATCTAAAAGTCCATGGACGTCTGCATCACGGGCGTAATGAGGCTTCAGTGCAACCAATGCAGGAAACGTTTCAATCAGAAAGTCAATCTGCAGCGCCACAAAAGCGACCCGTCACAACCAATTGGGTGTTAAAGGGGGACTATAGGCAGGAGCAGAGGGGCTAATTTGGCCATCTTCGGGTGACTTATATCCACTGTAAGGGCCCTGGGTCATATGAGATTCTGCACTGAATATATTCCTTGTACAAGCGTGAATCATTTTGACGTACTGTGAGATGTGAGAGACCCCTATCGGCGACTTTGTGTAACTTTATCTTGCTGGCCTAGCTGCTGCCTATATTATCCCTTTAAGTTCCCAGGTGTATAGTATTGAGTAATCAATGGCAATAAAAACATAAAGATGCAGTTCATAACATTGGATGTGTGATGTTACTTTGAATATTATGACAGCTCCTGGCCAGATTTACAGTATTTCAGGTAGGACTCAACCTTTCTTTATCAGTGTTATTTATTTTGAATAAATCGAATCAACCCAATCTATTTCAAACAAATTTTATTGCAACTGACAGCTGTATTATACATAGATGTTCCAAAACCAATGAAGGAAAATGAAGAGATTAAAATCATAGCTACATTTATCAAATATATGATACTGAAGGTTTCAGTCCATCCACAAATGATGTATACCCAATAGGGATTGATTTAGTTTTAACTTCATAGTTCAAAATGTAATACTGGGCACATTTCATGGTTATGCAGTAAGTTTATTTCAGGAAGTTTCGGGATAAGTTTTATGTAAACGTAGCAAACAGGAATATTGAACATAATGATAAACAAACCAAGTAGCAAGTAGAAAAAAACCTTCCATAAAACAAACTAAGTAAATAAAGGAATCGAAACTTAACAGTTTACAATTAAATCTACTGGTGAATCCCTTAGGGTATCCTAATCTACAATAAATCTCGGAGTTGGGTGCAGAGCACTGATCGTGAGGAACGCATTTCTGCTTACTCCTTTGGTCGATTTTGCCACTGTGACTTACTGTCATTGCTATCTTGCGGCTGCACCACCGAAACCAGGAATATTTGGGGATCTTCCCGAGTTTTTTAAGTGTTTTTTGCTCAGATATTGGTGACTCTGTGACAACTCCATTTGACATGGTAAACCACCCCGTGTTCATTTCCGAGTCAGCCGTGGATCGAGCATCTATATCTGTCTTCGGTCATTTGGATATGTGTTCGGTGAGAAGTCTCGGGGAATGTGACAATCAGCAGACCTTGGGCTAACTTGATGTCTCGGGTAGTGACAGTGGGTGTTCAAAGTAATACTCAATTGACAACGCCCGTAACAGTACAACCCGTCTGTAGGACGGGTACCATCTAGTTTAGTGAAAGGTGGTGTTACATGTACATGTATGATCCAGAATCATGACAATATGTGACCCGTCGCAGCGAAAGCAAGCGCATGTAGCTCTGAGCTTTGCAGGTTGAGACGGACTGTTTGCTCATTTCACTATTGTCAGTCTTCTGTGAAATATGAGCACATCAATTTCTTCCATTATCTCCTGGTGTTATTTAGGCTCATCTTCTGAGCGACATGTGCCTGGTTTTGCTGTGACGGGTCACATATGACTAAAACTAAAAGCAATATACAGATCTTTCAGTACCACTCGAGTAATAATGCATACCGTCACCCAATTATGTGACCAAGTTGGTTGTACATTGACAACATGATGATATCTTGTAAGGTAGCAATTTTATCAAAATAACATAAATCTATTCATGAAATTGAATCTAAATGATTCAGTAAGCAGATACATGAAAGTAAAAAACCGCAGGTTTTAATAGAGTAACCATCTTCCAGTTCATACTTTTATGACAAAAATAGTTTATCGCTAAATCAAACACAACCATGACACTGACAGGGGGCTAGCTTTTCTCTCATTTTACCTGAAATCTTTTATCACTTAAAACTTCCAGAATTTACACAGCATTTATTAACACTACATGTACATATGTATTTACACTTTGACATGCAGCATAAGTGTTGAAATCCATGACACATGTAAGGTGTGACAGTCCTCCCATTCACTCAGAAGAATGGGATGTTACAGAAGTCTTCTGGTCCTCTTCACTCAAGTTTTTCCAGGGCATTCTCCAATATGCCCATTTCACCTGAAAAGATTGAATTGACTGTGTTGGGAAAGATCGAATCCGAGCCGTTTGAATAATAGGTTACTACTGACCAGAAGCACAACATCACTGGGATAAAACAACTTCTGATCTTAGCCTGCGCTTCATACTTGGACATTCGATGCAAATTGTCAAGTAAGCAATCATTAATACCTTTGATGCAAGTGACAAGGTCTGCAACCCTTTGCTTGCAATCCAGCATTTCTACACTTTCAGTGTAAGGGCTGTATCTCAGGGCAAACGGCTTTGGGATGGAGTTGGCATAGGTCCTGGAATAAAATACTTGTTTTAATTAAATGAGGACTGAATGGCGGAAAGTGCTGCTGCAGTGACAATGATAATATTAGTGAGTAACAGTGCCAGGTTTGTCAGTAGAGCATCAGCAGCATAGTGGTTAGAGCACCGGGCTCATAATCAGGAGGTCGTGGGTTCGATTCTCGAAAGGGTCACCGCTGTTTCGTCGTGGTGTCCTTGAGCAAGGCACTTTACCCTACTTGCTTCTCTCCACCCAGGAGTAAATGGGTACCTAGCTGGCAGAGACAGCAAACTATGAATATTAGTTCTGAGTGCTGTATAGCTGCAGCTCGGACCTGTGATACTCCCAGAGAGTAGAGCTTGAAACATGAATGTACAGGCCAATAACTAGAACCTAAGACCTAAGATCCCCCGAAGTACAAAACTAAGACCCAGGTACAAAACTAAGATCCCCGAGGTACAAAACTAAGACCCGGGGAGGCCAATTCCAAACTAAAATTTTGAAGAAAAATATCAGAGTCTTAGTTTTGTACATCAGGGGATCTTAGTTTTGTACGTACAAAACTAAGATCCCCCGAGGTACAAAACTAAGACCCAATTCCAAACTAAAATTTTGAAGAAAAATATCAGAGTCTTAGTTTTGTACATCAGGGGATCTTAGTTTTGTACGTACAAAACTAAGATCCCCCGAGGTACAAAACTAAGACCCAATTCCAAACTAAAATTTTGAAGAAAAATATCAGAGTCTTAGTTTTGTACATCAGGGGATCTTAGTTTTGTACGTACAAAACTAAGATCCCTGATGTACAAAACTAAAACTAAGATCCCCTGATGTACAAAACTAAGACTCTGATATTTTTCTTCAAAATTTTAGTTTGGAATTGGGTCTTAGTTTTGTACCTCGGGGATCTTAGTTTTGTACGTACAAAACTAAGATCCCCTGATGTACAAAACTAAGACTCTGATATTTTTCTTCAAAATTTTAGTTTGGAATTGGCCTCCCCGGGTCCCAGTTTTGTACCTCGGGGGATCTTAGTTTTGTACCTGGGTCTTAGTTTTGTACTTCGGGGGATCTTAGGTCTTAGGTCTTATGTCTTAGGTCTTGGTTTTGTATACACCCATAATACTGTGAAGCGCTTTGAGCGACTGAAACCAGTTGGATTTAACGCTATATAAGTCTCATGATTATTATTTCATTATAACTAGAGACTATTGGAGTTTGATCATAAACATAAACATTTATATCAACAGATACAGTTTCCCTTTGTCATGAAGACATCTTTTGCCATACACACAATATCATGCTTGATGTAGACAAATCTCAAATCGATGAATTTAGGCAAAATCTGCACTGCCAGGTTATTTAACACTGCTGTCCTCATCGTGAAGGATGCCTGCTTAGAAAGGCTGCAAGTCCTCTCTCCTTCAGAAACTGGTACACGATTTCGTCAGTGTGGCTGACTTTCATTAGGGCAACATCATGATGAAGTCAATCCCTTTTCACACACGTCATGCCACGTCACAAATTTCTGTGGAGAAGACGAGTCTTGAAGTCTTACGAATCAGGTGTGCGCAAGCTTGTTAGTCGGGAATCATTCTATTTGTTTCAATTCCTGCTGGCTACATACCTCAGCTTCTCCTTTGCGTGCTCAAAGCTTTCGGCAACATAGTAAACCGGCTGGAACTCCGTAATGGGGTACTTCTGTACTGCTGTCTCAGAGGGCTCGAATGCACGTATCTCTGGCTTGTCGGACAGGCAATACTGAAATAATGACACTTGATAGATAGCGACAGGGGATCAACTATAAGAAGGACCAACTGTATCATGATATTATTTGACTTGTAATCTTCGAATGAATGGAAAACCTGCAGTCCCAAAAAAGTACAGCCTATGTGTAGCAATGAATATGAAACTAAGGAACTCGTTAGATTTTAACTTTGAAGACTTGTCCCTTAAAGGGGTACGCCGTTCGTTAAAAATTTCGAATTTGTAATTGATTTGATAGCGAGATACGTACTAAATATAAATTTCAGCATTGCCGTTGTGTAGACTGATATAAAAATACTATGAATACCAAGTTTAAACAAATTTGTATTCACAATAACTGCACTACGGCATTGTGTATTAGTGCATTTCTATTTAACTGGACCACAAGCAATTACGAACGGTGTACCCCTTTAAACATAACTAATCAATAGCTTCTATTAAAATCATCAAGCATAGATTTAATCCATACTTGATATTATCTATCAAACTAATAATGTCTGAAAGGATCTTTACCTGGAGTTCTCCAAATGAGGAGAGTAATCCTGCTCCATATGCCTTCAGTTCCCCATTCTGTCTGCACATACCAAACTCCACCGTAAACCAGTAGCACTGAAAGATGGAGGTTTTGTTTTCAGCCCTGCTCAATAACTGTCATAATTTCCTTTAATCCAAACCAGATTCCTTACAGGCTCCGTCCTGGAGTCTAGCATCAAGACACTTCGCTTGTAGCCTTGTGTAAGTCAATTTGTTTATGGTCTCATGCTAGGAATGAGATATAGAGCCCAGTTTCTTTGCTACTTATGGCCAAGTGAGGGCAAGCAGAGTCTGAGAAGCCTGAGTAGGCCGTGTTGGTCTCCTCCTTTTCAAGGCCAAAGAGGAACCCAATTGGAGTCCAACCATAGTCGCATGCAACCTGAACAGATGGCCACTACATCAAGATTACACCTTGTGGTAAAACTTACGGTGGCTAGCTTTTCAATATACTCATCTGGGGCACCCAAGCTGGCCAGACCAATCTCCTGGGAGAAACGAGCAAATACTGGGTCGGCAAAGAGGGGGACATGGCCAAGCAACTCGTGGCAGACGTCACTGTTAAAGGATAAAAGTTGTAATACCAATAAAACCAATCTCGATGGCCTAGTGGTTAAGGCGTCCGCCTCGGGAACGGAAGGGCGAAGGTTCGAGGGCCGCTGGTAACCTCTTTCTGATGTGGCCGGTTGGTTAGCCACCAGCTAGTTAAATATAGGGAACAACACTGCCTTCTCGGCAGGCGCCTGGCATTAGAGATCGGAGTTTGGAAGTAAAAAGTGTCTCATATACCGAAAGCTGGCTGGCCCTTTCATTAGAGGTGAAACTATAGTTAACAAACTTTTTTTAAACAAAATCTTTGCAAAGTGATATACCCAGCCATAGCGGGGGCTCGAGAGTAAGGTTTTTGGAATACAAGCCAGGTACCGGTTCTTTGGTATCAGTCCTGTTGTGTGGTTTCAACTTCTATCTGAAATGTCACGGCACTTCCAGTGATGAATTGTGAAAGAATTATGTATTTGCCCTGAATTGTAATGGTTTCAACTTGGCAGCAGGTGGAATAAAAAATCATTTTATGGTTAATAGGCTTTTGTTTTGTACTAGTTCTAGTTCTACAATGTATCATAAATCAACTCATTCGCTTTAAATGCCAGGTTTTTATATATACACAGTACTCACGGTTCTGGTGTGTACATAGGCTTTGAGCTGTGTCGAATGTACTGGGTAGAATGGAAAACTCGGAATGCCAGGCCTGCAAGGAAATCTCTCGAGGAGAGAAGGCCTGCAACTGGTCGCAGTCTGAAGCCGGTACAATCTGAAATTGTGGACAGAATGATGCTTAGTGCCGGAGAAATCACATCCAATGACCAGTTTCCCCGAGAGTTGTAGGGACCTCCCCTCCATTGAAAAGCAATACTTTGAATCTGACCTTGAATTCTTGACAAATGTCTGAATCTTACAACCACGTACATCTGGTTCCGGTACCCAAATGATTCCCTTGCCTCCAAGACAATCTCTTATGCGTATGGATATAAATAACTGAAACTCTTGGAAAATTGTTCCAATACCTTTGAGAAATTCCGACACATTCTGAAGTTGTGGGATGCTGTCTTCCCTGTACCCGCAGTTCTCCATCAAGAGCGGGAACACGTGGTTAAACTCACGACAGGCATGAGTGGGGTACAGCTTGGTCAGCTCCTTGAAAATGGTGCCCCTGGAAGAAAAGGTTGCGGATGTGACTTGAATTGAAATCAACAGCTCCATCATGTCGACTGGAGGCTATAGACAAGAACGCCATGTAGAAGAGAGATGGCTCAGTATCTTACTGAGCACTATGACTGGCAGTGTAGTCTGAAGGATAGTATTGACCTTTTTTTTAAACTGCAGTTAACTCTTTCACTACCAGCCCTATTTTAAAGTTATTCCCCCATCTTGCCTGGATTTTTGCCATTTTTACCACTTTTTTGTAGCAGGAGCTCGGGGCCCTCTTTGGCGCCCTCGGCCACGTGCAGCTTGATTCCCACCTGCAGCAGGCTGCGCCCCCTGCCCACCATCACCGGAGTCATTGTCACCACTATTTATATCATTACCCCCAACTGCCTGGTCATTATCACCATCAGAATCAGGCTGATCACGCAAATTGGTCTTATCTTCACCAATTCACCTGACTCGAAATACCCACTTCCTGGGGACGAGATTGAGCTAAATGCTTCCGAGAACACTTGGGAAGACATGGCGGGAGGTTTAAATCAACGTAGAATCAATAGTTTGGTTTACTTTTGATGGGTAGATGGAAACACTGAGATAACGTTTTGAAACGTTATTGGCAATTTAACGACCTATTTTCAATAACGTTTTAAAACGTTATTGGCAGTGAAAGAATTAAGCTAAATCTGAAATGGAGATAGAATTGGAGAAATATTTTAATTTCCTTGACGACTCACCATGTCTTTATTTCATCTTCAGTGTACTCAACCCTTGGGATGACCTGTCCACTGCAAAGAGGGGAGATGATAAACCAAGAAATGATGGGTGCTGTCTGCATACTGTTTCATTATTCAAGAGTATACCAAAATATCCTTGTTGCTTTTAAGATAAATCAAAATTTATCACACCATAGAGAAGAACCTCCTCTATCAAAATGACTTTCGGGACTGACATCCTGTTCCTTTATGGAAAGGTGTCCTGCTCAGTCAAAGTGAATAGAAATGGTCAGAGATATTTCAGACGACCATCGGTGTCCTTACAAAAGAGGGTGTCCTGTTATTAACAGAGGTGCGCTAGTGAATGATAGTAGTTAAGGGTTGACCATAAGGTACCACCATTTTGGCTAGAAATTGAAATCCTAGAGCAATTAAAACTCTTTCAAAAGGTAGTGAATGTTAATTTCAAGGGATGGAGTCTGTTCTTTGTTTTCCAGAGAACGGCCTCCAGGGTTTTAAATGAGCATTCAATTCATTTGGAAAGAGTTTTAATTGCTTTTAGGATTTGGAGGTCTAGCCAAAATGGCGGTACCTATGGTCAACCTTTTAAAAGCACTCTATAATTGGTAGGAACTCCTTTTGGTACACTAGATGAAAGCATGATATAACTCACTGCTTATAATGGAAGGCTATGTCGGCAAACTCCTTGCGCCTGGCGCGGTAGACTTGATCTTTGAAGCCTGGATGATCACACTCCAGCTCAGATCCATAGCTCAAGATCTGGTTAGCAAAGCGGTCAAGCTCTGCAATCTTTCGAGGAAACCACGGTACTGCAAAGGAATGTGTATACAGTGGAACCTCCCTTAGCGGACACCTCTTCATTAAGGACAACCTCTCTATTAGGGACACTCGATTTAGTCCCAAATAGGTTGTTTCCATTTGACCTCTCTAATCAGGACACCTCTCTATTAAAGACGGCACTTGTCAGTCCCGAAGTTGTCCTCAATAGAGAGGTCTATGTATAGATAACTAGAGGTGTGGCAGCCAAGACAGCACACTTTGAGTACATTATTTATTTAAGTGGTTGCCCAGATCCGCAGTGAGGGAAGCTCATTAATTGATCCTCACTGACACCTTCAAAATTCTTTAACATTTTTTTCTTCAACTATTCTTTTGCATATTTTTTTCATTATCAAAACATTCATAAAATGTATTGAGCCATCATGGTGATAATTAAAGGGACAATATAGGCAGCAGCTAGGCAGGCAAGATCAAGTTACATGAAGTTGCCAATAGGGGTCTCTCACATCTCACAGTATGTCGAAATGATTCACGCTTGTACGAGGAATATATTTAGTGCTGAATCTGACATGACCTAGGGCCCTTATTGTGTATATTAGTCACATGAAGATGGCCAAATTAGCCACTCTACTCCTGCCTATAGTCCCCCTTTAAAAACCCAGATGTGATGGCCGAATATGAAATTCCCCAGCACAATATGCCACCAGCAATCATGTTGAATGAGTTGACGAAATACTGGTATATGCAAATTCTTAGCATAGCTGTACGTGTGGGCACTCAGACAATCGGTCGGTGAGGACAGGGGCATATGTGCAATGGAAAAGAAGTGAGGTTGCATGCTTCTCTTGTCAATTACAACCCATAACAAATTACGATCCATTTCAATTGAATTACAAATTACCAACAGAGTAGGTTTAAAAGTTAGGAGTACTAACACTGAGAACCCAGAAGACAGAAAAAAGAGTACAGGGCAGCTGGGGATCAATTATGAACAAGTATTTGTGGAATAAAAGTTCAAAGTAACTACGGGTTTTCTACTTTAACCAATTCTGCCCTCGTGGAAATGTCCCATACTTCTGTATCCGAGGTAGGAGTATAGCAAAAGACTGAGTGAATACACTAACCAGCTATAACAGTCATAAAACAAGTCTCCTGATGAAATAACTGTAACCGCTGTACATACTTAATTAAAAAAGCTTGATTCACACCATGCCGACTTATTAGTGGTGAATATCAGTCCTAAAGTCTCCTCTTTTCACCGCCGATAACTTCTGCAGGTAATCTGTCGGACGCACCATCATAAACGGGTGGCCAATCAAATTGCTCGAAACAAAGTGATTCAATGACGGCCTGAATTGATAGTGATAACCTCAGGATCAGGTTACTCTTCTTCTATACAACATGCACTGTGCATTTGGATCAGGTCAGCATCCCTGGAACCGTTACTCATTGAACACCTGGTCTTCAAGTTCAATTATGATTGCTTTCAGTGCGTATCTCGTGCGACAACCACAAGTGAGTGTAATGTTACTGTTGTCATGACATGGACGCGCGGGAAAGGAAGGGGATGCATGGAGACTACCGATAAAGTAACAGCCCTTCTGACGGCCGATCAGGGGGGAGTTATCGGCGGTGAAAAATGGATATGCGCACAACGACGGTGGATCGGCATGGATTCACAGAAGAACTTCACCTTTGATTTTAAGACCATCTGAACAGAAACCACATGCACACCAAATAATAATTTCTGTAGACAGATAGACAAGGAATTGGATATTAAGGTAGATGAACACAACGCGTTATGAGATTACATTCGACAAACCTGCTTTGGATTCTGTGAGTCCTGGAACAGCAGAATACAGGGCATTGAAATCATAATTTGTCTGTGATCCCCTCAATCCTTGTATTATCACGTTCTAATATATGTTATTTTTCAATATTTCCACAAATGAAAGTTGGCATTAATTCATGAACCACAACCGCTTTAGTTAGGAAAGGTGATGATACGCATTTTTGTGTAGGCCCCCAAGTGGCTCCCTTGTTCTCTAGGCTCTTTCAAAAAGGTCTACGCCGTTCGTTAAAAAATTTGAATTTGTAATTGAATTTGAAAATTTGCAATTGCGTAAATACATACTAGATATAAATTTCTGCATTGCCTTTCTGCAGACAGATAGACAAATACTATAAATACAAAGTTTCAACAAATTCATATCCATAATAACTGAACTACGGCATTGTGTATTAGTGGATTTCTATTTAACTGGACCACAAGTCATTACGAATGGTGTACCCCTTTAACAAAAGTTATACGATTGAGATAGCTGGTTCATCCCAGGCTTCATTCGTCCTAGTATGATGATACCAATCGAATAAGGTCTGGGTGACAGATGTCCTTGGCAACAATGGATTGCTTGGGTGCCTGGTTGGCATATGACCCGGTCTCACCTGAGGTGTGATGTTTGCTGGAGAATGAGTCAATCCTTTTCTTTGGCAATGTTTATATCATGGTGTGATATGATCATTGTCACAATTCATCAAGGATACATGGCCTGATGATGTAAAAAATGATATACACAGGGTGTCCCAAAAGAAAGTACAACCAGATCTGACCAAAAAAATGAATTTATCCACAAGGGGATAAAAAGATTTCAATTCTGCTACCTCTGGCCACTTATTGCCTGATCATGTCTATAAAGTATCAAATCAATGCTTTCGTTTTATAATCACCTGAACCAGACGATGAATTCCTTATCAACACCTGGAAGGTCACATTATAAATCACTATAACTACCAGAATATAATGTATGTTCAGGTGAAATAGTATGATAGGACCATTGATATCTGCTCTGTGGACAGTCAATGGTCATGAAATGCATAAAAAGCTAATCAGAAAATCAATAAATTAATCAATAACCTCCATAAAATAAAAGCAGGACCACTCTGGGACTCACACTGTACTTCTGCGAATGCGTGATGCAACCTATCATAATATGTCTGGAACAACAGTTTTGCATTAGGAGTAATCACCACAACAGGAATAGTTTTTGCATAATCCATGGACTCTCCATGAACTTTACTTTCTGCATTCTGCTACGGCGCACTGGAACAAAAAGGAACTCCACATTAGTGACGGCTCGGCAGTAATTCCTGGTAGGGGCCTTCTGAAAACTGTCAAATATTCACTAGCATTTTATTTGACCAATTCCACGCATAACTGAAATTTACAGAAGTTAATAGACGCGAATAAATATGTTTTGATTTGAAATGAAATGGCCAGGGCCATTGTGCTCACCTCATGTGGAGGAAAGATGGATAAAGAGCATGGTCTTGTGTCATGTAGTGTTAGGTTTGATGTAGGTCCAAGCAATTACAATTTCCCCAAAATGGCCAATTTACAGTACATTCGACCTCTGTGATCTTGAAAAGTAGGTCAAATCAAAGAAGACCCGGGTGACACATTGAATGGTTGTTAGAATTAGATGTACCTATGATATAAAATTGGTGCCAATCGGGCAAGTCATTACTAGGAATAATGGCATTTTGAAGAATTTAGGATTTGGCCCTCTCCCTGGAGGCCAAACGGCAAATCAGATTGCACCAAACTTCGGTACCTGAGATCACCTGACCAAGGGGTACATGTGTACTTAATTTGTGATCAATAGTCATTGCAGTTAAGAAACGTGCCATAGTTACGGCCTGACGGCGAATTTAGGCCATTTGACCTCTGTGACCTTGACAAGAAGGTCAAATTAAATAACCTGTGTGACATATACTGTATGGTGGTTAGATGTACCCATGATATCAAATTGGTGGCAATCGGGCAAGAAGTTAAGGAATAATCACATTTTTAAGGTTTTTGGATTTTGCCCCCTGGTGGTCAAGTGGTGAATCATATTGGACCAAACTTCGGTCCCTGAGATCACCTGACTAAGGGGTAAATGTGTACCAAATTTGGTATCAATAGTCATTGCAGTTTAGAAACGTGCCATCGTTACATCCTAACGGCCAATTTACACCATTTGACCTCTGTGACCTTGAAAAGGAGGTCAAATCAAAAACCCGGAGGATATATGATGCACCTTTGCTAGAACTACCTACCATATTTTTTTCAAAATTTCCCGACTACTATTAAGGGAGATATTGCATATTTTCACTTTTAACGTTTGGCCCCCTGGTGGCCAAACCATGAAATGAATCGGACCGAAACTTGGTCTCCCAGGTGTCATTACATAAGGGTACATGTGTACCAAGTTTCAACTCAATAGCTCTAACAGTTACGAAACGTGCCCTGCTAACGGACGACGGACGACGACGACGACGACGACGACGACGACGACGACGACGACGACGACGACGACGACGACGGACGACGGACGCCACGGTATGGGATAAGCTCACCTCTGCTAAGAGGTGAGCTAAAAAGGGAAAGAGAAATTTTATAAATAGCCAAAATAAAAATGATACTGTTTTCAAAAGTTTGGCATATTTAAAAAATAACGAGGCACAAAAATCTTGCAGTTTACAGTACCGTAACTCTTACTCTTTCTGACACTGCTCACAACAACTTTTTTAAAAAGAATGCCAATTTATGTTATTTACTGGTTCTAAAAGTAGATTCAAATTTCAGGCAATTGAGAGCTTAAAGGCCTACACCGTTCGTAACAAATTTTGAATTTGTAATTGAATTTGAAAATTTACAATTGCTTAAATACACACTGAATATAACTTTCGATATTGCCGTTTTGCAGACAGATATACAAACAGTACCAATACTAAGTTTCAGCAAATTCTTATTCATAATAACTGCACTACGGCATTGTGTATTAGTGCATTTCTATTTAACTGGACCACAAGTAATCAGGAACGGTGTACCCCTTTAAAATAGATGACAATGACATTGGCATCACACCATCTGTGCGAGTGATGTATGACAATTATTACAATCGGCTGATGTGGAAGAATCGATAATGTGTCGGATGTATAAATACTGTTATCGGCAATGAAACACATCTGCTAACACCACCATTTTTACTGCGACATTAAGTCATTAAATCATATGGCGCAGAAGAGTATTTTTTTCTTTAGAAATTTCCAGAATGAAAGGGAGATGCATCTGAAAAATCAGCAATTTCCACTTCTCACACACCCAAAGCTTTTCAACACATTCACTTTTTCCTATAAATTTCGAGAACAGGACCTCAAGAAATTGGACAAGTCTTCAACTATTGGGATAATTTTTCCGTGACCCACACTTGGCAATAGATATCATCAGCACTCCTACCACGATAAGAGTAATCAACATAACATCAAAACTACGGCTATACACAAAACCCACAATATGAAGCTGAACTTGCCATGAGCAGCCAGGTTTCGCTCCTCCAGGCAGGCCACGGCAGGGCGAAATTACGTTGACAATGTGACAGATCGGTGCCTAAGCTCTGATACTACAATAGCACTATTCATACTTGGAAGAGGACTATTTTTCAGGTTTGAAATTCACCGAAGGCAATGGAGGCAAAGCAGTGGTGCCCTATTCATTTGCCTTGATGCCCTTTCTCCCTTCACGATGCAACCTCTTCTTCAATAATTTCCATTTGAGGTGTGCTCTATTTCACAAAACTAGCAAATGTGTCCTTTTTTCAGCAAACGTACCTGTGCCTTTTTGGAAATACAGTAGCACCTCTCTATTAAGGACACCCTCGGGACTGACAAGTGCTGTCCTTAATTGAGAGGTGTCCTGATTAGAGAGGTCAAGTTGAATGGAAACAACCAATTTGGGACCAAAACTTATGTCCTTAATTGCTTATTTCACATGGGTCAGCAGAAAATGACAATTTGGTTGAATTTACTCGTTCCGAGTGCAAATTACCTTCATTTGAACCAGCATCAGAGGAGGTATGCCTCGCCATGACTTGTAGGAAGCTGCTGACGCCCTGAAGTTCCTTGATCGCTTCTTGTAAACCATTGCTATTCTTGTCACACACAACAAAGAAGTCGAAATGTTGCTTGCTGTTTTTGGCTGGGCGAGATTCAATGTGCTGCAGGTTGACTTTGTGTCGCTGAATGAAGAAAAAGGATCTTTCTTAAAGGGACAATATAGCAGCTAGGCAGGCAAGATCAAGTTACATGAAGTTGCCAATAGGGGTCTCTCACATCTCACAGTACGTCGAAATGATTCACGCTTGTGCGAGGAATATATTTAATGCTGAATCTGACATGACCTAGGTCCCTTACTGTGTATATTAGTCACCTGATGATGGCCAAATTAGCCCCTCTGCTCCTGCCTATAGTCCCCCTTTAAGGTAGATTACTGGTGGGAAGAGAAAGACCTTGTACCACCCCTGGAGAGGCAATCTTGGTAGAAAAGATTTCACTGAATGATTATTTCAATATACCAGGCTGTCACTGGTGTCAGGCCATGAACCTCAATCCATCAAAGAAAAGTAGGTGAGAGGACTAATTTGCCAGCAGTAATCAAGTCTAAATTACTGGCTGTTGTAGGCATAGGTGTAGCAGGGATATCCAGAAGGGAGGGGTTGTTTTTGCAAAACACAGGGGAAAGTCACAGTCAGGTTTCAGGGCATATTTGCTTGCTTTTTCCCAAAAGGGAGATCAACTTCTTGGCAATGCCTATGATTGGGCTTACCTTAAAAATCTTCAGAGCATGAGCCAGTGCCCCACACTCCTCCTTCATTGAGAAGAGGATGCTGGTGATGTCGTCGTCTGCCACATTGAAGGAATTGTTCTTCAAATAACTTGAATGGGTAGCATCAACCTACAAGAAGAATGTAAATTATAATATTTCCCAACTCACAAGATCGGATACCTGCAGTTGCATCTTCCATAAAGTGGGCCCAAAATTATCTGGCACAGCCATGAAAATTATAAGGGACACTTATTGCATTTATCTCAAAGAGGATTGAATATGAATAACTTAAAACTGACTGCAACCACAAATACTATGTCAGCACAATTAACCAGTTGACTATTTTACATGCCATATCAATATGTTGCTCAACTGGCTAATAATAGAGTCAACACTGTACTGTATTTTTATAGAGAGAGAGGGAATAATTGTGCGAGTCTGAAACTCTGATTGGTAATATTATCATCCTAAAACGGAAGAACAGGTACCATTCATTTCCAAAGGCCATTAGAAATATCTTAAACCAGACTCTATCAACAAGACAATTTGCAATATCATTTTTACTTAGTCCCGACATTGGACTTGTAACCCACAAGACCTCCAGGGTTTTTCATTGAATTCAAACATGTTGTCTCCATAACTCGAGGGCTATTTTATATGATTGGTATAAAAGCTAACTGCTAGTGCTAATCTTTACAAAACTTAGTTCATTGTTATTTCATATGAAGTATTTTTCACAAATACAATGTACTTTAATAATATCCTTGTCTGGAAAACAGGTATTATTGTACATGATTACAGCTAAAGGGTCAGGTCTGGATTACTAAACACCTCATGTTAGAGAAATAGAAATCTGTGGTTTTCTTCTAATCCAGGGGTTCATTCATTTGGAAGGGGTCTCATTCTTTTTTATTCAAAATCATCATCTCTCCAAGTCAACCCAGCCATATGTATTGGTTGTGAAGGTGTAAGCTATCAATAACATGATATTGATATAATGATAATGAAAGACTGCCAGGCCAACTGTGACAATCGCCATGGCAACTATGAAAGACAACAAAGACCCAAGAGAAATATTTAAAGGAGCACCTAGGCAATATTATCCCTCTTCAAATTTTTAAGCCTAGGCCTCATTAAGTGGGAGGGGCACTGCAAGGGGGTAGACTCCCTGGGCAGCCCATCGCGTCATCCTATTTTGGTCTAGATCTCCTTATGGTGAGGAAAGAGGCCGCCGGTCCACTATGTCCGGAACGGAGGGGGATGCCCATGATGTGCAGCTGAAGTTGAACCTCAAGTTTCTCAGATAAATGACAAAATATATCGCCGCGAAAAAAAACATCATTCATGTTAATTGTATTTACTTGGTGACTCGGGGAATACACAATGCCACAGTGCAGTTATTATGCATGCAAAATTTGCTGAAACATATTTTCTAAACTGATTGTTGAAATGTATATTCACTAATTCAGTTATGAAATTTCAATCTGCTTCAGCTGGAGACAGTTCTCCAAAGTTTGTCACCAGTTCCAACCCCTTTCAGCCTTCCTGCAGATTACAATCATGAGAGGGTTAACATACGAACATATGCTCCATACACTACACACGCACAGTGGGGGAGTCAGTGCCTTTCAAAAACTGCTCTAAAAGCGATCAAGAAGCAGGACATACATGGAATATGATGTAGTAAATGAAATGGGATAAATCTGGTGCAAATACATACCTCAACAAAGTGAGCCGGCTTTTGGATGCGCAGTTTTTTGGCAGGACCTGGACCATCCATACTGAAGTCGTAATCTGGAACACGTGTTATCTGTCAGCACAACAAAGCCTGTGATTGGTTGATTGAACCAAGCCCCAAAGACGTAGGGAGACTTTTAGTTCAATAATTTTAGGATAGATGGCAGACAGGCATACTACCCCTGTCTGGGTGTGACTTTTATTTTATAGAGACCGAATGTCACTCGAAGGAGGACAATCAATTGTCTCACACGGATGAATGGTCCCTATTGAGATTGTCCCACATGAATAAGTGAATAGTCCCTGGCAGTAGGAGGTGACTCTGACTGAACAGAAAATATGTCTCTGGAATTGGCTGTTCCCTTGGAAGACAGGGCCCATATGCAATTTCAACACATCAATGTCCTGGCATGTTTTTCAAGGATGAAGTGTACCCTCTTGTCAAGTCCTATGTGTGAATTGTTGACCCCAGGAAGGTGGCGTCCCATTCAGACAGATGAAATACTCTGGGAAGCAATTATTGTCCTGCAGTGAAGATTTCCCCCCAGATTTCTTACACGGATGAAATGTCCCTAGAACCAATTATGAAGAATGAATTGTTTCCCAGGAAAGACAGTGTCCTGACAGATGAATTGATCTAGGAAGAAACTGTCCCACAGTGATGATTTTTCCTGGGATGCCTTATGAAATATGAATTGCTCTAGTAAGCAATTACAGTGAACTATTTCCTGGGATGTCCCACAATTACATCACTGCTTTCCTGGATGAAATGTCCCTGGAACCAATTCCATGTATGAATGAATTACTGATCTAGGAAAGACGGTGTCCGAGGCAGATGAATTTCTCTAGGAAGCAAACCGGCCCTATTCACGGATTTATCCTGGGATATCCTACATGAATGACGTGTCCCGTAGCACTAATAATTCTAACAACCATCAGATAGTTGTATAAACTTTAAGAAATAAAATTGCACAATTATCACAGATAGGTCTTTTAATTATATCATAACGGGGTAAATGAATAACATGATCATAGCTAGGCGAGATAATGAATATGTTAGTATAGAACTGTACAGAGAAGTACAAAAATATAATTCAGCTCCTTTTTGTACAGGCAATAAAATGGAAGAAAATTAAACAGATCTATGTCTAAATAGAGGCATTAATGGGAGACTATAGGCAGGAGCCAGATTAAGGTTCATGAAGTTGCTGATGGATGGTTAGGATTATGATCCCACAGTGAACATTTGTAAGAGAAATGTTTATCACCAGGTCAAACTAGACCCAGTTTTCAGAGACCACCAAATGACCAATTGGAAATCAAGCCCCTGCCTACAGTCCCCCTTTTACAACGAAAATTCATAACATGGGGAAATTAACAACTTGTGATACCATGATCAAAATGGTTCAGTATTTTACGAAGACACTTGACATGATTAAAATTTCAGACTCGTCCTTTCCCAGGAGACAAAACAAATGCTGTTAGTGTTAGCACAAATAAACAATAACAACTCTTTACGTATAAACAATAACATTGTCAGGTGTATCTAGTTAGCAATTTATCTGAATTTTCAGACACTTCATTCCATAATCCAAAAACTTCAGCTGTTGTATCATAATCACATGTGAAGGGTGTCCCATAAAACATTATCCTTGTGTTAACACCATGACTTTCATGCTAGTCCTATAAACATAATCAAAATCATACTGGCTGCCCTTAACCGAGACACCCCATTTGGAAATACATAGTATGCAGAACATGCTCGAATTATCATCACTCAAGATCCCTGGCATGCCAAGCAATAAATCCATGTGGGTTTCTTTTGGAAAATTAAGCACAATTCAGCCAGATCAAACACGAACTCTGCACAATCACACCAACACTGGCATGATGTGGTAAAATCTGAGAAATTAAGTAATTAAAATGAAACTTGTGTACCTTACAACTTTAGCTATTTCTTTTCAGATTATTTCTGGGATGGATTTGCATAATTGAATACAGACAAAGAAGCCTAAAAAGATTGAAAATAAGCTGGTTTACAAGTCCTACAGAAACACCTAACTGAGGCAAGACCACCATTGATTTTTTAAGCCTTTTAGCAGTTAAATTGTCAATGTTTGACCGCGACGCATCAAATACTGCGTGGGGTTGTGAATCTGAAATTTTGATATGATATTCCCGACAGTCGGGCAAGTAAATGGTGAAAAGTAAACTGGTAGTTGACCACCAAATTGGACAGACATTGATATATCCAATCTTTTCAGCCAAATGGCAGAAAAATCTCAAAACACCAATTGCCAAATTAGCAAAATTCAAAACTAAATTTTTCATCAAATAATTTCTTTATATCTGTAGACTTGCCACACAAATAGTTTTTCAATAGCTCTCCAAATATGTACTTGAGAGTTAAAAACAAACTCGTGTCTAATTGATAGGTCTGTACCCTCCAACCTATGAATATTCATTGGTGGTATTGTCTCAACTTAAATATGTTACCTAGTGGTGACATACATACCATATTACACTTGAACAGATCAACAACGAATCAGTATTACGGTAGTTGCATGCAATGCTCGGAGTCACATGATCTGCAATCTGATTAAGCGCCATTATTGCGATCTTTCTACTTATTTACCAAAAGTTATTCAAATAGTTGTTCTCAGGGGGTAAGACAGTCAATTCCTAGTATGCCGTCAATCGGCATGAGGCCTTCCATGGCTAGCTATAGCAAAACCATAATTTTAGTGTTCATTTAATTTGTTAAGGCATGCCTTTTTTATTCCTTGGTGCTCGGACATCTCCAGTGACAATTCAGGAGAGGAGGGCAGAATAAATTTGAAAAAAAATTATTTTTAGGCTTTTTTATGATTCTCGAATAAAATGTAGATATTAGTGATGACAGAGGAAGAAATAAAAATAAAAATTTAGTAGAAAAAAAAAAAAATTCTTGTTTTTAACTTTTAACGCCCTATTTCAAAGGATACACAAAACAGAGCATATTATCCAAAATAGAAGGCCCATCCAAGAAAACAATCTTAAACCAGGGCAGCCGCCATGTCTGCCATGGTTAATGATGGATGTGCACAAAGTAAAATACACCAGAACAGGCAACAGCCGACTCAGGCAAAAAAAAAAGTTTGGAGTTTGGATCCAATCCATGAGGCAGCGGGCGAAATAAAAAATTTAAAAAAAAGATAATGTTTTTGTCATTTGGACGTCGGCCGATCCAACGTTGGCGGATGCCAGCACCAAGATATCAAAAAGGCTGGCCTAAGCAGGAAAATAAAAGAGGCACAGGAAATAACACTAGAGTTTAGAGCACAACAAGCAGGCAGCCTTCGAGAAAAAATGGCTATTGAAATACATTATAAATGCTATCAACTTGATGCCATTTAAGCTATCAACAAGAAATACACATCTTGCTATTTAACATATAGAATTGGCACATTAAACTTTTTGGCACAGACTTTTAGAAGCACACTTTACTTTTCCTCTACCACCTCCGAGGAGGTCTTGCTTTCCTCATCACTAGAAACATGCTCTATCTTCCCAACTGGGTTAATCTTATGAAGCAGGCGATGCTTCTTAAGAGTCTGTAAATGGGCGTACGTACTCCCACAAATATGACAAGAGAATGGCTTTTCTCCAGTATGGATACGCATGTGAGTTTTCCAGTTTGTATGGACAGCGAATCCGCGCCCACAGAGTGCACACTGATATGGCTTTGCGCCCGTGTGTATCCTCAAATGTGTGGTTAATGCATAGTGTCGACTAAAGCTAGAGCCACATGTTTCACATACGAATGGTTTCTCACCAGTATGAATACGCATGTGATTTTTACAGTTCTGGTTATGAGTGAAGCGCTTACCACAGTGCTGACACTCGTAAGGTTTCTCTCCCGTGTGGAGCCTTTTGTGTATTTTCAACGTCGACGTTTGACTGAAGAGTTTCCCACAGATTTCACATTTGTACTTTCCAGGCTTTTTCACAGCCAGGAGTGAACACAGCGGCTTCTGCGCCCAAAACGGTTTATTGGCGTTTTCTTGCACGTTTTGAAGCTTCGAGAGCTCTGTTAGCTGTTCTGTCAAGAGAGGAATAAATTCTGACTTGATTTTCACAGGTGAAAGATCCTTAGTTAGATCCTCTGATGAACTCGCTTCGGAGTTTTCCCGTAGCATTTTCTCCTTTACTGTAATCAGACACGTTTCAGGTACAGTTGCTGGGATCGAAGTGGCAGGGGGTGCAACTTGGGGGCTTGTCACTGCAGGTAGTGGTGAACCCAGAGTTGCTTGTGGTAGTTGCTGGTTTGGTTGCGGTAGTTGCTGGTTTGGTTGCGGTAGTTGCTGGTTTGGTTGCGGCGTTGGTGGCTGAGGTGATGGTGAAGACAGCTGGGTTGCAATCGCAACTGATGAGGCCTGCTGGATTGCGACTGAGAGTACCGGCAGTTTTGGTTGGAGAGATGGCTGAAACATGCAAGAGAATCAGTTGATAGAATGCAATCAGCAATGATACACTTTTTCGCAAAGATTCATAATCTCATCAATTTAATCTGTGATAAAGCACGATACTCAAAATGAATTTTCTTGCCAATGAGTGTGTTCATGGGTCTCAAACTCAATGTCCCAGAATCGTGCTAAGACACAAGACCCTTCAATTCAATAGTGAAAGTTGACAACCAAAATAATGTGTTATTTACCACGCTAGCTAGGCAAGGAATATCTCTATTCTGATCCTCCGCTGTGCATGTGATAATTGAACAAGAGTCAATTGGCAAGCCATGATTGTTGAAGTCTTGATGAACACTACTTGTCAAAGGGCCTGTGTTATCGAACGGTAACAACGGGCTGAACAGTGCTGCTAAATCTATCGCAGCTTCAGCTTGTGAAACCGATATAGAATGTCTTGAAGTGGGAAGCCTGGCGAGGTCGGTTTCCATCCTAGCCAGGGTTGAAGCGCTGTTAGAGAGGGTGTGGAGGTTCTGATGTTCAGGAGGGTACTTTCTATTCCCGGGGAAATAAATGTCAGTCTGGGCATGGAGTGACGACAGCTCCACGTCGCGACTGTGTGAGTCCTGCGAATAGAACTGGCGTCTTGTTGTTTGGTTGGGGGTCGTCACGGAATCTAAACTTCCGGCAGAATGCAATGGCTGAAAAGAAAAACGAAATTTCCACTTTCACTTAAACCTCCATTATTCAAGATCCAGTGACTCCAAATGACTCCAGTGAATCCAGTGACTCCAGAATCTGACACCACTCTTTCTATAAATGTGGTGCAAGTCAATCTGATATAATTTGTTGTTGAAACATTGGCCAATAAGGGACACAGCGATAATACAAAGCCATACAGATGCCTGTATGACTATAGACTCTTTCACCAGTCTCCTCCATTCACTCATTACAGAGGCATTTCACTCGTCATGAACTAGATTTGGGGGCGTCTGCTTCCGGTGTCCGGTCACGTGTTTTTCACAAAGATGGGTAACCTCAAGCCAAGTGAAAAACCAGGAATACCAGAGCGCTCAGTATGGACAGCGCATCCACTGTATGCACTGAACATGTATGGCTTGTCTCGGGTAAATCAACTACACCTCAATTCAGATGACTGTACCTTACGAAAATAGGCATTTATTCTCTTATCATTATATCTTGCCGAATTTACATGTAAAATAGCTAGTGTTGAGTTGTAAACTTGATTGCTCTGAGAAAATATATCAATGAAGTTCAAGATCAGATGACGATCAAACAGGGTTCAAGGATGTAGAGGTAAATGCTCTTTTGGCCTGCACCACCTTCTGAGATAAGGAGTACTGGCAATTATATCAATCCGAACCAAACACAGTCTACTTGCATTAGAAATACATACCATATTAGAGTCAGCACTTGTGCATGGGTATTCTGTTTGTTTACCAAATGGCATTGTACTTGTAGTTGGAGCTCGGAACTGCAGGTCAAGATTCCTTTCTTTGTCAAGAAGTTCCCTCATGGTGTTCATCTCTGATGCTAAATCTAAAGACTCTTTTATCATCTGCTCCTGCAATTTATCAACCAGTGTATTCTTTCCAGACAGCTCCGCATTCAACTTTAGCACTTCTGCCTGAAGTTGCAGAATTATACCGTCTTTTTCAAGCAATTCCCTCTGCAGTTTTTGCAGAAGTTCTTCCTTCCCAGTCAGATTCGTCCGAACTTCTCCCAAGAGACTTTGGGTACGGATCATTTCGGCCTGGCACTTTGTTAACATTTCATCCTTCCTTAGAACCTGTTCCTTTAACTCCTGAATTGAGTCCACAGGTATTTGGAAAGATGCACTGCAAGCTGATGAAAACTTCTGTTCTTGTGAAATGAGTTCTCCCTTGTATTTCTCAAGAAGTCCAGACAATTCTGTCCATGTTTTCGAGAGCAGATTTCCTTTGATGTCGATTTCTACTTTCATTAAAGTCAATATGCTGCCTCCAACACCACCCCCTTGGTCTGCCAGGTGCAGCTCATCTTGATGATCTTGTTGCATCATGTTGAGATTCAGTTCCATAAAAATGTGCAGCTTATAACCTGAAAAACATACAATTATTGTTGCAATCACTAGTACATGTAAATTGTATAACAAATGAACTCCTCCTTTGCACTACACAGATTGAAAACAACTCAAGTCCAATCGCATCTATTGCTCTCAAGACACAAATGACCTGCCACAAGACTGGTTATATATTTGAACTTGAAGACGTTTTGGGCTTGGCTTCTAAATCTATACTCTATTATAGACTGGTCAGATTGGCCCCTCATCAATGCTTATCATTATTGCATGCCCAAACTATGCTGATCAATCAGAGCACACTTGTGTGTTGGCATTGGCTTTTTCGTGGGTGGGTTGTGGCCGGAATCTGCCGATAGCAACAATATATGACACTGGAAATCATACATTAACATTGTCATCATAGGGCCTGCCCTATGGCTATGGGCTATTTGAGAACAATCAAGTCCAAGAGCCCAAGCCTTTCACTGAGATTAACTATGGTCAAAGACCCATGGCTCTGGCCGGGCAAGTTAGTGTAGCTGTCATGTCTGTAGTCTGTTGTAGAATCTGAATGAATGAAGACAGCTGCCTGAATCATTTCACGATTTTGATTTATTTTATAAAAATCAACATGATTATACTATAGGTGACCAAGAAAGTCAATCCTAAAGAAATAATTCTTCAGAAGCATCTGTTCATTGCCCACCTTACCGTCAGGTTGACAGCAAACTCAGTCTACGATCTGATGCGATATATTTCAAAATAAAAACCAAAACATACTTTTCATGAAAAAGTGTCTGCCATTATTGTTTTCCTGGGACCACTGCGCAGAAAGCTTTGAGCAGGTGCGAGACCGACAGTAATTTAGGAACTGAAATAAAAGTTGTGGAAAAATAATTATTTTTGAGTAAATTTGGTTCAGTACTTTTATGTTACATTAGTTATCCAATTCATGTGCTTCTAAGCAATCAACTTACATGAAGTTGGACATTCTGCCCGTTTTCAATGCAGCACATTTCCCAATTTTCTATTTGGTCTCTACTTTGCCAAAAGCTGCAAATATGGCGGCCTTGTTGGTTTGACGTCCGACTTTCCACTTACTTCAGGCTAGATTTGACCATATAAAGAAACTCTCTTGCATTGAGCGCTTGCAACAGGGTATGTTAAAGTTTTGTCCCGCTGAATAACTAAATATGTGTGTAATATGTCGTTCCCGATGGCATAAATAACTTCTAACACTTTCCCAAAAATCAAACAACAATGAATGATCATGATGATGACGTCATCACATGATGATGACGGCATTGCCATCATATGGGTGATGCTGTCATTATATACATACATCGATGATTCGGAGCAACTTGACAATTCACTGCCAGTCCCTCAATTTGAAAAGGGTCCTAAGCCTTGTTTTGTCCTTATAGAAAAAAGTGGCAGTGTCGACGAGTGACGAGTGAGATGAGAATTCTTCAGTTGGGACAAATGATTCTCAGGCCAGGGAGGCAGGGTGTAAAATGTTGTTGATGTTGTTTCATGCAGACGTGTGTGCCAGGTTCCGTTGGGGGGGGGGGGGCAAATTCCATGATGTCAGACACTTGAGACGGGTGTACATTGTACTCAGGCACAGATCAGTAGGAAATGAATTGCACTGATGAGACAATTGTCCTTGTCGACATTAACCCCTTTAGTGTTTACATTCAGCCCCGGGCTTTTCATTCAATGGATGAATTGGTCATGTAGAGTAGGTAACCGTATTGCTGAAATTCAAAAATACTTGTACACATCCTGCCGATCTTATTTCATCACATAATAGGTATCTTTGTCTCGTTTCAGTTTTCTTTGTGGACGGGTTAATTGGTCAACCCCCAAACTCTGCCAATAGAAGAATTAAAGCTGTAGAGTGAAGCACGCGTCACCAGATTTTGTAGTAACTGTAATATAACCATCCACAAAAACCAACGTGATGGCTCTTCTTTTGGCTGCAGCACAAGCTGTTGCCATGGAGGCAGAAGACTCAGAGGCTGACAATCTGACAATTCAGGAAGATGATGAAAATGAGGATGGTGTCACGTACCATATGAAGGAGGAAGAGAAACTTTGTGATGAACTGACTGAGATGAAAATGGAAATTGATGACAAAGGGACAATGCTGTCTGAAACATTTAGTGACCTCTCTGGCTTACTTGCAAAATATCATGCTAGACTATCAGCTCGAGAGGATCTTTTACATATCCGTGAATGTGAGAAAGGTTGGTCGGAAAAAGTTGACAAGAATGAAACAGAAAACTTAAAAACTGAGCTACTAGAGAAAGAAAGACTGTTGTTAAAGTATGAAAACGATTTGACGAGAACAAAATCGATATTGTTCAAGACCCAAAATGAACTTGAAAAGAAAATTTCTCATGTTACTCAGAAGGAAGGTGAGCTGACTTCTTTACAGAATGACTTGCGTGCGTTGCATTCTGAGTTGGTACGCACTCAAGGACAATTATCTCTCAAAGATACCCTTCATGAGAAGCTGCAATCACAGATGCTGGAGGAAACCACCAAATACAAGAAAGAGATCTCTCGGTTGCAGACGGCTTTGTGTCTGAAGAAGACGGGAATGAGCTTGAGCGTACAGTCCAGTGAACAGCTTTCACAGGTTAGTATAGAAACTTGTTAAAGGGGGACTATATGCAAGAGCAGAGAGGCTAATTAAGCCATCTTCAAGCTACTAATATACACAGTAAGAGCCCTTGGTCATGTCAGACTCGGCACTAAATATATTCCTCGTACAAGTGTGAATCAATTGATGTACTGTGAGATATGAGAGACCCCTATTGGTGACTTTGTGTAACTTTCTCTTGCCTGCCTAGCTGCTGCCTATATTGTCTCTTTAATACTGTGTGTACAGGTTTGAGCCAGTTGAGTTGTATCCACATGTAATTTGTAGATGATTGTTTGAAAGATTACTTCCTGACAGTGGTTGCTCAATAAATTGCTGTAGATGATTGTTTGAAAGATTACTTCAAGACAGTGGTTGCACAATATACTGCTCTCCCTGCCACCCTGCCAAAAGCAGTTTGATGTTATTGTTCCAAGACAATCCAAGTCTGGGGTACTATAATTACATGTGGCTGACACCTTGGGAGGAGAGACACATGGTAGTGAGTGGTTGACTCTACACATAATATATTACTATTTTAATAAAATTCTTTCAGAACGCATTTGACAATGTCATCGAAGCATCACACACAGTCCCCGACACCAACCAAAGTTTAACTGAAGATGACCAGGAAGATCAAACTATCAGGATAAAGCAAGAACCTCTTGACCCAGATGATCAAATCATCGTTGAGAATAATCAAACAAAACAGGTCACAGTCCTCAATAGTGCTCCTGTAATTACGAATGTTCCTGTTATGACAAATGCTCCAGTGACCACAAGTATCCAGAAAGTAGTGCCAGTGTCGGTCAGAAACACGAATACCAACCCCTCGTCGATGGTGACGGTGTATGTACAGAGCACTCCCAGTGTTCCAAGTGTCCAGCCCCCGCTCAGAAGGTCCACCAGGGACAGGGTAAGCTAGTTGCTAGCATCTGCAGAGTCCTTGGGCAATTGCCAAAAATCAGAACCTCCTGTAATTTTTCATTAGGACCTGGCATTTCAGACGTTTTAAGTGGATTTAAGGTTTTTCTCTTGGCACACGCATGCCTGCTTCTCAAACTTTATGCTAATAACCGTGAAATCTTAAGTGTTTGTATACTTCAAAGCATGCCTCACAAAGCCAATCACAACACTTTAGTCTGGGGGAGGCACCTTCAAGACTTGTCATTCCTACCTTTGATGCGAAAGTTGGCCTAAGTTCTCAAAAGTTTTTACAAGTACAAGCATGGTAAACCGTGGTCTTTCAGCATTGACCACACATCCACACATGCACAATTCAAGGAGAACTTTCAGTTTCAAGACACCTCAACCCTATCTATTTTTTTAAAAGTTACCATGTCATGGCCATTAATCTTCTTTCTTTCTGCTGCAGCAAGTTATATCAACCCCAACAGTGTCGTCAACAGAACCGGACCCTAACCAGAAGTTTCTTTGCGGTCGCTGTGGAAAACGCTTCATCGAATGGCTACAACTCCAAAAACATCTGGAAACTCATTCGGGATCACGACCATACAAATGTAAATTTTGTGATAAAGCATTCCGACAGAAATATGTCTTAGATACCCACATTCGGACACATACTGGAGAGAGGCCTTATAAATGTGACCAGTGTTTACAGTCATTTGGACAGAAGGCAACTCTCCTTAACCATATGAGAACTCACACAGGAGAGAAACCATATTTATGTGAATATTGTGACAAATCGTTTGCCCAGTTGTCAAGTTTGTCTGCACATGCGCGTACACATACTGAAAAGGAAAGCCAACTGTTCACCTGTGAGCACTGTGGAAGCATTTTGGCCGATAGAACTGGTTACCTTAGACACTTGAGAACAATTCATAAGATAAATGTCATCGAAGAACTAAAACCTGTTAACATGGGTGATGTGATTAAACCTGTGCATCTGTTAGCATTGGCCAGTCAGGGCTCGCCATTACATGTTCCCACATCGCCAACTCAAGAGCTTTCAAATGATGGTGAAGAAACTGAATGATAGTGATAGTGAAGTCCGATAACACCATTTTCTTGAGAGGGGCATATGAAAGCAAGTTTTAGGGACATAAAGTGGCCATGTTTATATTTGAAAAATGCACCCATAGTGGACTCATGAAAGAGAAATCTGAAGATTATGTTGTTTTAATGAGAAGCACAAGAGGACAGCCAAAATCATTTGCAGTCTTCATGCCTCTGAGAGAGGAGTTAAGTTACTGCTGTTCATCACTTGTGTATTGTCTATTCATGTAAGGGGGGAGATTAAGTCGGCGGAAAGTGAAGATCAACTGTCCGCTATGTACATGTAGGAAGTAAAAATGATATTGCCTTGTTTTGGTGATATGGGGATTTATTATAATTGTTTTTTTAAGGATCACACTGTTATAATGAATAATTTCTTGAGGATTGTTCTTTTCTGTGGCTCTGTAAAATTTTGTGTTATATATTCCCTTTACAGGATGCGGTTTACTGATGGAAAAAGTTGAAATGGTGCCTGTATTCTATTATTGCTGACCAATTTAATGATGTGTCTAGAAACAAAATGATTGGTGGGGTTAAAATGACAATGGGGAAAACTTAAATCATGACTGTAATTTTCTAGACCTTGTAAATCAATGTCATATACAATGTCATAGGTGTATGAATATAAATAAACCTATTTGTTGTTATTAAATATTGTTTTTCATGTAAATTTTTAGTAAGAAATGGGCTTTGTCAGGAGAGATATGAGATCTATAGTGTATTCCATGGCAGGCATGAGAAAGACAGATAGTGGATGCACTCAACAATAAGATCCCAAGCCCGACAATACCCAATTTGTACCACTGCCTCGATGGGTCGAGTCTAAAAATCCGAACACAATAGTAGGCCTTTCGCAGCAATAAAAGGGGTGGGATATCTATTCAAGAGTTAACAACGTAATTGTCATGACTCTACAGCGGAAATTTTTTAATAAATTAAAGACCATTTCGAAGAAACCAAGATAAGATATCCCACACCTTTTAGGGCTGTGAAAGGCCTACTATTATGGCCAGTTGTTTAGGCTCGACCCATCGAGGCGGGAGTAGAAGTCGGTTATTGTCGGGCTTGGGATCTTATTAGCGAGTGGATCCGGTATATCGGTTGGGAGTTCCTGTATGGGGTGCAACACAGGATTACATCCAAAACAATACAAAGTTCAGGCAAGCCCTCCGTTACGCCCAGTACAACACCGACAATATAAACTCTGTTAATATTGAAGAAATGCAGAGGCGAGTTTACCTTTAAATGATGCGGCAGCATTCTCAACTCCGACATCCCCCGCGGTTCTCCACTCGAATGTATCCTGGAAGAAAGGCACCCCCATTTTAATTTTATATCCCCATTTCTAAACCGCTCATGCATGTCCTTTGTCAACAATAGATCACTAAAAATAAGTGCATTATCATCATCTCGCCATCAAGATTGATTCTGGTGAGTTTCTTGCGATAATTCTGATCACAATTGGGCGAAAATTGTACTCGTGGCCTACACTATTCTCATACCACATGCACACATGGACTGATGGTCCGTGCATGCGTGATGCATAGTATAAGTAAATGGTGACTGATAAAGCTTGGAACCAGTGAAACTTTGAAACCAGTGATAAACCTTGGAATCAGTCCTAAAAATGCATAAAAACATAAAATAATGCCATTTGAACCTAAGGTGATACAGAGAAGATTGATTACATCATGCAGTACCGGCTGGCACTTATCCGTAGAAACGTAGATGAAGGTTTATTACCGAAGGTTTTAGCCGGGTTTGGAGATGAAAAATATGAATAAATTCCTTTGCTGTGAGCGATTTCGTACATATTTATGTACACATCGAGGGATGTAGAGATATTTTCGTGATGTAACCAGTTCTAAGCGGACACATTCTTTAGTGATTCCCGTGTGCATGTTTGTCATATCTACTGAGCTTTATCGGAGCATAATATATTTACAAATGATTCTTCGAATAAAAACGTTTTATTTTAGTATTTGGAATACAAAACAATCACAAAAGCTTACTTTTGCTTTCATCGAAGAGCAATAATTGGATATTTGCAAATGGCAGCCCGTCATGAATATAAGTTTATTTTTTAACGACAACAACACATTTCCAATGCATTCAATGATGACGTCATCCTCCACAAAAAGGTTTATTCGGGAACTACTGGCAAATTGCTATCAATAAAGTCAGCTGGAACGAGATTGGCAGTTGGGAGGGTATAAATCGTGGAAGGAACGCGCCCGATTTCACACGGTACTTGCACAGTGATTCCACGGTTTAGTACTGACTATTCCAAGTTTTATCACTGGTTACATGGTTTCACTGATTCCAAGCTTTATCAACTACCATAGTAAATGATGTCGGTATATACAGTGGGCTATGTTTTGTAGGCTATATCAATAAAACGAAGAAGCAAGGCTGAATCAAGATTGGCGATTTATAAAAACAAGCTCGCGAAGCTTGAGTATCATCTCAAAAACACAGCATGTGTACCGAGGACGAGGTCCAATGTGTCATTCTCCTTGAGTCATTCTATCCGTAATTCCGTTGGCTTTGCCTATCCATCCATGAGTCCGACAGAGATGAGTATCTCCATCTACGACATCGACGACTATGTTTATTACGTCATAGACATGTCATAAGTCGATGAAAAGTGGCACGTTCTGTTCCTCCCCTCCCATAGCCAACAAGATCAATTTTTTTTTCTATCAAACTATTTAACTCTATTACAGATTGAATTTTTGATGTTGTGCTGATAATGAAGGACAGTACAATGTCGATGCCAGAGCCTCAAGAAGAAGAGAGCAGCCCCTCCCAAAATATGCAGATGGAGCTGCACAGCAAAGGAGCTGTTCTGACCAAAGCCTGGTCTGACTTGTTTAGCTTTATTTCAAAGTATCAAGCAGAGCTGACAGTGAAGGAAAATGCTGTTGAAATTGCTGAACGGGAGATTGATGTGCGTAAAAGACAGTTAGATGAAATGAAGCCGATGGTGGATGCAGGGAATGAAGAGGTAGAAAAATTACAAGAAGAGATTCGAACCAAGGAAAGACTGCTGAGCAAATCACAATCAGAACTTTGTGTGAAAGAACAGATGTTACGAAGTGTGCAATCAGACCTGACCTGCAACATGGAACTTTTAGAAAAAGCCAGATGTGATCTTTTAGATAGACAATCAGAACTTGTGCGCAACAGGGGAGACTTAGAACGCTTAAAATCAGAATTGACTATAAAACAGGAACAAATTCAAATAAAGGACAATTTATTGAGAAAGTTACAAAATCAGTTGATGAAAGAAAATGCTGAACTGAAGGAACAGTTGGAGCTGAATGAAAGAACCCTCGAAATGGAACGAAGATCCCATGAAATGACCAAGAGAACACTTAGAGAAAAATCCGTAAGTATAAGGGGGGAAATATTGAGTATTAGTAGACTATTTTTCTCTGTTGGCGAGTGTTGGAGTGCAACACTTGATGGGGTCAATTTGACATTATGTCCCGTAACTGCATTTCAGGATAGTGATGCCGGTGTGAATAAACTGAATCATGCAATGTGCTATGGTATATGAGGGAGCGTTCTCCACAAGGCCATTCGGCATGGGGTCCCACCCTACCTTGGAAGAGCCACCCTACCTCGCTCAGGATTTTTGAAAAGGGTTTCTATAGGGCCACCCTGACTTAAAGGCCTACTCCGTTCAATAAAAATTTGAATTTGTAATTGAATTTAAAAATGTCCAATTGCGAAAAATACATTCAACATGGCAGTTGTGTAGACTGATATGCAAATACTATGAATACCTATACCAGGTTTTAAACAAATTTGCATTCACAATAAATGCACTACGTCATTGTGTATTAGTGGATTTCTATTTAACTGGAACACAAGTAATTACGAACGGCATACCCCTTTAAGTTGCTGGTCACCTTACCTTGTGTTGCACACTGGCAAAACTTCTTGAATAAAAAGCCATTCAAGGTTTCAACCCTACCTTGTGGAAATGCTGTGGAGAGCACTGATGAGGTCATGAAATCTTTACATCATGATGCAGGAAACAATTTTGTTTTTGTTTTTTACATCGGGTGTCATGACTGAATTTGTGTGTGAAGTCCAAGTGATTCCAAGTTGGACATTGACGACATAGTCTCGAAGAAGACATCATTTATACACTTTTATCGACTTTTTCCCTTTCTCAGTGTCTTTGTTACTTTTCAGAAACCATCTGCAAGTGCTGTGCAGTCTGTGATAGAGATTCCAGATTCCCCGCCAACTTTAGATCTTTCCGTTGAACAAGAAGATTACGGCCTCTCAAACATAATCTCTGCAGCCGAGGCTCAACGCAAACGCCCTTATACAATGGATCAGGACTTGCCAACCAAACGTTTTCATTCCTCCACCCAGGACAGTGCCTTGTCTCGCCTTTCAGCTATGACTTCAGAGAGTTTCACTGACTTTTCAAGAAGTTCTCAACCAATGACATCCGGGACAACCTCAACTAAACTACAGTGGTCTATGCCATCTCCCACTGCCACTTCACCTCGGCAAGTTTCACAGTCAAGAACACCTACTCAAATGCCTTCTAGTCCTTCCTTCCAAGAACCATCCGCACAAAGTGACAGTTTCAATGTTGCTGCCACATCTGCCAGTGATACTTTCTTTCCATTAAGTGTTTCACAAAGTGAGGAGGACTCGAAAGCAGGTATTGACGGATCTGCTGGTGCTATGTACTACTCGGATGCTGAAATGCAGGGTTCGGGACAATATATGCCTGGAACACCTGGAAGTTCTGGGACAAGTGACAGTAATCAAGGGGGCCCTGTGCCAGTATCGGGGCCGATTCCAACTGGAGGAATTTCACCTGGTGGTGGCATGTCACCAGGGGGATCAACACAAGAAGGAGCTGATGGAAAGGTAGGGATCAGTTAAGAATTTCTATCTTAAATTAGGTAGGTATTGGAAGTCTTGGTTGAAATGATATTCAGTGATTTTGATGTCGAGAGCTATTACTGGCAGTTCATTGAGGAGAAAAAAAACTGAAAAAAATGTTTTGCTTCTGCAAGTAAAAAAGTTTTGTTGGAAATGTACTGGAAGTCAAATTGAGAATAATCCAGACAATGGTTTTGTTTGTTGATATTTTGTCTTCCTAGAAAGTTGTGCAGAACGGAATATCTTTATTGAGTGAAAATTGAGCACTTGACAACTTTTTGACTGGAGTTGGTGATGGAATTCATACTCAGCTTCACAGACTTTTAAACCTAGAATTTTCAGAGCCTCACAGACTCCTCTTCAGGCGTTATGTTTAGCTGATTGTTACAGAGACCAAGCCTTCCAATACAAAGGGTGGGATACAGCATGTCGAACAGGTATATATAATCTGAGAAGTGCAGTTTTAAAGTAAGCAATAATCTGACCGATATGTTTCGACGTAAGAGTCAGAAGATGTGTTTTTGTTGGGTCTTGCTCTCATAGGCAAAAGCTGTGAGACGATGATAACATCTCTATGTAAATTAAAAACCGCACACAAAAAACTCACTTTCATCATGTACATATGGATGAAGTCGAAATAGTAAAAGCATTGAGATCTTTGGAAGAAGAAATGCAAGGTCTCGATATTTCTCTCTGAATTCACCACTCCAAAGAAAATGCTCTAAATTTCACAGACTCGCATGCTGTATTTTACCCTTGTTTTTTCACTGATATCAGGAATGTCACTTTCAATATCCATTGGGCCTCATAGATTTGAAGTGTCAGGTGTCGAGTCATTTCAGTAATGTGTTTAGCAAGTGATTGACCACCCCAAAACCTGGCTATGAAGATTGAAGTTAACCCTATAACACCTAGAGCCACTGCCAGCGCAAGTGCTTATTCCCCTAGGCCCCGACGTGATTTTACCTGGAAATCACATTTTTTGCGATGGGTCCAGTTTTTTTACAAAATGACATAGGTGAACTTCCAAATAATGTATTATAAGTCCCGTTTATTTAAAAGAAGATGAAATTCCCTATTAGATAGGGTACGTCCAAATCGGAATCAAACAAACGATCCATTTCAGCAATTCAACTGTTCAACCTGAATTTACTGGCTTGAAGAGAAACAAAAACTTAATCGTCAAATATCTCAAAAACTTCCACAGCAACCACCATTGTTCATCCGGGCATTTGAAAGCTTAAGTTTCATAGATTAATAATAGGTGGCGCTCTGAAGGAGATCGATAGCTAAGCGCGCGAAATTTGAATATGGGTGTGCGGGCGTCATCGGGCGCCTCCAGGTGTTATAGGGTTAAGATGGAACGTAAAGAGTTTTGTACCTGTTCTAAAGTGGTTGTTTCAATTCATTCTTTGAAGAAATAGTTGACTGAAATGATTTTGAAAATGTGCTGTGCCAAGAATGGCATGTCTAATCTCCAGACCTAGTATGGCTACTGGGGTGGAGGAATTAACAGTGTTCTCTGCTGCCTATTTTGGTCCGGTGAGCCACCAGACCAAACTTAAATTTTTACATTTAATACCACCAGACCATTCAAACATACCACCAGACCATTTTCTCTGAAGCTGTAATGGTTTTTCTATTCAAAAATGTTAGATCACCAGACCAAAAATTTTTCTTACCACCAGACCATCAGTTGGAGAAAACTTCAACCAAGTCTCAGCTTACCTGACCAAAGACAAATTGAGTGGAGTACACTGATTCCATGTATCGCAATAAGAATTTTTGTCCAGTGGTTATTGTTAGTTGACAGGATGTGAGGTCAGTGATATTCAGAAGCTGATTTATTTCCATACCTTTTGTGACAGAGTTATTCAATGCTAAAGGCTTTGCGAACGAGTTGTTTCTGTTGCTGCTATCTGTTATGTAGACATGACAACAATATGACGAAGGATGGCGAGTTTTCAACTGGTGGGCAGACACTGTCTGAACACAGTCGGCATGTTCTCTTGGCTACATCCCAGCAACAAAAAGCACTTGTTTGCTGAGTGTCTAAAAACCAAGCTATTTCCGTATTTACCAGTGATGCACACACGAGGGACTTCTCACCAACTTAGTTGGAATTTTAATTCATAACAGGAATCCAGACCAGGTAACTGATATTTTGCCCGATTGGTTGGAGTTGCTGGCTGCACTACCGACTTGTTCTATTTCTCGACGACATCTTTTGTTTATATAAGGATTTTTTTGTTTATGTAAGGAGTGTGGGGTAGAAATTTCCCCGTGTGATTCAGTCAACAACATAGTTGGGCCATATTTTGACTCTTTATCTTTATAGACTAAATATAGTGCAGGACCTAAATATTGCTGGGATTATGTCTTTCGTGTGAGTGGGTGAACGACTCTCAACTTCCAGTCACCTGTGCACCTGTTCTTAATTTTAAAACCAACTAAGTTGGTGAGAAATCCCTCGTGTGTAGATGCATTTCATCAGGCGTGCATGTACAATGTATGTCACATTGTGTATGGAAATAAAGATTTTTAGATTTTTAGTTATGCCTGACAAACAGATTCCACTCTACTGAACAGAATATTTGACAAAAAATTACTGGCTGACACAAAGACACAATCGCTTGTCATATGCCATGGTTTTGTTTTGGTTAGTACATGTACCCATACAGATGATTTTGAAGGAGATATATAAAAAAACGATTTTGTGGAGTCTGTTTGACAGTAAATTGGATAATCTGAGCACCTCTGAAGTAGGCCTAGATATTTTCGCCATGACTTGACAGAGAATGGTTTGGCTAGTTACCTATGAAGATCTAAGCTGTGCTTATCATTATCATGAGCTATGCACAGAAGGATTCCTTTCATCTATTTCAATTGATCCCATTTAGGCCTTTTGAGCAGGTAAGTATTGATGGAGGTGTTCTGGATTGTCCTTGTTTTTACTTTCACTTGAGTATTTGGAATATTTGATGCTTGGGCTGTCTTTGCAAAAGTTGTTGGCTTAGCTGTCCTGATGATGAATTTGTAAACCTCCAGATTGATTGGTGGGGAAATATTTCTTTGGGAATTTCAAAGACAAAAACTTGGCTTACTTACACACAGCGCCATTAGCTATCCACAGCTTTGAAAATGAAGGTTCTTCTGAACGGTTAGTATTTTGACAGTACAGATAATTCAGTGACCAGCAAAGCCAGCGTGATAGATGGATATCTGCTGACGTCATGGCTAATTTGTAAACATCGTGCGCGCGCACTCTCGTATCTCTTCAACATGGTTTTCATGAAGAAAAGTTGCGACAAACCATCGTTGAGGCTTCTCTCAATAACATAATGATGCTTAACCGATGATGTACAAAATATCATGCAAGTCACGAGACAGGGGAGAAAAACTCCTCTTATCCAAGTGAAACCAACAACGAGCGTGGACGTTGATATGTCTCGCCATCCCCTCTGTTGAGATATGAGTATGCGCGCGCAGCCAATGGTAATGACGTCATTTTGTAACCGAAGATATCCATCTATATTTTAAGGACAGCCTTATATTTGACTGAGAGTACTGTAAAATCACTTGGCCCTTTCTGCACAGTTGTATCCTCTTTGTTTGAGCATTTCCTTTCAGGTGAGGCAGCGTCCATGGAGGAAATCGACAGCAACTGCTTCTTTGTGTTTCAGCCAAGGCAACGAATCTTTGCTGCCTTTCTCTCTTCATGCTGGAGGCCTTTCTGTTAGCAGGCTCAGTGGGGGGATAACTGTAACCTGGCAACCAATAGGGTGAATAAAGAAAGTATTATTGTATGGCCCCTTCAGGTTAATGTTTTTCCCTATAGTCCCTAATAGATACCGCCTCCAGTATGTATTTTGTATTCAGAGTTGTGGCTGTGTAGAAAGGCATTAGAAATTATAGCCAATCTTTAAGCCCACACATAAAGTTACGAAAAAAATCATTGTCTTTTGGAGTGATTTTACAGTACACATGCAAGCGATTTATATATTGATCGAATCTATGAGAGCTGGCATTCAGTTCATGTGCTAAAATATTAGGCACTGAACATCTGCTTCCTTACATGTATATTGAGTACAGTATCCTACAATGTAATATTTCCCCAAAACTTTGTACATTGTATCAGCATTATTCTATCCAGCAGAAGTTGATTTCCAGCAGACAGAATTTTAGTATACTGAATGCTCTTTCTATTCGAATATTCCCTAAGGTTTGATTATATTTGAAGTCTTTTTATACCTTTCTCGGATCATTACATAGCAATAGCAATTGTTCATAAAAATTATATAGCTGCTCGATGGAATTATAGAGAGAGTAAAACACTCGTTTCATTCTCATTTACTGCATGAACTCATACCGATCTTCAAGCAGACCACTACGCTGCAATGGATTTTTATTATATTGCTTTTGGACATTGGATGAATCCGGATTGAAATCCCATGATCCCTTCAGATTCAAGAGTGGTTGTGTAATGATGCAGATTTATGGATTCTTGGCTCTTGCCTCAATGCCGAGTTGAATCTTGAAAGCTGGACACATATTTCAGGATCAATCCTGACGTCGGGAAGAAGCACCCTTTTGATGTCAACGCAGTAAGAGGATGAGCTTCTTCAGCGCCATAAGCAATCTTCTTCACTCTTTACAGGAGCTGCACGTCGACGGCTGCATTGGAAAAAGGACGGTTATGAAACGTAAGACGCAGACCTATCAAGAGAAATATGATATCATAAACTTTGCTAAAGAGCATCCCGGGATGAAGCAGGTTGCTATTGCTGCCCATTTCAACTTAAAGACTAGCACGCTGAATGATATTCTTCGGAAGAAGGACCGCATTGTCACGCACATAGAAAATCCTGACAAAGTTGGCCGTCCGGGTGGAACTGTAAAAAGCGTTAGGATGATTACTTATGCCGATGTAGATATTACTCTCATAAACTGGTTTCGTGTGGATGTGTTGCCTGCTGGCAAAACGATAGATTCAGAGACACTTCGACGGAAAGCGGAATATTTTGCTAGGAAGTTTAACCATAAGGAGCCACGGATTTCATCAAGTTGGATAGATCGATTCATGAAAAGATGGGGGATAGGAAAGGAACTGAAATCAGATGCTGCTGGACAGTTGGACACACTGGTGAGAAGCCACGTCTGTAAAGAATGTAATGTTCTCAATCATAATCAGAAATCTTAATCTCGCAACATTTAAATCATGGCACACCTTCGAGGACATCATCTCGATAATAATTGATAAGGATAGCAACAACCCGAGACGAGTTCAGATCATCAATTTCTCAATTTTACTATTTTCAATTATAAAATGTACATACATGCATGTATGAAAGCTTTTCTGTTTGCTCATTGTACATAGGAATAAATGGAACCTGAAAACAGACAAATTGACATGGTTTTCTTCTTCCCTTTGCAGAATGATGGTACCCCAGTGAACCTCTCTAGATTGTCTACGCTGAATACTGGAATGTTGAATGTCCAGCTTAAAAAAGCATTTCGACGCTTCGAGTGTACAATCGGTACCTGCAACGCCTTATTTATCACTCAAACTGATCTGATTCGACACATTCGCACTCACACTGGAGAAAGACCATATGCCTGTAATCTCTGCGATAAAAGATTTAAGCAGCCACAGCATCTCAAATCGCATCAGAATACTCACACAGGAGCGAAACCATTTGTGTGTACTACATGTGGCAACTCATTTACTCGACGGCACACGTTGAAAAATCATATGTTATTGTTGCACCAACACGACACCTGATTACCAAGTAGATAATTGTACTTTGTACTGTTTGTAACAAGATGTTTGGCCTGAAGTCTGATCACACATTGTCAGATCTGTATCCATACTGGAGAGAAACCATTCTCGTGTTACGTGTGTGGGAAAAAATGTTGAACTACTGGAAACTTGAGGTCGCATTGGATAACACACTTGAAGAGACAGCATCTGAACTAGGTTTCCAGATGGAACCTTATCTGGGTCTTAGAATGTTTATACTCTTCCAACTATGATACTGACAAGAGTGGTCCACTGATCTGTAATCAGCGTTGATATTTTGTTTGCGATTTTCAGCATCAGAAATTTAAATTACAGCACACATGTGGTCGGACAACTTTAAATGAATTTCTCTACAGACTTACAAAAAACTTATAGTTTATTGGGGGGAAAATATGGAAAATTCTCATTTCTGTTCTGTTTGTGTAATTCCAGTTCGATTTATGCCAGAGTCCTTCACAGAAAAATCCTCTGACATCTTTAGTTTGTGGAGCAGTTTCTACATCTCTTGAAAGTTCGGAGGATCGTTGGAAAAACCAGCCTGGATTTCCAGCTAAGTGTACGACATGGAAGAGCTTGGAAAAGGGGTTCAGCGTGGAAAGTACCCTCATTCATCCCGTACGAGGTCATCACAGCGAGCGTCGTCACAACTGTTCAATTTGTAATAAAGCATTTGTCAGTAAGAGTGACTTAGATCGACATTTTCTTACTCACACTGGTGATAAACCATATGGTTGTGATATCTGTGGAAAGAGATTTAACCGGAAAGGAAACATGCGGACGCATCAGATTACTCATATGAATGTAAAACTGTAGCAAGCACAGACTTGTTTGTGAATTGTTTTCAGAGTACATGTGGATGTCATAATGCTTGAAAAATGTTGATTCCAAGTTGCTTTGATTTTGGGGCTGATCAGATGACTCTTGTTGAACTTCGATATTAGGACTGATCCAACAATCTGTATGTCACTTTGATTTCGGGACATAGGTGACCCATGTGGTACTTTCAGTTCAAGACTGGTCCAGTCACTGTGTGACAAAACTCACTGAGTGAGTTCTGAGTGAGTTTGTCAAACTTTAATTTTTTGGGCTGTTTTGACTTGCGTTATTTTGAAGTATGACTGGTGTGACCCCTTGATTCTGACTTCGATATTTGTTTATGGACTCATGATTTTGGGATTGATTTGATGTCTCACCCAGAGTGTCTGGTCGGGTGACCAATGTTAATTGATTCTCAAATCTGTTGTACAACTGCAGAATGTGATCACTGCCACTGAAGATATAAATCTTCCTCATTTCTGTTCTGCTTGCCAGCTTCAGTTCAGGTACGGTCTTGCTTTGCTTGCCAAGGTATTTTCTCTAAGCCAATCTCAATATTGGTGAAGTTTTTAGTGAAGTGCTTGCCACTGATGGGAATTATTCTTATATCTTCCAGATGGGAATGCATAGATGTCCTATCTGTGGAGCTAACGCAAAGTCGCGTGAAAATCTCAGTGCCCATTTGCAAAGTCACCAAAGAGGGCTTCCACATCTATGTTCATTTTGCAATAAAGGATTTAGCACACCACATAGATTGGAGCGCCATCTGCGTATTCATACCGGAGAGAAACCATATGGCTGTGATTGTTGTGGTTGGCGTTTTACTCAGCTGCAGACTCTAAAACGTCATTCGCGTGTTCATACAGGAGAGAAACCATATGCGTGTGATATTTGTGGGAAAAGGTTTTCTCAGAGGGGAAATATGAGGAGCCATCAGATCACGCATATGAAGCGTTGAGGAAGACTGCATTTGGTTTCCTTGACAATTGGGGCATGTTGAATATTGTATGTTTTGTAAAGAACTTATTAAGCGTCCTTCATATTGGTGTTTGTGTCCTCAAATCACTGTCATAGCTGGTCCCTTTTAAAATTTGAAAAAAATGCAAGAAATGAGAAAACTGACCAAAATATCTTTGTTGTATCTTGCAGATTTTTAATGAAACTTGTGTGACGAGGAACTCACTTCAAAGTCGAATGTGTGGTGAAAACGTTGCTTCTCATCTTCAGGTGCAGAGAAGATTCGTGCCATATTTGTGTTCAGCGTGTAATAAACGATTCAATTCTAAATGGCAGTTGACCCGGCATATGAGGGTCCATACAGGAGAGAAACCATACGCGTGTGACTTTTGTGGGAAGACATTTGCTCAGAAAGGCCACATGAAGTCTCATCTGATCACGCATCTAAAGAAGGGGGTATTTGATCACCTGTGATAACTTGGCACTCACTGGCAAAGTGTAGTCCCCTTCTGTACAAAAACAAATGTAAATATAATACTATAATAAAATGAATCACAAAAACTGACAAAATATCTTTGTTGTATCTTACAGATCTCTAATAAATCTTAGACTCATTCACCAGTCTCCTCCATTCACTCATTACAGAGACTTGTACTTGACGGCAATTCACTCGTCATGAACTCGATTTGGGGGCCAAAGCTTCTTGTGGCCAGTCACATGTTTTTCTGTAGGATGGGTAACCTCGATCCAAGTGAATGATCTGGAATACCAGAGCGCTCGGTATGACAGTGCAGCCACTGTATGTACTGAACATGTATGGCTCGCCTCGGGTAAATCAATGAGGCTTCCTTGACCCTCCGCTGCACTGTGGATAGGGTCGAGATTACCTGGACTAAATAAATCTATGACGACAGGCCCTCTTCAAAGTCTGAGGTGTGATGCAAATGCTGCCTTTAATCTCCCAATGCATTAAAGAGAGCTGCCGAGCTCGTGTTAAAATTTGTAATAAAGGATTTTATACATCGTGGGAATTGATTCAGCAGTTACGTATCCATACTGAAGAGAAACCATATTCATGCGAAATATGTTGAAAGGGATTTTCCCAGAAAGTAACATGAGGGGTCATCTGGTGACACATATGAAACTTTGAGAAGAGGGCAATGGATTACTTCTGTGATTGCAATATGTGAACCATCACAGCAAAACCAGGCTCATGTCACGCAGGAGATGAGCCTAAATGACACATGGAGATAATGGAAGTAACTGTTGTGCTCATATTTCACAGAAGGCAGACAACAGAGAAATGAACAAACAGACCGTCTCAACCAGCCAAGCTCAGAGCGACATGGGCCTGCTTTGCTGTGACGGGTCAAATATGTTACATTTTCAATGTAAAAGTGGATTGGCAGAGTTCTACATGGTACATATCAAGCTGAAGTGGACACCCATACAACTATGAATCGCTGTCTGAGTGTAGTCCCTAAACGATTTCTAAAATCACACAGCTGACCAAAATATCTTTGTGTCTTACAGATCCTGTATTTATCTTCTACGAGGAAGGGAAGGAATCCGCTTCAGTGCCCAGTCTGCGATGTGATTTTAAAGACACAGGAAAACTTAACAGCACATCTTCAGATGCACAAAGGCCAAGTGCCATATCCGTGTTCATTTTGTAATAAAGGATTTATGACCAACTGGAAGTTGACCCAACATCTGCGTATTCATACAGGAGAGAAACCATATGCATGTGACACTTGTGGGAAAAGATTTGCTCAGAAAAGTAACATGAGGGGTCATCAGGTGACTCATATGAAGCTTTGAGAGCGTAATTCTCTTCTTTTTTTCTTGACACAGAAATTCAAGAAATCACCGAACTGACCAATATATTTTTAATTCTATCTTGCAGATCTGTTATAAAACTTCTGTGGCCAAGAACCCTCTTCTAATTGGAGCAGGTGGTGTTCATGCAAGGTCACCACCACATATAAGTTCTCATCCTCCAATCGACAAAAGAGCAGTGCCGTATTCCTGTTCAGTTTGTAACAAAGGATTTGCTGATAAATGGCAGTTCACTCGACATATGAGAATCCATACAGGAGAGAAACCATATTCATGCGAGATTTGTGGAAAGGGATTTTCCCAGAGAAGTAACATGAGGGGCCACCAGGTCACTCATATGAAACTTTGAGAGTGCAATTTGAGGCCAAAAGTCAAGAAATCACATAACTTACCAAAATTTATTTAAAGTGTATCTTACAAGATCATTTACAACACTTTTGTGGTGAAGAATTATCCACATCTGGGTCGAAAATGTTGTACAAACCTTGCATCTCATCTTCCAATCAATAAACATCTAGTGCCATATTTGTGTTCAGTTTGTAACGGAGGATTTGCTGATATAACGCCGTTGACATAGCATTTCATTTTAAGGACCATACAGGAAAGAAACCATTTGCATGTGATATTTGTGGGGAAAACTTTGCTCTGAAAAGTAGTATGAAAGCACATCGGGTGACTCATTTGAGACATGAGCTTCACACAATGGATTCTACAATGTATGTGACAATGATGTGGTAGTGACATCTGCTGTGTGGTATGTTTCAGGATAAATTTGGTAGCAGTGACAATCAGTCTGTGAAAAGGTTTAGTCACTTTTTCTTGTGGCCTAGATTCAATAAATCAAAAAACCTGACCAGAATGTCTTTGTATCTTGCAGATCCTTTATGAACCTTTTGTGAAGACCCCACTTTCAAGTCAAGTGTGTGGTGTTGCAAAATTGCAAGAAAACCCAACTTCTCATCTTCAGCCCCAAAGGAGAGTGATTCCATATTCATGCTCTGTTTGTGGTAAAGGATTTACAGACAACTGGAAGTTAACCCAGCACATGCGTATTCATACAGGAGAGAGGCCATATGCGTGTGATATATGTGGGAAAAGATTTTCCCAGAAAAGTCACTTAAGAGGCCATTTGGTGACTCATATGAAACTTTGAGGACTTGTCCGATTGCTGCCAAGCTGTGCGCATTTCTACTCTTGATTATTATGAAATGCATGTATTATAGCATTCTACAGGGAAACTGGATGTGATATCGTTGGAAGAATGACTCAAACATTTTAGAAATCACAAAACTGATCAAAATATCTTTGTATCTTACAGATCCCTTATGAAACTTTTACGATGAAGAACCCACTTCAAAGACGAATGCCTAGTCTTAGTGGTGAAAACCTTGATTCTCATCTTCAAATGAAAACAAAAGCTGTGCCACATTTGTGTTCAGTTTGTAGTAAAGGATTTTCTACATCTTGGGAATTGACCAGACATATGCGTATTCACACAGGAGAGAAGCCACATTCGTGTTCAGTCTGTAACAGAGGATTCATTGATAAATCTAAGTTGAAACGTCACATGAGGGTCCACACGGGAGAGAAACCATTTGCATGCGATATCTGTGGGAAAAGATTTGCTCAGAAAAGTGACATGAGAGCCCATCAGGTGACTCACATGAAACTTAGATTTCAAACAATGGAACATAGGTGACACTAGTGTGAAATCCCAAAATGGATCAAAATGTCTTTTTGTCTTGTAGATCTTTTATAAATCTTTCATGACGACCCCACTTTAAAGGGGTATGCTGTTCGTAATTACTGGTGGTCCAGTTAAATAGAAATGCACTAATACACAATGCCGTAGTACAGTTATTATGAATACAAATTTGTTTAAACTTGGTATTCATAGTATTTGTATATCAGTCTACGCAACGGCAATGTTGAAATATAAATTTAGTGCGTCTTTCTGCAATTGGACATTTTAAAATTCATTTACAAATTCAAATTTTTTTAACAAACGGCATAGGCCTTTAAAATCAAGTGGATGGTTTTCAAAAGGTGCAAGCAAACCTAGCTTCTCATCTTCATTCTCAAAAGAGAGTGGTTCCATCTGTTTGCTGTGAAGGATTTACAGATAACTGGAAGTTGACCCGACATGCCAATTCTTACAGGAGAGAAGCCACTTGCTTGTGATCAAACAGTTTCCAAGAGAAGCCACCTGAGAGTTCACAAGGGGACTCATATAAAACTCTGATCAGGTTAACGAATGACTCTGCATCACTATCTTTCTGTTTCTCATTCTACTTACAGATAAGGAAAATTAACGGCACTCGATTGGGTACTTGTGAATGGGACATTAATGACAGTCACTGGCGCATAGTACCCGTACTTTTTTTCTGAATGACACAAAATCAATAAATTGAAACAAAACTGACCAAAATATATTTGTATCTTACAGATCCCCTTTGAAACTTTTGTACCGAAGAGCCCACTTCAAAGACGAATACCTGGTCATGGTGGTACAAACCTTGCTCCTCAGTATACAAGAGTTGTGCCACATTCGTGTTCAGTTTGTAACAAAGGATTCGCTGACAATTGGACTTTGACCCAACATATGCGTATTCATACAGGAGAAAAACCATTTGCATGTGATATATGTGGTAAACGATTTAGTCAGAAGGGTAACATGAGAGCTCATCAGCTGACCCACATGAAACTTTGATGATGAAGACTCTGGATGACGCAGATATGGGATTAGCCGGTTGTGGGTTCTCTGTCATACTAAACTAGTCATCTTGTCAACCACAAGTCAGAATAAAACAAAAATTTTGATTACGAACTGAACGAAATATCTTTGTATCTTACAGATCCTTTCCAAAACCTCTGTTGCGAATTACCACCAACTTGGATGTCCTATGTGTGACCATTTTGCCAAATCTGCCGCTAAGCTTAAAGCTCACATTCGAATGCACAAAGGAGAGATGCCATATCCATGTTCAATTTGCAACAAAGGTTTTATCAGTAATTGGAAGTTGGAACGCCATATGAAGGTCCATACAGGGGAGAAACCTTACGCTTGTTCTGTTTGTGGGAGACGGTTTTCTGATAAGGACAACATGAGGGTTCATCAGGTGTGTCATGTGAAACTCTGATAAAGTGGGGTTCATATCTCGGGTCAGTCAGTAGCCAGTTGCACATTCTACTTATGCATTCTAAGGAAAGTCAATGATAACATTGCAGTCGTGAGGCTAAATTTTTGCACTGGCAACATTCGGTCAAAAGTCAATCTGATGATTCGTGTAGGAGAGAGAAAAAAACCATGAATCTGTGACAAGGATGACATCAAGATGCATCAGTTTGCTGATGAGACAAAATTGGAAGTGGATTCATGATTTTCATGTATGTGTATTTTCCAGTTCAAATTGTTTAGTTGGGAAGTGGATTCATGATTTTTGTGTATTTTCCAGTTCTAATTGTTTAGTTGGGAAGTGGATTCATGATTTCTTGTGTATTTTCCAGTTCTAATTGTTTAGTTGGGAAGTGGATTCATGATTTCTTGTGTATTTTCCAGTTCTAATTGTTTAGTTGGGAAGTGGATTCATGATTTTTGTGTATTTTCCAGTTCTAATTGTTTAGTTGGGAAGTGGATTCATGATTTCTTGTGTATTTTCCAATTCAAATGGTATAGTGCAGATGTGTATGAATTCAGTTGATTTTCTTGGAGCGTACGGAGGTTATAAGGTCTACATGAGGACACATCAGCCCAGGCATGTGGAGGAGTGGGTATACGATACAAGTCTATGAGATTGGTACTAAATGAGAAGAGATTGTATCACCTCTATTGCAATTACATGCATATAGAAAGAATGCGCAAGAAGGAGATTTGTATTTGAATTGATATTTGTTTGTTGTGCAGCTGTGCATGCATATTATTTTCTTCTCGATGATTAGAGGTATTTCTGTTCTGGATATCAAATCTTTGATTTTATTTTCCGTTAATAATAACAGCGGCTAAAAGTCCATCTTTTTTTCAGTCATCTTGTACTGTTTGTATATATATCATGAATAATGTTTTTAAGATCCCAGAGTGATGGAATTGTCTTTTTGTCTTTTGCAGATTATTCACAAATCGGCTGTGACAAAGAACCCACTTCAGTGCCTTCTCTGTGGTGTTTTTGCCGAGACACAAGAAAAGCTTGCTTTTCATATTCGGAGGCATAAACAGTTATGTCAGTGTACAGTGTGTAACAAAAAATTTCGTGATAACTGGGGGTTATCCCAGCATATGCGTATTCATACTGGAGAAAAACCATATGCATGTCACATTTGTGACAAGAGATTTTCTATCAAAGGCAACATGAAGGCACATCAGATTACCCACATGAATCTTGACTTCTAGTTGTAGGGAAAATAAATTCACTGGAAGGCAGAAACCGCATGACGCATCAAATGATCATTATGAAATTTGACATTTTGTCATCATATTTTCTGTCCCACCAGTCCACGAATATAAGACTTGACTTGTTCGAAGAGACTTGTAAGACACAACAGATGATGGCTATATACATTTGGGGGAAGATTTCTTTTTTGAAAGGCTACCCGAAGAAACACCCAGCTTAACTTGAAGTTGTAGTTGTGGCTGGTGATTTCCATGATTGACAGAATCAGATGTCGATGATGTAGTGATAACTTGACTTCTTTTGCAGGCATCTTAGCGATTCAAAATGATAATTCGACAGGAGATGCTCTAAATGACACCAGTGACTCGAATATTTTTATATTTGCAGATCTCGCATCATTCTTTAAAGGCAAGGCTACAGTGTCCTACATGTGGTGTGTCAGCTAAGACTCCGGCAAATTTTGCTGCCCATATGAGGATTCATTCTGGAAAAGATCCATTTCCGTGTTCAGTTTGCCAAAAAGGATTTAGAACTAAATGGGAGTTGACCCAACATACGAGAGTTCATACAGGAGAGAAACCATATGCATGTGACCTTTGCGGAAGACGATTTTCTGTCCGAAGTAATCTGAGGTCACATCAAGTTACCCATATGAAATTTGACTCTGAGGAACAAAGAAGACCTAGAAAATAAACCATTTATCCTGGGTTTGCATGGGCCTGCCTTGTGGGAATCATGTGGAGACCATTGGCACATGCAAAACCTGACAACTTTTCTGACGAGGGCAAAATCCGTATGCATCACTTGTTTGTACAATGCAGGAGTTGAATTTTTGTCAAGTAAACATTTACCTTCTTTTGCAGGCACCTAATATCACTTCAAATTCATATAGATAGGCTGGAAGTCACACGACTGATTTCAATATTTTATATCTTGCAGACGACTTCAGTACTACTGGAACGGTTACATTTTCCTAGTTTTGCTACAGAACTTCAAGCAAAGCTTGCTGCCCATGTACAGGTTCATTCCGGAAAATCTTCACACCCATGTTTGGTTTGCCATAAAGAATTTCGTGACGGCTGGAAATTGAAACGACATATGACTGTCCACACTGGAGAGAAACCATTTGAATGTGAAATTTGCGGGAGATGTTTTTCTGTTAAAAGTAACCTGAGGGTACATCAAGTGACCCATATGAAAATGAACTTGTAGAGATACTGAGAGAGGGCATGGATCTGTGGAAAGTATTCCCGGCGATGTTTGGGTTCGGAGCACACGTGACGACATATCAGCTGACCCATGTAGGGAAATCTGATTTTTAGGGACAGTTCTGGAATATTGGATGGTTGTTGTTCATTCATTGTGGAGTACATATTTTGCATTTATGCAATGTTCATTCACTGCATCAAAAAACATTGTGGTACTGACTTCAATATTTTTGTATCTTGCAGATTTCTTATAAAACTGCAAAGGAATGGAAGAAATGTCGTATTTGTGGAAAGACTCCGGCAAATCTTACTGCCCATTTGCGGATTCATTCTGGAGAGGCACCGTATCCTTGCTCCGTCTGTAATAAAGGATTTTTCGACAACTGGAAATTAACCCAACATATGAGGGTCCATACGGGAGAGAAACCATATAAATGTCGAATTTGTGGAAAATGTTTTTCTGTTAAAAGTACTCTCAATACACATCAGATAACTCATATGAAACTTGACTTATAGGGAGCGTGGATTGCATTGAATTGTCAGGGAAATATGAAATTATTATTTCTTGGTATGTTCAGAGTTCACGTGCGCTTGGAATTGAAGAAATTACATGTTTGAATACCAAGGGCATGTAAGACAAAAGACTCCTGTGACTGCAGTCTCATTAAATGACTGACATAAAATTCTATTGGGTGACTCTTTTTGTATTTGACTGAGACCAAAGGTTCTTCTGTATTCTGATGACTTAAAACTACATGTATGTCCAGGGGGTGGCTTGGATAGAATCTTGTTTTCAGACACCAGACATTTCGGAAGAGTTTGGTCTGATAAACCTTAACTTGAGAACTTGATCTGGGATCAGAGATTCGTTTCAGGATTTAGGAACTGAATATCCAGTTGAAGGTTAATGTTATTCTTAGTCTTATAGTGAGCTTTACTCATTTCTCTTCTAGATTTATTTTATGGTCCTTTCCACAAGAAAGTCCACATTAAAATGAAAGAAATGACAAAACTGACTGTAGAATTTTATATCTTGCAGATGTATGATGTTGCCAGGAAGAACTCATGGAGATCATTTAAATGTGGAATGTGCCCAAAAGAATTTCATTCTAATTCTGACTTAGTTCGACATATGAGGGTCCATACAGGAGAGAAACCATATAAATGTAATATTTGCGGGAAAATGTTTTCCCAGAAAGGTAGCGTGAAGGTACACCAGTTGACTCATATTGACACATTGATGATGTGAACTATTGATGAAGCCACAATGGCAATGCAAGAAACTACCAAATTGACTTTAGAATTTTATATCTTGCAGAAAAGGGAGATGCTTGAAGTTTCTGATGGCATGGCCAGGACGAGGAGGAAAGCATTCAAATGTTCCATGTGCCCGAGGGCATTTCTTTTCAATTCTGAATTTGTGCGACATTTGAGGGTCCATACAGGAGAGAAACCATATGCCTGCAATATTTGTGGAAAAAGGTTCTCAAAGAAAAGTAATATGAAGAGTCATCAAATTATCCATATTAATCGTTACTTGTAGAGATTATTTCTCATCTGAAGATCATGTCGGATGTTTGTCTGATTTTGTGGTGATGGTAATATATATTTCTAACCACGAAGCTTGTCCTGGTTTCTCTGCATGAATGATGATTGTAATTGTTGATGTAGCAAGAATACAAGGGAGGAATTACTATTTGTACATGTAAATGATTATTTTTTACAGGGATTATTTTCCATCATCAAAACTGAAATAAAAGTGAGAGAAAAAGCAGTATTTATTTATTCAAAAACCCCATAACTGAGGACATTACAGTAACAATACATAGCAGGACATACAAATGTGACTCGCTCTACCAAAACTAGGCGCTTGTCGCATCTGAACTTGACAGATTGATACGGACTTGTTTGTGAAATCTATTACAAACTGACATTTCACAAAAGGTCTACAATAGGGAAATGAACAACAAGTCCGTATCAACCTGTCAAGTTCAGATGCGACAAGCGCCTAGTTTTGGTAGAGCGAGTCACAAATATACAATCTTTTAAAAACCAGTTAAATACATTGTACCCAACACCCTAGGGCCAACCCGGCACAAAACATGGCCATCGTAGGCCTATGAGGCCTTTGCTAAGAGACAAACAAGCTTATGGTGCAGTGATGCTTTACGGTTGTAACTATCAGAGAAAATAAGAGACCGTATGTAATCTTCAATTCCATCAGGAGATGAGGCTTCCACTTGATTTTTATTTATGCCGAAAATAAGATCCGAGGGAGACTGACCACTTCCAATAATTCTGCCAAGCAACGTGTGAGGGTTGAACTGGCCAGTAATTATATATCTGGACAAAAGTGTACAACACAACCGAGAGCTGGGTGACTCACCACTCATTATTCTCGTAATACAGATTTTGCGTTATTACATCTTGCAGATTTTAAAACTTCTTTGAAGAGATTATGGCAATGCTCTACATGTGATAGGTCCTTCACATCTTCTCATTCACTAGAGGTTCATAACCGGCGACATACAGGAGAGCACCCGTTTCATTGTTCAGTCTGTAAGAAGGGATTTGTTAAAAAGAATGATCTAGATAGACATATGAGGGTCCCCACGGGAGAGAAACCATTTCCATGTAATTGTAACAGTTGTGGGCAAAGATTTTCCATTAAAAGTTATATGAATATGCACCAACTGACTCCTATTGGGCATAAGAATAAATGGAATACAAAGCTTATGATATAATTTTAGAGATTGTAGTAGAACCTCTCTATTAAGGACACCCTCGGGACTGACAAGTGCTGTCCTTAATAGTGAGCTGTCCTGATTAGAGTGATCAAATTGAATAGAAACAACCAATTTGGGACCACAACTAGTGTCCTCAATAGAGAGGTTATCCTTAGTAGAGAGGGGTCCACTATTGGAGGTTCCACTGTATAATGTCAATTGCATGTTCTTGGAGGCTACTTTGTTCTAATAATGTCTTGGAATCGTGGGAATTTCTTAATTGATACATAATGTGTAATTTTATGCTGTAATTTCTTATGATTACTCCGTTTGTAAGAAAATATTTTGTACTGTTCATATACAGTAGAACCTCTCGATTAAGGACACCCTCGGGACTGACAAGTGCTGTCCTCAACAGAGAGGTGTCCTGATTAGAGAGGTAAAATTAAATGGAAACGACCAATTAGGGACCAAAACTAGTGTCCTCAATAGAGAGGTGTCCGCTAAGGGAGGTTCCACTGTATAGCTAAAGCGTTATATGCTGATAATTTTGTGCTGTCACATAATTTTCCTATTGAACTCTTAGGAGTGAAAGTTTTCTAAAACGGGGGCATTTGTATCCCAATTCTTTTGTATAAAGTCATTCTCAGTATGTGGAAAACATATCGTGGTATTCTTTTATTTTCCCTGTCTACATATAATTTCAAAAAAACTGTTTAGCACATTTACTTAATAAAGTTTTGATAAGAATATAAGTACAAGTATTGTTGTTAAGTGTGTTTTACGCTTGTTTGTAATTTTGATGGAATGGACACTCGAAGGAGGCATCCTAGGAATTACTGATGGCCATTAAGGATGTATAGTTGCAGACCCGGGTTGCAGAGTGCTGAGACTGAAGTTCTGGGAGTGCACCAATCAAAAAACTATATGCAAATTGCTAGTGTGCAGTGCACTTTAGAATTGTAACTTTTGGACCCTTGCAAAGGAATCCTCTGTTTACATTTATGTGCCAGCAGTGCTGTGCCTTTCAAACTGTAGCCTTGTCCAAGGTCCTGCCCAGAGAAGTGTTTAGTTAACAATGAAGAAGAAACAAAAATCTGTGTCAGTGAATGGGTTTCTTGCGCCAATATCTATGAAAAGTGAGTGTATATTCCCCCCCCCCATGAAGTAAGTTTTCCTTGGAGCTACACATTGCCTCTCATGGGGAGGACGTACTGATCATCACAGAGCATGTGGTTATTGATATCAACCCACATCATTTTAAAAATGTATTGGGCATGTCGTATCTGATCAGAAATTATTTTTATACTTGCAGTTCATGTCAGGCGGTCGGTGCCCATTGGAGTCGAGAAATGCATCAGCTGATGTGAATCAATATTCTGTCCCTGGATTCACCTTGACCGCCCCAGAAAATCTGAACAGCCTTTTGACGGCAACTTCTGGAGGACATTCCAGCATATTTAAGTGTCATATTTGTCAGAAAACCTTCTCACAAAGTGGTAATCTCAAGCGACACATTCGCATCCACACAGGAGAGAAACCATTTAAATGTAGAATTTGTGGGAAAGGATTTGCACAGAGTAGTCATGTGAAGGCACACATGCTGGTTCATATGAAGTTTTAACGTGCTGGTGAGTCTTATCCCGCGGCTGGTGAAATCAGCTCAGTTCAACTCAACATAATCAATGAATGTAAGCTCACTGTGCAGAAATGTTATACTCAAGTTTATAGAATAATTTTGTTGGGAGACAACAGTCTGCATGCAACCTTCTACATGTATTTATATCACCCCTCAACATCTTTACAAAATGGTATTGGCATGTCTTATGGGATCAGAAACATACTTTTCGTTCTTACAGTTACTTTGTGGCAATCAAAATCCTTCGGAGTCGAGAATGACGTCAAGTGACGCCAACCGGCCTGAGTATCGTGTTCATGGATTCATATCTATCCTTCCTGGAAATCAGCAAGTCTGCGTAAAGCCAGATTTGAAACAAAACTTTCTCACAATGGGTTCATCTGACTATACGCATATGCGGGTCCATACAGGAGAGAAACCATTTAAATGCAGAATCTGTGGAATAGGTTTTACGCAGAGTGGGAACATGAAGTCACACATGCTGGTTTATATGAAGTGATTACGGTAACTGTTTTGTGGTTGGAGACAAAGACTGGGTAATGACTTGACACTCGACCCTGTTCCTGTTGCCACTTAGATTGGCCTGATGCTGTATAAGGCATTGCGCTGCTCCACTCTATTCACATGCTTTATTAGGGGTTGCCTTCAGTGGAGAAATTTGATGTTGTGTGATGTGTATTCCTGTCAAAACCTTTTGTGTTTACAATAAAAATTAATTGAATTTGCAAAATCTTGGTGTCTATTATCTCTTTATACTGATTATTTTCATATCCTTTAAAAATACTCATATGATTCCAATGCATTCGTCAACACTATGAAAGCCAACATTCCCTACTAAAAAAATTACCTTAGACTAGGGTACTAGGGTACTAGGGTACTAGGCTAGGGTACTAGGGTAATTTGGCCCGTTCCTCATTTACCCTACAATACCCTACAAATACCTTGCAGTACCTCAGCCAAGACTAAGTTTTTTAATAGGGTAATTCTTTCCTTTATCCACAGGAAGATCTCCTACCCAAGACAGTCAAACCTTCTTCAAAACTTTCATATGAGATTTATAATTTGAAATTACCAATACTTTTTGTTGACTCTTTTTCAGTTTGGCCTCAGAAGAATTCAGGAGAGTAGTTCGGATCCTCAGCAACACAGCAAAAGCAGTTTTCTGAATGATTCAAGAAAAGTCCACTTCCAAGGCAAAGACCGCTGTAAAATCTGTAAAAGAATTGTCACCAATGTCGGAGTCCATATGCTAACTCATACAGGACTAAAAGCACATGCATGCGACTTTTGTGGGAAACATTTTGCACGCAAGGATAACTTGAAGCATCATAGAATGATCCACACAGGAGAGAAACCTTACGTTTGTTCCATTTGTGGGAAAGGTTTTAATCAGATGACTCCCTTGAAGGGGCATATGATAGTTCATCTGAAGAAGTGACAGCAAGAGTAGTTCCTTAGGTATTTCTTCCTTATTCGAGCTTCCTTGATTTCTGAAATCGGTGATGAAAAACATTTATTTTGATACATTAGATAGGTGGTAGCAGCAGACTTCGTTCTTTTCAGTTCACTTCTCAAACTTCTTGGCTGACATCTGGCTAGGGTTTGTTGAAAAAAGTATCTTTTTAGGTGACTTTCTAGCATATTCTATGATGGGCCCTGTGGGTCTGACTTGAACTAATGAGGAACCTGCACAACAAAACCTGCCAATAGGGGGCCCTGCAGGCAAGTGGACCATGGTTGTAATGAGAAGCCATTTCCCGGGTCAATGATTATTGAATATTTCAGCAATTAATTACTCTACATGGGGAAATAGCACCAAAAATGTTGTTTTATTGGTCCTTAATTCTATGTTGATGAGTTTTAGGGAGAAAATCAACAAAACTTGATTTTAATGGAAAATGCACTGGAAGTGTACCTTTTAGTACTGGTGCTGCCATCTGGATTTTTAGTTTTGCTGGTTCCTGATGATCAGAGCATCAAACGTTCCTCTTTTAGCAAAGACAAAGGTTGTTCAAAGGAATCAAAAGTCGGGTTATGATATGATGCTGTGATTTTTTCAAGTGATTTATATACGCTCTAAAATGTTGTTTTATTGGTCCTTAATTCTATGTTGATGAGTTTTAGGGAGAAAATCAACAAAACTTGATTTTAATGGAAAATGCACTGGAAGTGTACCTTTTAGTACTGGTGCTGCCATCTGGATTTTTAGTTTTGCTGGTTCCTGATAATCAGAGCATCAAACGTTCCTCTTTTAGCAAAGACAAAGGTTGTTCAAAGGAATCAAAAGTCGGGTTATGATATGATGCTGTGATTTTTTCAAGTGATTTATATACGCTCTTGTTTAATCGTTTCAGTATGATATGAGAAGAATGCAGGAGAGGGGTTCAAATCGTTGGCCTATAAACCCGCCTGGTGGAGAAATTTTTGGAGAGGATTTTATGCCGCGCGCATTCCAGGATAGGCACTTTTGTAAAATCTGCCAGAAAGTCTTCACGAACCTTGAGACCCATATGCTCATCCATACAGGAGAGAAACCACATGCGTGTGACTTTTGCGGCAAACGTTTCACCCAGAAAACTAATCTGAAGCATCATAGAATGATTCACACAGGAGAGAAACCATATGTTTGTTCTATTTGTGGGAAAGGTTTTAATCAGATGACTCCCTTGAAGGGGCATATGATAGGACATAAAAAGAAGTGATTTGAAGGAAATTTTATCTTATTTTTCTCATGCCGAAGAGAAACCACATGGATGTGATATTTGTGAAAAATATTTCACTCGGAAGTATACTTTGAAGCATCACAGGGAGAAACCATATCTTTGTCATATGTGACCCGCCATGACGAAACAAGTCGCATGTCACTCCGAGCTTGACAGGTTGAGACGGACGGTCGTACATTTCACTATTGTCTGCCTTTTGTGACATCTTGAGTACATCAATTTCTTCTATTATGTCCTGGTGTCATTTTAGGCTGTCATCTTCTATGCGACATGTGACTCATTTTGTCGTGGTGGGTCACATATTTGTTGAAAAGGTTTTGATCAGAAACCTCATTTGTGTCGATACATGTTGGTTCATTTGAAAAAGTCATCCATACCAGCAGCAGCAAGAATACTTACTGGCAATTAATAATAACTTGGTAGATGATTCTTTAGATAAATAATAGGTTGAATGATATTCTACTTAGAATTGAACGAATTGATATCAAAGACTTCTTTTTTTCAGCCTCGGCATGCAAGAAGTTTTGAGAAAGATATGCTAACAAAAATATATAACACTTTATATTTTTGATGCTATATTATAGAATAGAGAGGTTCAGATTTTTATACCTCGAGAATAAGGTGGCCATTTTGACATTGGATATTGCATTGCCTGTTGTCAGTATTGCAATGAATCTGTTGACATGTGATAATGCCATCAACCAGAGAAAAAAAATCACCTTGTTCTAGTTTTCTGACCGAAATCTTAGCCATTCTATTTACCATTCATCTCCCCTGGGGTAGTGTGTCATTTGTAAAACCACCCTCGTCAGCTTAGTTTTTGGGGCGACTTACTGCTGCTTTTCAAAGTAAGTAATCTTGTTTATGGTTGGCTCTTTTCAGATTTCTTTTAGAAGATTTCAGGAGGGCATCCCCAGCCCATGGAAATATCCATCTGGTAGGCCTTGTGGAGTGTTTCAAGAAGACACAGGCATTGGTGACAAGGAAAAGTACATCTGCAGCGTCTGCAACAAGTCTGTTACCAACATGAAAGTTCATATTCTGACTCATACCGGAGAGAAACCACATGCGTGTGATATATGTGGGAAACGCTTTGCTCAGAAAAATAATTTGAAACATCACAGAATGATTCATACAGGAGAGAAACCATATGTGTGTCCTACTTGTGGGAGAGGCTTCAATCAGCGGGCACACTTGAAGGGGCACATGATAGTCCACATGAATGAATGATGAGTTCGACGTTATTTTCAAGGAGTTAGTGAGGGTTTTGTCAAGATGTTTGTTAGTGTATTGTCAAGATGTTTGTAAAAATAGTTTGAAAGTGTTTGTGAGGCTACTTTCGAAGTTTTGTCTTGGCTGTTAGATGGAGTGATCTGTACATGAGAAACAAATGGCAGCGAATCGTGTCGAATGTACGTTTGGTTTTAGGCATACAATATTGATTTTGATAAATTGTTCTCAAAGGTGGTGTAAAATTCTGAAGCTCTTTTTTGTATCCCAAAGGCATGCTACATCCAAGTTCGAGATTCTGATGTGTAAATTGCTCTGCTGTGTTGTGTTCAGTCACAATTGTACTGCACTGAGTGTCAGGTTTAGAACATTGATCTGGAGAAAATCCATATGTGTGTTAAATTTGTAGGAACAGTTTCAGTCAGAGCAGTGGCATTCTGAACCATTAAAGGTACTCCTCTCCTCTCCTCTTGGTGTAGCACAGTGCAGGTCATCGGACTGGATTCAAAACTTGAGGGTCAAGATGTAGCTGTGGGTACTCTGCATGAGTACCGTATCTGAATGTTTGTAGCTGTATACAATGTAATAATCAACAAAACTGTTCCCATTTTTCAGTTTGCTAAGGGAAGAAACCAAGAGCAGACGTCCACCCAGTCAACAATTCAGCATAGCGCAAGTTTAAGAGCCGGAGCTACTACTACTGGAGACAAAAAGCACTGTCAAACTTGTGAAATAGCCTTTTCTAATGACAACGATCTTCAAGAACACATGCGTAGCCATCCAGGAGTGATGATAAGTGGAGGGGATTTTCGGTGTCTTGTGTGTGCCAAGGCTTTTCATCGGAAAGGAGACCTCAAGCGCCATACGCTGATTCACACAGGAGAAAAACCGCATGCATGTGATTTTTGTGGGAAAAGTTTTGCTCAGAAATGTCACTTGAAACATCACAGAATGATCCACACAGGAGAGAAACCATATGTTTGTTCTATTTGTGGGAAAAGTTTTATCCAGAAAAGTGCTCTGAACGGTCACATGATAGTTCATATGTCATAGCTTTGCACAATATCTTAGTTTGCACACATCTCTTTTGTCTTGAGGTGCTTTTAGTGGTTCCTTCCTGACGAATTGGGTACACCACCTTGTCTGATAAACACAAGTCTCCTGGATTCTACTTATGTCATATTCTTAGTTTGATTTGTTAGTGGCGTCAGGTCAAGTGGACACCAACTGCCACAGGGCATAAAAATTATGCCTCCGAAATCTCTTGCTTTCGATTCCGCACCACTCCTTGCGAAGCGATGTGCCATTACAGCAAAGGCCCTTTTTATTGAGCTTCAGTGCTCGCTGTACTTGTAATTGTGGGCATTCTTCCTACCTGTGGTTTTGTCAAAATATGATCTGTATCTTTATCTCAGTCTCGTTGATAGTAATTGTGAATCTTTTTCCTCACTTCTCCGCATAAGTTAATGAACAAGATTCTTATTGGTTTAATTTTATCAGTTGCACCATATCTTGTCTATTATTTAGCTTTGTTCCATTTTCAAATTATGTAGTGCTGTCACCTATGATTCAAATACTGAACTAATCAGA